>NC_136527.1:7337124-7614624 GCF_053919585.1 Euprymna scolopes
AAGGCAATCAACTTGTATTCAATTGAAAATTTCTAAGTCCAAACAAGAGGGGATGTAGGTATAGGTTGATGACAATCTATAGACCAAGGCAAGTAAACGTGTATTCAATTGAAAATTTCTAAGTCCAAACAAGAGGGGATGTAGTATAGGTTGATGACAATCCTATAAACCAAGGCAAGTCAACGTGTATTCAAATGAAAATTTCTAAGTCCAAACAAGAGGGGATGTAGGTATAGGTTGATGACAATCTATAGACCAAGGCATATAAAGTGTATTCAATTGAAAATTTCTAAGTCCAAACAAGAGGGGATGTAGGTATAGGTTGATGACAATCCTATAGACCAAGGCAAGTCAACGTGTATTCAAATGAAAATTTCTAAGTCCAAACAAGAGGGGATGTAGGTATAGGTTGATGACAATTCTATAGACCGAGGCATATAAGATTGTATTCAATTGAAAATTTCTAAGTCCAAACAAGAGGGGATGTAGGTATAGGTTGATGACAATCCATAAACCAAGGCAAGTCAACGTGTATTCAAATGAAAATTTCTAAGTCCAAACAAGAGGGGATGTAGGTATAGGTTGATGACAATTCTATAGACCGAGCATATAAGATTGTATTCAATTGAAAATTTCTAAGTCCAACAAGAGGGGATGTAGGTATAGGTGATGACAATCTATAGACCAAGACAAGTCAACGTGTATTCAATTGAAAATTTCTAAGTCCAAACAAGAGGGGATGTAGGTATAGGTTGATGACAATCCTATAAACCAAGGCAAGTCAACGTGTATTCAATTGAAAATTTCTAAGTCCAAACAAGAGGGGATGTAGGTATAGGTTGATGACAATCCTATAGACCAAGGCAAGTCAACGTGTATTCAATTGAAAATTTCTAAGTCCAAACAAGAGGGGATGTAGGTATAGGTTGATGACAATCCTATAAACCAAGGCAAGTCAACGTGTATTCAATTGAAAATTTCTAAGTCCAAACAAGAGGGGATGTAGGTATAGGTTGATGACAATCCTATAAACCAAGGCAAGTCAACGTGTATTCAATTGAAAATTTCTAAGTCCAAACAAGAGGGGATGTAGGTATAGGTTGATGACAATCCTATAAACCAAGGCAAGTCAACGTGTATTCAATTGAAAATTTCTAAGTCCAAACAAGAGGGGATGTAGGTATAGGTTGATGACAATCCTATAAACCAAGGCAAGTCAACGTGTATTCAATTGAAAATTTCTAAGTCCAAACAAGAGGGGATGTAGGTATAGGTTGATGACAATCCTATAAACCAAGGCAAGTCAACGTGTATTCAAATGAAAATTTCTAAGTCCAAACAAGAGGGGATGTAGGTATAGGTTGATGACAATCCTATAAACCAAGGCAAGTCAACGTGTATTCAAATGAAAATTTCTAAGTCCAAACAAGAGGGGATGTAGGTATAGGTTGATGAGAATCCTATAGACAAAGGCAAGTCAACGTGTATTCAATTGAAAATTTCTAAGTCCAAACAAGAGGGGATGTATGGTATAGGTTGATGACAATCCTATAAACCAAGGCAAGTCAACGTGTATTCAAATGAAAATTTCTAAGTCCAAACAAGAGGGGATGTAGGTATAGGTTGATGACAATCCTATAGACCAAGGCAAGTCAACGTGTATTCAATTGAAAATTTCTAAGTCCAAACAAGAGGGGATGTAGGTATAGGTTGATGACAATTCTATAGACCAAGGCAAGTCAACGTGTATTCAATTGAAAATTTCTAAGTCCAAACAAGAGGGGATGTAGGTATAGGTTGATGACAATTCTATAGAACCAAGGCAAGTCAACGTGTATTCAAATGAAAAATTCTAAGTCCAAACAAGAGGGGATGTAGGTATAGGTTGATGACAATCCTATAAACCAAGGCAAGTCAACGTGTATTCAAATTGAAAATTTCTAAGTCCAAACAAGAGGGGATGTAGGTATAGGTTGATGACAATCCTATAGACCAAGCAAGTCAACGTGTATTCAATTGAAAATTTCTAAGTCCAAACAAGAGGGGATGTAGGTATAGGTTGATGACAATCCTATAGACCAAGACAAGTCAACGTGTATTCAATTGAAAATTTCTAAGTCCAAACAAGAGGGGATGTAGGTATAGGTTGATGAGAATCCTATAGACAAAGGCAAGTCAACGTGTATTCAATTGAAAATTTCTAAGTCCAAACAAGAGGGGATGTAGGTATAGGTTGATGACAATCCTATAAACCAAGGCAAGTCAACGTGTATTCAAATGAAAATTTCTAAGTCCAAACAAGAGGGGATGTAGTATAGGTTGATGACAATCCTATAGACCAAGGCAAGTAAACGTGTATTCAATTGAAAATTTCTAAGTCCAAACAAGAGGGGATGTAGGTATAGGTTGATGACAATTCTATAGACCAAGGCAAGTCAACGTGTATTCAAATGAAAATTTCTAAGTCCAAACAAGAGGGGATGTAGGTATAGGTTGATGACAATCCTATAAACCAAGGCAAGTCAACGTGTATTCAAATGAAAATTTCTAAGTCCAAACAAGAGGGGATGTAGGTATAGGTTGATGACAATCCTATAGACCAAGACAAGTCAACGTGTATTCAATTGAAAATTTCTAAGTCCAAACAAGAGGGGATGTAGGTATAGGTTGATGACAATCCTATAGACCAAGACAAGTCAACGTGTATTCAAATGAAAATTTCTAAGTCCAAACAAGAGGGGATGTAGGTATAGGTTGATGACAATTCTATAGACCAAGGCAAGTCAACGTGTATTCAAATGAAAATTTCTAAGTCCAAACAAGAGGGGATGTAGGTATAGGTTGATGACAATCCTATAAACCAAGGCAAGTCAACGTGTATTCAAATGAAAATTTCTAAGTCCAAACAAGAGTGGGATGTAGGTATAGGTTGATGACAATCCTATAGACCAAGGACAAGTCAACGTGTATTCAATTGAAAATTTCTAAGTCCAAACAAGAGGGGATGTAGGTATAGGTTGATGACAATCCTATAGACCAAGACAAGTCAACGTGTATTCAAATGAAAATTTCTAAGTCCAAACAAGAGGGGATGTAGGTATAGGTTGATGACAATCCTATAAACCAAGGCAAGTCAACGTGTATTCAAATGAAAATTTCTAAGTCCAAACAAGAGGGGATGTAGGTATAGGTTGATGACAATCCTATAAACCAAGGCAAGTCAACGTGTATTCAATTGAAAATTTCTAAGTCCAAACAAGAGGGGATGTAGGTATAGGTTGATGACAATCCTATAGACCAAGACAAGTCAACGTGTATTCAAATGAAAATTTCTAAGTCCAAACAAGAGGGGATGTAGGTATAGGTTGATGACAATCCTATAAACCAAGGCAAGTCAACGTGTATTCAAATGAAAATTTCTAAGTCCAAACAAGAGGGGATGTAGGTATAGGTTGATGACAATCCTATAGACCAAGACAAGTCAACGTGTATTCAATTGAAAATTTCTAAGTCCAAACAAGAGGGGATGTAGGTATAGGTTGATGACAATCCTATAGACCAAGACAAGTCAACGTGTATTCAAATGAAAATTTCTAAGTCCAAACAAGAGGGGATGTAGGTATAGGTTGATGACAATTCTATAGACCAAGGCAAGTCAACGTGTATTCAAATGAAAATTTCTAAGTCCAAACAAGAGGGGATGTAGGTATAGGTTGATGACAATTCTATAGACCGAGGCATATAAGATTGTATTCAATTGAAAATTTCTAAGTCCAAACAAGAGGGGATGTAGGTATAGGTTGATGACAATCCTATAGACCAAGGCAAGTCAACGTGTATTCAATTGAAAATTTCTAAGTCCAAACAAGAGGGGATGTAGGTATAGGTTGATGACAATCCTATAACCAAGGCAAGTCAACGTGTATTCAAATGAAAATTTCTAAGTCCAAACAAGAGGGGATGTAGGTATAGGTTGATGACAATCCTATAGACCAAGACAAGTCAACGTGTATTCAATTGAAAATTTCTAAGTCCAAACAAGAGGGGATGTAGGTATAGGTTGATGACAATCCTATAAACCAAGGCAAGTCAACGTGTATTCAATTGAAAATTTCTAAGTCCAAACAAGAGGGGATGTAGGTATAGGTTGATGACAATCCTATAGACCAAGGCAAGTCAACGTGTATTCAATTGAAAATTTCTAAGTCCAAACAAGAGGGGATGTAGGTATAGGTTGATGACAATTCTATAGACCGAGGCATATAAGATTGTATTCAATTGAAAATTTCTAAGTCCAAACAAGAGGGGATGTAGGTATAGGTTGATGACAATCCTATAAACCAAGGCAAGTCAACGTGTATTCAAATGAAAATTTCTAAGTCCAAACAAGAGGGGATGTAGGTATAGGTTGATGACAATTCTATAGACCGAGGCATATAAGATTGTATTCAATTGAAAATTTCTAAGTCCAAACAAGAGGGGATGTAGGTATAGGTTGATGACAATCCTATAAACCAAGGCAAGTCAACGTGTATTCAAATGAAAATTTCTAAGTCCAAACAAGAGGGGATGTAGGTATAGGTTGATGACAATCCTATAGACCAAGGCAAGTCAACGTGTATTCAATTGAAAATTTCTAAGTCCAAACAAGAGGGGATGTAGGTATAGGTTGATGACAATCCTATAAACCAAGGCAAGTCAACGTGTATTCAAATTGAAAATTTCTAAGTCCAAACAAGAGGGGATGTAGGTATAGGTTGATGACAATCCTATAGACCAAGGCAAGTAAACGTGTATTCAATTGAAAATTTCTAAGTCCAAACAAGAGGGGATGTAGGTATAGGTTGATGACAATCCTATAAACCAAGGCAAGTCAACGTGTATTCAAATGAAAATTTCTAAGTCCAAACAAGAGGGGATGTAGGTATAGGTTGATGACAATTCTATAGACCGAGGCATATAAGACTTGTATTCAATTGAAAATGTCTAAGTCCAAACAAGAGGGGATGTAGGTATAGGTTGATGACAATCCTATAGACCAAGGCAAGTCAACGTGTATTCAATTGAAAATTTCTAAGTCCAAACAAGAGGGGATGTAGGTATAGGTTGATGACAATCCTATAAACCAAGGCAAGTCAACGTGTATTCAAATGAAAATTTCTAAGTCCAAACAAGAGGGGATGTAGGTATAGGTTGATGACAATCCTATAGACCAAGGCAAGTCAACGTGTATTCAATTGAAAATTTCTAAGTCCAAACAAGAGGGGATGTAGGTATAGGTTGATGACAATCCTATAAACCAAGGCAAGTCAACGTGTATTCAATTGAAAATTTCTAAGTCCAAACAAGAGGGGATGTAGGTATAGGTTCATGACAATCCTATAGACCAAGGCAAGTAAACGTGTATTCAATTGAAAATTTCTAAGTCCAAACAAGAGGGGATGTAGGTATAGGTTGATGACAATCCTATAAACCAAGGCAAGTCAACGTGTATTCAAATGAAAATTTCTAAGTCCAAACAAGAGGGGATGTAGGTATAGGTTGATGACAATTCTATAGACCGAGGCATATAAGATTGTATTCAATTGAAAATTTCTAAGTCCAAACAAGAGGGGATGTAGGTATAGGTTGATGACAATCCTATAGACCAAGGCAAGTCAACGTGTATTCAATTGAAAATTTCTAAGTCCAAACAAGAGGGGATGTAGGTATAGGTTGATGACAATTCTATAGACCGAGGCATATAAGATTGTATTCAATTGAAAATTTCTAAGTCCAAACAAGAGGGGATGTAGGTATAGGTTGATGAGAATCCTATAGACAAAGGCAAGTCAACGTGTATTCAATTGAAAATTTCTAAGTCCAAACAAGAGGGGATGTAGGTATAGGTTGATGACAATCCTATAAACCAAGGCAAGTCAACGTGTATTCAAATGAAAATTTCTAAGTCCAAACAAGAGGGGATGTAGGTATAGGTTGATGACAATCCTATAGACCAAGGCAAGTCAACGTGTATTCAATTGAAAATTTCTAAGTCCAAACAAGAGGGGATGTAGGTATAGGTTGATGACAATCCTATAAACCAAGGCAAGTCAACGTGTATTCAATTGAAAATTTCTAAGTCCAAACAAGAGGGGATGTAGGTATAGGTTGATGACAATCCTATAAACCAAGGCAAGTCAACGTGTATTCAATTGAAAATTTCTAAGTCCAAACAAGAGGGGATGTAGGTATAGGTTGATGACAATCCTATAAACCAAGGCAAGTCAACGTGTATTCAATTGAAAATTTCTAAGTCCAAACAAGAGGGGATGTAGGTATAGGTTGATGACAATCCTATAAACCAAGGCAAGTCAACGTGTATTCAATTGAAAATTTCTAAGTCCAAACAAGAGGGGATGTAGGTATAGGTTGATGACAATCCTATAAACCAAGGCAAGTCAACGTGTATTCAATTGAAAATTTCTAAGTCCAAACAAGAGGGGATGTAGGTATAGGTTGATGACAATCCTATAGACCAAGACAAGTCAACGTGTATTCAATTGAAAATTTCTAAGTCCAAACAAGAGGGGATGTAGGTATAGGTTGATGACAATCCTATAGACCAAGACAAGTCAACGTGTATTCAAATGAAAATTTCTAAGTCCAAACAAGAGGGGATGTAGGTATAGGTTGATGAGAATCCTATAGACAAAGGCAAGTCAACGTGTATTCAATTGAAAATTTCTAAGTCCAAACAAGAGGGGATGTAGGTATAGGTTGATGACAATCCTATAAACCAAGGCAAGTCAACGTGTATTCAATTGAAAATTTCTAAGTCAAAACAAGAGGGGATGTAGGTATAGGTTGATGACAATCCTATAGACCAAGGCAAGTCAACGTGTATTCAAATGAAAATTTCTAAGTCCAAACAAGAGGGGATGTAGGTATAGGTTGATGACAATCCTATAGACCAAGGCAAGTAAACGTGTATTCAATTGAAAATTTCTAAGTCCAAACAAGAGGGGATGTAGGTATAGGTTGATGACAATGCTATAGACCAAGGCAAGTCAACGTGTATTCAAATGAAAATTTCTAAGTCCAAACAAGAGGGGATGTAGGTATAGGTTGATGACAATCCTATAAACCAAGGCAAGTCAACGTGTATTCAAATGAAAATTTCTAAGTCCAAACAAGAGGGGATGTAGGTATAGGTTGATGACAATCCTATAGACCAAGACAAGTCAACGTGTATTCAATTGAAAATTTCTAAGTCCAAACAAGAGGGGATGTAGGTATAGGTTGATGACAATCCTATAGACCAAGACAAGTCAACGTGTATTCAAATGAAAATTTCTAAGTCCAAACAAGAGGGGATGTAGGTATAGGTTGATGACAATTCTATAGACCAAGGCAAGTCAACGTGTATTCAAATGAAAATTTCTAAGTCCAAACAAGAGGGGATGTAGGTATAGGTTGATGACAATCCTATAAACCAAGGCAAGTCAACGTGTATTCAATTGAAAATTTCTAAGTCCAAACAAGAGGGGATGTAGGTATAGGTTGATGACAATCCTATAGACCAAGACAAGTCAACGTGTATTCAAATGAAAATTTCTAAGTCCAAACAAGAGGGGATGTAGGTATAGGTTGATGACAATCCTATAAACCAAGGCAAGTCAACGTGTATTCAAATGAAAATTTCTAAGTCCAAACAAGAGGGGATGTAGGTATAGGTTGATGACAATCCTATAGACCAAGACAAGTCAACGTGTATTCAATTGAAAATTTCTAAGTCCAAACAAGAGGGGATGTAGGTATAGGTTGATGACAATCCTATAGACCAAGACAAGTCAACGTGTATTCAAATGAAAATTTCTAAGTCCAAACAAGAGGGGATGTAGGTATAGGTTGATGACAATTCTATAGACCAAGGCAAGTCAACGTGTATTCAAATGAAAATTTCTAAGTCCAAACAAGAGGGGATGTAGGTATAGGTTGATGACAATTCTATAGACCGAGGCATATAAGATTGTATTCAATTGAAAATTTCTAAGTCCAAACAAGAGGGGATGTAGGTATAGGTTGATGACAATCCTATAGACCAAGGCAAGTCAACGTGTATTCAATTGAAAATTTCTAAGTCCAAACAAGAGGGGATGTAGGTATAGGTTGATGACAATCCTATAAACCAAGGCAAGTCAACGTGTATTCAAATGAAAATTTCTTAGTCCAAACAAGAGGGGATGTAGGTATAGGTTGATGACAATCCTATAGACCAAGACAAGTCAACGTGTATTCAATTGAAAATTTCTAAGTCCAAACAAGAGGGGATGTAGGTATAGGTTGATGACAATCCTATAAACCAAGGCAAGTCAACGTGTATTCAATTGAAAATTTCTAAGTCCAAACAAGAGGGGATGTAGGTATAGGTTGATGACAATCCTATAGACCAAGGCAAGTCAACGTGTATTCAATTGAAAATTTCTAAGTCCAAACAAGAGGGGATGTAGGTATAGGTTGATGACAATCCTATAAACCAAGGCAAGTCAACGTGTATTCAAATGAAAATTTCTAAGTCCAAACAAGAGGGGATGTAGGTATAGGTTGATGACAATTCTATAGACCGAGGCATATAAGATTGTATTCAATTGAAAATTTCTAAGTCCAAACAAGAGGGGATGTAGGTATAGGTTGATGACAATCCTATAAACCAAGGCAAGTCAACGTGTATTCAATTGAAAATTTCTAAGTCCAAACAAGAGGGGATGTAGGTATAGGTTGATGACAATCCTATAGACCAAGGCAAGTCAACGTGTATTCAATTGAAAATTTCTAAGTCCAAACAAGAGGGGATGTAGGTATAGGTTGATGACAATCCTATAAACCAAGGCAAGTCAACGTGTATTCAAATGAAAATTTCTAAGTCCAAACAAGAGGGGATGTAGGTATAGGTTGATGACAATTCTATAGACCGAGGCATATAAGATTGTATTCAATTGAAAATTTCTAAGTCCAAACAAGAGGGGATGTAGGTATAGGTTGATGACAATTCTATAGACCGAGGCATATAAGATTGTATTCAATTGAAAATTTCTAAGTCCGAACAAGAGGGGATGTAGGTATAGGTTGATGACAATTCTATAGACCGAGGCATATAAGATTGTATTCAATTGAAAATTTCTAAGTCCAAACAAGAGGGGATGTAGGTATAGGTTGATGACAATCCTATAGACCAAGGCAAGTCAACGTGTATTCAATTGAAAATTTCTAAGTCCAAACAAGAGGGGATGTAGGTATAGGTTGATGACAATCCTATAAACCAAGGCAAGTCAACGTGTATTCAAATGAAAATTTCTAAGTCCAAACAAGAGGGGATGTAGGTATAGGTTGATGACAATCCTATAGACCAAGACAAGTCAACGTGTATTCAAATGAAAATTTCTAAGTCCAAACAAGAGGGGATGTAGGTATAGGTTGATGACAATCCTATAAACCAAGGCAAGTCAACGTGTATTCAAATGAAAATTTCTAAGTCCAAACAAGAGGGGATGTAGGTATAGGTTGATGACAATCCTATAGACCAAGACAAGTCAACGTGTATTCAAATGAAAATTTCTAAGTCCAAACAAGAGGGGATGTAGGTATAGGTTGATGACAATTCTATAGACCAAGGCAAGTCAACGTGTATTCAAATGAAAATTTCTAAGTCCAAACAAGAGGGGATGTAGGTATAGGTTGATGACAATCCTATAGACCAAGGCAAGTCAACGTGTATTCAAATGAAAATTTCTAAGTCCAAACAAGAGGGGATGTAGGTATAGGTTGATGACAATTCTATAGACCGAGGCATATAAGATTGTATTCAATTGAAAATTTCTAAGTCCAAACAAGAGGGGATGTAGGTATAGGTTGATGACAATCCTATAGACCAAGGCAAGTCAACGTGTATTCAATTGAAAATTTCTAAGTCCAAACAAGAGGGGATGTAGGTATAGGTTGATGACAATCCTATAAACCAAGGCAAGTCAACGTGTATTCAAATGAAAATTTCTTAGTCCAAACAAGAGGGGATGTAGGTATAGGTTGATGACAATCCTATAGACCAAGACAAGTCAACGTGTATTCAATTGAAAATTTCTAAGTCCAAACAAGAGGGGATGTAGGTATAGGTTGATGACAATCCTATAAACCAAGGCAAGTCAACGTGTATTCAATTGAAAATTTCTAAGTCCAAACAAGAGGGGATGTAGGTATAGGTTGATGACAATCCTATAGACCAAGGCAAGTCAACGTGTATTCAATTGAAAATTTCTAAGTCCAAACAAGAGGGGATGTAGGTATAGGTTGATGACAATCCTATAAACCAAGGCAAGTCAACGTGTATTCAAATGAAAATTTCTAAGTCCAAACAAGAGGGGATGTAGGTATAGGTTGATGACAATTCTATAGACCGAGGCATATAAGATTGTATTCAATTGAAAATTTCTAAGTCCAAACAAGAGGGGATGTAGGTATAGGTTGATGACAATCCTATAAACCAAGGCAAGTCAACGTGTATTCAAATGAAAATTTCTAAGTCCAAACAAGAGGGGATGTAGGTATAGGTTGATGACAATTCTATAGACCGAGGCATATAAGATTGTATTCAATTGAAAATTTCTAAGTCCAAACAAGAGGGGATGTAGGTATAGGTTGATGACAATCCTATAAACCAAGGCAAGTCAACGTGTATTCAAATGAAAATTTCTAAGTCCAAACAAGAGGGGATGTAGGTATAGGTTGATGACAATTCTATAGACCGAGGCATATAAGATTGTATTCAATTGAAAATTTCTAAGTCCAAACAAGAGGGGATGTAGGTATAGGTTGATGACAATTCTATAGACCGAGGCATATAAGATTGTATTCAAATGAAAATTTCTAAGTCCAAACAAGAGGGGATGTAGGTATAGGTTGATGACAATTCTATAGACCGAGGCATATAAGATTGTATTCAATTGAAAATTTCTAAGTCCAAACAAGAGGGGATGTAGGTATAGGTTGATGACAATCCTATAAACCAAGGCAAGTCAACGTGTATTCAAATGAAAATTTCTAAGTCCAAACAAGAGGGGATGTAGGTATAGGTTGATGACAATTCTATAGACCGAGGCATATAAGATTGTATTCAATTGAAAATTTCTAAGTCCGAACAAGAGGGGATGTAGGTATAGGTTGATGACAATTCTATAGACCGAGGCATATAAGATTGTATTCAATTGAAAATTTCTAAGTCCAAACAAGAGGGGATGTAGGTATACGTTGATGACAATCCTATAGACCAAGGCATCTAAGATTGTATTCAATTGAAAATTTCTAAGTCCAAACAAGAGGGGATGTAGGTATAGGTTGATGACAATCCTATAGACCAAGACAAGTCAACGTGTATTCAATTGAAAATTTCTAAGTCCAAACAAGAGGGGATGTAGGTATAGGTTGATGACAATCCTATAAACCAAGGCAAGTCAACGTGTATTCAAATGAAAATTTCTAAGTCCAAACAAGAGGGGATGTAGGTATAGGTTGATGACAATCCTATAAACCAAGGCAAGTCAACGTGTATTCAAATGAAAATTTCTAAGTCCAAACAAGAGGGGATGTAGGTATAGGTTGATGACAATCCTATAAACCAAGGCAAGTCAACGTGTATTCAATTGAAAATTTCTAAGTCCAAACAAGAGGGGATGTAGGTATAGGTTGATGACAATCCTATAAACCAAGGCAAGTCAACGTGTATTCAAATGAAAATTTCTAAGTCCAAACAAGAGGGGATGTAGGTATAGGTTGATGACAATTCTATAGACCGAGGCATATAAGATTGTATTCAATTGAAAATTTCTAAGTCCAAACAAGAGGGGATGTAGGTATAGGTTGATGACAATCCTATAGACCAAGACAAGTCAACGTGTATTCAATTGAAAATTTCTAAGTCCAAACAAGGGGGGATGTAGGTATAGGTTGATGACAATCCTATAAACCAATGCAAGTAAACGTGTATTCAAATGAAAATTTCTAAGTCCAAACAAGAGGGGATGTAGGTATAGGTTGATGACAATTCTATAGACCGAGGCATATAAGATTGTATTCAATTGAAAATTTCTAAGTCCAAACAAGAGGGGATGTAGGTATAGGTTGATGACAATCCTATAGACCAAGACAAGTCAACGTGTATTCAATTGAAAATTTCTAAGTCCAAACAAGAGGGGATGTAGGTATAGGTTGATGACAATCCTATAAACCAAGGCAAGTCAACGTGTATTCAATTGAAAATTTCTAAGTCCAAACAAGAGGGGATGTAGGTATAGGTTGATGACAATTCTATAGACCAAGGCAAGTCAACGTGTATTCAATTGAAAATTTCTAAGTCCAAACAAGAGGGGATGTAGGTATAGGTTGATGACAATCCTATAAACCAAGGCAAGTCAACGTGTATTCAAATGAAAATTTCTAAGTCCAAACAAGAGGGGATGTAGGTATAGGTTGATGACAATTCTATAGACCGAGGCATATAAGATTGTATTCAATTGAAAATTTCTAAGTCCAAACAAGAGGGGATGTAGGTATAGGTTGATGACAATCCTATAGACCAAGGCAAGTCAACGTGTATTCAATTGAAAATTTCTAAGTCCAAACAAGAGGGGATGTAGGTATAGGTTGATGACAATTCTATAGACCAAGGCATATAAGATTGTATTCAATTGAAAATTTCTAAGTCCAAACAAGAGGGGATGTAGGTATAGGTTGATGACAATTCTATAGACCGAGGCATATAAGATTGTATTCAATTGAAAATTTCTAAGTCCAAACAAGAGGGGATGTAGGTATAGGTTGATGACAATTCTATAGACCTAGGCATCTAAGATTGTATTCAATTGAAAATTTCTAAGTCCAAACAAGAGGGGATGTAGGTATAGGTTGATGACAATTCTATAGACCGAGTCATCTAAGATTGTATTCAATTGAAAATTTCTAAGTCCAAACAAGAGGGGATGTAGGTATAGGTTGATGACAATTCTATAGACCGAGGCATCTAAGATTGTATTCAATTGAAAATTTCTAAGTCCAAACAAGAGGGGATGTAGGTATAGGTTGATGACAATTCTATAGACCGAGGCATCTAAGATTGTATTCAATTGAAAATTTCTAAGTCCAAACAAGAGGGGATGTAGGTATAGGTTGATGACAATTCTATAGACCGAGGCATCTAAGATTGTATTCAATTGAAAATTTCTAAGTCCAAACAAGAGGGGATGTAGGTATAGGTTGATGACAATTCTATAGACCGAGGCATCTAAGATTGTATTCAATTGAAAATTTCTAAGTCCAAACAAGAGGGGATGTAGGTATAGGTTGATGACAATTCTATAGACCAAGGCATATAAGATTGTATTGAATTGAAAATTTCTAAGTCCAAACAAGAGGGGATGTAGGTATAGGTTGATGACAATTCTATAGACCGAGGCATATAAGATTGTATTCAATTGAAAATTTCTAAGTCCAAACAAGAGGGGATGTAGGTATAGGTTGATGACAATTCTATAGACCGAGGCATATAAGATTGTATTCAATTGAAAATTTCTAAGTCCAAACAAGAGGGGATGTAGGTATAGGTTGATGACAATTCTATAGACCGAGGCATCTAAGATTGTATTCAATTGAAAATTTCTAAGTCCAAACAAGAGGGGATGTAGGTATAGGTTGATGACAATTCTATAGACCGAGGCATCTAAGATTGTATTCAATTGAAAATTTCTAAGTCCAAACAAGAGGGGATGTAGGTATAGGTTGATGACAATCCTATAGACCAAGTCAAGTCAACGTGTATTCAATTGAAAATTTCTAAGTCCAAACAAGAGGGGATGTAGGTATAGGTTGATGACAATTCTATAGACCTAGGCATCTAAGATTGTATTCAATTGAAAATTTCTAAGTCCAAACAAAGGGGGAATTTAGGTATAGGTTGATGACAATTCTATAGACCAAGGCATATAAGATTGTATTCAATTGAAAATTTCTAAGTCCAAACAAGAGGGGATGTAGGTATAGGTTGATGACAATTCTATAGACCAAGGCATATAAGATTGTATTCAATTGAAAATTTCTAAGTCCAAACAAGAGGGGATGTAGGTATAGGTTGATGACAATTCTATAGACCGAGGCATCTAAGATTGTATTCAATTGAAAATTTCTAAGTCCAAACAAGAGGGGATGTAGGTATAGGTAGGTGACAATTCTATAGACCGAGGCATCTAAGATTGTATTCAATTGAAAATTTCTAAGTCCAAACAAGAGGGGATGTAGGTATAGGTTGATGACAATTCTATAGACCGAGGCATATAAGATTGTATTCAATTGAAAATTTCTAAGTCCAAACAAGAGGGGATGTAGGTATAGGTTGATGACAATTCTATAGACCGAGGCATATAAGATTGTATTCAATTGAAAATTTCTAAGTCCAAACAAAGGGGGAATTTAGGTATAGGTTGATGACAATTCTATAGACCAAGGCATATAAGATTGTATTCAATTGAAAATTTCTAAGTCCAAACAAGAGGGGATGTAGGTATAGGTTGATGACAATCCTATAGACCGAGGCATATAAGATTGTATTCAATTGAAAATTTCTAAGTCCAAACAAGAGGGGATGTAGGTATAGGTTGATGACAATTCTATAGACCGAGGCATATAAGATTGTATTCAATTGAAAATTTCTAAGTCCAAACAAGAGGGGATGTAGGTATAGGTTGATGACAATCCTATAGACCAAGGCAAGTCAACGTGTATTCAATTGAAAATTTCTAAGTCCAAACAAGAGGGGATGTAGGTATAGGTTGATGAGAATCCTATAGACCAAGACAAGTCAACGTGTATTCAATTGAAAATTTCTAAGTCCAAACAAGAGGGGATGTAGGTATAGGTTGATGACAATCCTATAGACCAAGGCAAGTCAACGTGTATTCAATTGAAAATTTCTAAGTCCAAACAAGAGGGGATGTAGGTATAGGTTGATGACAATTCTATAGACCGAGGCATATAAGATTGTATTCAATTGAAAATTTCTAAGTCCAAACAAGAGGGGATGTAGGTATAGGTTGATGACAATTCTATAGACCAAGGCATATAAGATTGTATTCAATTGAAAATTTCTAAGTCCAAACAAGAGGGGATGTAGGTATAGGTTGATGACAATTCTATAGACCGAGGCATATAAGATTGTATTCAATTGAAAATTTCTAAGTCCAAACAAGAGGGGATGTAGGTATAGGTTGATGACAATCCTATAGACCAAGGCAAGTCAACGTGTATTCAATTGAAAATTTCTAAGTCCAAACAAGAGGGGATGTAGGTATAGGTTGATGACAATCCTATAGACCAAGGCAAGTCAACGTGTATTCAATTGAAAATTTCTAAGTCCAAACAAGAGGGGATGTAGGTATAGGTTGATGACAATTCTATAGACCGAGGCATATAAGATTGTATTCAATTGAAAATTTCTAAGTCCAAACAAGAGGGGATGTAGGTATAGGTTGATGACAATTCTATAGACCGAGGCATATAAGATTGTATTCAATTGAAAATTTCTAAGTCCAAACAAGAGGGGATGTAGGTATAGGTTGATGACAATCCTATAGACCAAGTCAAGTCAACGTGTATTCAATTGAAAATTTCTAAGTCCAAACAAGAGGGGATGTAGGTATAGGTTGATGACAATTCTATAGACCGAGGCATATAAGATTGTATTCAATTGAAAATTTCTAAGTCCAAACAAGAGGGGATGTAGGTATAGGTTGATGACAATCCTATAAACCAAGGCATATAAGATTGTATTCAATTGAAAATTTCTAAGTCCAAACAAGAGGGTATGTAGGTATAGGTTGATGACAATTCTATAGACCGAGGCATATAAGATTGTATTCAATTGAAAATTTCTAAGTCCAAACAAGAGGGGATGTAGGTATAGGTTGATGACAATTCTATAGACCGAGGCATATAAGATTGTATTCAATTGAAAATTTCTAAGTCCAAACAAGAGGGGATGTAGGTATAGGTAGATGACAATCCTATAGACCAAGGCAAGTCAACGTGTATTCAATTGAAAATTTCTAAGTCTAAACAAGAGGGGATGTAGGTATAGGTAGATGACAATCCTATAGACCAAGGCAAGTCAACGTGTATTCAATTGAAAATTTCTAAGTCAAAACAAGAGGGGATGTGGGTATAGGTTGATGACAATCCTATAGACCAAGGCAAGTCAACGTGTATTTAATTGAAAATTTCTAAGTCCAAACAAGAGGGGATGTAGGTATATGTTGATGACAATCCTATAGACCAATTGAAAATTTCTAAGTCCAAACAAGAGGGGATGTAGGTAAAGGTAGATTAGAATCCTATAGACCAAGGCATCTCAGATAGACTAACACATGTCAGCTTGTATTCAAATGAAAATTTATAAGTTTAAAACAGTGTAAGTAAGTGTCTGGAAGTGCCCGATCGACGCCTACTGCCATGTTGGGTGCATGTAGGCGTAGCAAAATGCCTTCTAATCTGCTAGGCACATCGGGACTTAGTTTTTTTTCTGTTCTTTCTCTGCACCGTGTAGGTTGGCGTCTGGAAGTGCCTCGTTGAGGGCTACTGTTACCTTGACATATCAACGTGTATTCAAGTTAAAACTTTTAACTTTAAAACGGGAGTTAGGTACCGGTAAATTAGAAGCTTATTAAGCTAGACATGTTGAAATTTATAAGTTCGGACATAGGGGATGGCAAGACGGGGAATAGGGATAAAGAATAAGAAAAGAGAGATAGACAGATCTAGATAAATACAGAGGTATAAAGAGAGACGGGCAAGGGAGATAAATTTCATGATTCAACTTATATGCTAATAAGAAATACTTGGTGTATCAGAAACACAAGCATTGTTTTTACTGGTTAATTTTACATCAGAATGCACTTTTAGATTTTATGTAGATTTTTTTCTATAGGAAACATGCAAATAGCACACATAACATCTAGACATATTAATATATACATAAAACAATTATAGTTATGAGATATATCTGAACTAATACAAAAAGACAATAATGATGAATATCATCACTTACCTTGGAAAATTATCCAGGCTGTATGCCTACTCACATTCCATCAAACACCAGAAAATCATGATCCATTGCTTGGTTGATTTTTTTTAATTTTTTATTTTTTCATACACATTTGTAATTGTGTCTTGCTTTATCAAGTATTTTTGTAATTAATCTGTGGTGTTGGGAGAATCAATTTTGCTTAACATTTTTTTATATATATTTTTTCAGTTTACAGAGTCATTGCAGTACCAAGTCTGACACTGTAATTGCTTGAAAAGTATTGCATTGGGAAGGATTCTTTTTCTTTTTTTGAGGTGTGTGGGAATTTCAGTAGGGGAAGTTTCTACTGATTTCAGATTCCAAGTTGTATTTTATTGTTTGTGCATTCTTTTATCAAGTTCTTACAGATGTTTTTGTGTTATGAAAGTGAAAATGAATGACTTGCAAAGACATTTACATTTTTGCATTCTTTTTTAATTCTTCACCTTTTTTGTTTTAATGTCCCAAGAGTGAACCAGGACAGATGAGTCTTATTCAGCATAGTGGAAAAAAACAGGTTAACTTTGGTTGTCCTCAATGGATTTGTCCAGAGTATAATATGTCCAAGTTATTGCCCTAATAAAGTGAGAACCATACCCCAAAACTAATGCAGAACTCTTATGTTATTGCACAGCTACAAGAGTTAACTTGTCTAGGATAAGTGCCATATAAATGTGCAGAAGTCACTATATAGCTCTATTTATTAACTGATATGAACTTAAATTGCTGAACATGACTCAAAAATTTTCTACAGAGCTCTACTTAGAAACGAGCACTCTCAAAGAAAATTTGTCTAACATAATTTTGAAATATATTCTTTAAAGTTACCATAGAGCTCTCAAATATATTAGGTACTCAAATAGGAAACTTGTTTCAAATACTTGTGTTATATATATATACTTAGAGACATAGAGCACTAAAGACATTTATTAAGATTTTTACTTAATAATTAGACTTTAAATAGTGCTCAAGACAGAGCTGATATTATAAAACGTTTATTTTATTACAGGCTAAATAAACATTAAGATTTAACCAAAGTTATATAAGAGTGCTCAATAAGACACAGAGCAATAAAGACATTTTATTTAGATTTTTACTTAATAATTACACTTTAAATAAGTGCTCAACACTAGACAGAGCTGATATTATAAAACATTTATTTTATCACAGGCTGAATAAGCATTAAGATTTAACTGGAGTTATATAAGAGTGCTCAATGAGACACAGAGCAATAAAGACATTTTATTTAGATTTTTACTTAATAATTACACTTTAAATAAGTGCTCAACACTAGACAGAGCTGATATTATAAAACGTTTATTTTATTACAGGCTAAATAAACATTTAGATTTAACCAAAGTTATATAAGAGTGCTCAATAAGACACAGAGCAATAAAGACATTTTATTTAGATTTTTACTTAATAATTACACTTTAAATAAGTGCTCAACACATGACAGAGCTGATATTATAAAACGTTTATTTTATTACAGGCTAAATAAACATTGATTTAACCAAAGTTATATAAGAGTGCTCAATAAGACACAGAGCAATAAAGACATTTTATTTAGATTTTTACTTAATAATTACACTTTAAATAAGTGCTCAACACTAGACAGAGCTGATATTATAAAACGTTTATTTTATTACAGGCTAAATAAACATTAAGATTTAACCAAAGTTATATAAGAGTGCTCAATAAGACACAGAGCAATAAAGACATTTTATTTAGATTTTTCACTTAATAATTACACTTTAAATAAGTGCTCAACACATGACAGAGCTGATATTATAAAACGTTTATTTTATTACAGGCTAAATAAACATTAAGATTTAACCAAAGTTATATAAGAGTGCTCAATAAGACATAGAGCAATAAAGACATTTTATTTAGATTTTTACTTAATAATTACACTTTAAATAAGTGCTCAACACTAGACAGAGCTGATATTATAAAACGTTTATTTTATTACAGGCTAAATAAACATTAAGATTTAACCAAAGTTATATAAGAGTGCTCAATAAGACACAGAGCAATAAAGACATTTTATTTAGATTTTTACTTAATAATTACACTTTAAATAAGTGCTCAACACTAGACAGAGCTGATATTATAAAACGTTTATTTTATTACCGGCTGATTAAGCATTAAGATTTAACTGGAGTTATATAAGAGTGCTCAATGAGACACAGAGCAATAAAGACATTTTACTTAGATTTTTACTTAATAATTACACTTTAAATAAGTGCTCAACACTAGACAGAGCTGATATTATAAAACGTTTATTTTAGTACAGGCTAAATAAACATTTAGATTTAACCAAAGTTATATAAGAGTGCTCAATAAGACACAGAGCAATAAAGACATTTTATTTAGATTTTTACTTAATAATTACACTTTAAATAAGTGCTCAACACTAGACAGAGCTGATATTATAAAACGTTTATTTTATCACAGGCTGAATAAGCATTAAGATTTAACTGGAGTTATATAAGAGTGCTCAATGAGATACAGAGAAATAAAGACATTTTATTTAGATTTTTACTTAATAATTACACTTTAAAAAAGTGCTCAACACTAGACAGAGCTGATATTATAAAACGTTTATTTTATTACAGGCTGAATAAACATTAAGATTTAACTAGAGTTATAGAAGGGTGCTCAATGAGACACAGAGCAATAAAGACATTTTATTTAGATTTTTACTTAATAACTACACTTTAAATAAGTGCTCAACACTAGACAGAGCTGATATTATAAAACGTTTATTTTTTTACAGGCTAAATAAACATTAAGATTTAACCAAAGTTATATAAGAGTGCTCAATAAGACACAGAGCAATAAAGACATTTTATTTAGATTTTTACTTAATAATTACACTTTAAATAAGTGCTCAACACTAGACAGAGCTGATATTATAAAACGTTTATTTTATTACAGGCTAAATAAACATTAAGATTTAACTAGAGTTATATAAGAGTGCTCAATGAGACACAGAGCAATAAAGACATTTTATTTAGATTTTTACTTAATAATTACACTTTAAATAAGTGCTCAACACTAGACAGAGCTGATATTATAAAACGTTTATTTTATTACAGGCTAAATAAACATTAAGATTTAACCAAAGTTATATAAGAGTGCTCAATAAGACACAGAGCAATAAAGACATTTTATTTAGATTTTTCACTTAATAATTACACTTTAAATAAGTGCTCAACACATGACAGAGCTGATATTATAAAACGTTTATTTTATTACAGGCTAAATAAACATTAAGATTTAACCAAAGTTATATAAGAGTGCTCAATAAGACATAGAGCAATAAAGACATTTTATTTAGATTTTTACTTAATAATTACACTTTAAATAAGTGCTCAACACTAGACAGAGCTGATATTATAAAACGTTTATTTTATTACAGGCTAAATAAACATTAAGATTTAACCAAAGTTATATAAGAGTGCTCAATAAGACACAGAGCAATAAAGACATTTTATTTAGATTTTTACTTAATAATTACACTTTAAATAAGTGCTCAACACTAGACAGAGCTGATATTATAAAACGTTTATTTTATTACCGGCTGATTAAGCATTAAGATTTAACTGGAGTTATATAAGAGTGCTCAATGAGACACAGAGCAATAAAGACATTTTACTTAGATTTTTACTTAATAATTACACTTTAAATAAGTGCTCAACACTAGACAGAGCTGATATTATAAAACGTTTATTTTAGTACAGGCTAAATAAACATTTAGATTTAACCAAAGTTATATAAGAGTGCTCAATAAGACACAGAGCAATAAAGACATTTTATTTAGATTTTTACTTAATAATTACACTTTAAATAAGTGCTCAACACTAGACAGAGCTGATATTATAAAACGTTTATTTTATCACAGGCTGAATAAGCATTAAGATTTAACTGGAGTTATATAAGAGTGCTCAATGAGATACAGAGAAATAAAGACATTTTATTTAGATTTTTACTTAATAATTACACTTTAAAAAAGTGCTCAACACTAGACAGAGCTGATATTATAAAACGTTTATTTTATTACAGGCTGAATAAACATTAAGATTTAACTAGAGTTATAGAAGGGTGCTCAATGAGACACAGAGCAATAAAGACATTTTATTTAGATTTTTACTTAATAACTACACTTTAAATAAGTGCTCAACACTAGACAGAGCTGATATTATAAAACGTTTATTTTTTTACAGGCTAAATAAACATTAAGATTTAACCAAAGTTATATAAGAGTGCTCAATAAGACACAGAGCAATAAAGACATTTTATTTAGATTTTTACTTAATAATTACACTTTAAATAAGTGCTCAACACTAGACAGAGCTGATATTATAAAACGTTTATTTTATTACAGGCTAAATAAACATTAAGATTTAACCAAAGTTATATAAGAGTGCTCAATAAGACACAGAGCAATAAAGACATTTTATTTAGATTTTTACTTAATAATTACACTTTAAATAAGTGCTCAACACTAGACAGAGCTGATATTATAAAACGTTTATTTTATTACCGGCTGATTAAGCATTAAGATTTAACTGGAGTTATATAACAGTGCTCAATGAGACACAGAGCAATAAAGACATTTTATTTAGATTTTTACTTAATAATTACACTTTAAAAAAGTGCTCAACACTAGACAGAGCTGATATTATAAAACGTTTATTTTAGTACAGGCTAAATAAACATTTAGATTTAACCAAAGTTATATAAGAGTGCTCAATAAGACACAGAGCAATAAAGACATTTTATTTAGATTTTTACTTAATAATTACACTTTAAATAAGTGCTCAACACTAGACAGAGCTGATATTATAAAACGTTTATTTTATCACAGGCTGAATAAGCATTAAGATTTAACTGGAGTTATATAAGAGTGCTCAATGAGACACAGAGAAATAAAGACATTTTATTTAGATTTTTACTTAATAATTACACTTTAAAAAAGTGCTCAACACTAGACAGAGCTGATATTATAAAACGTTTATTTTATTACAGGCTGAATAAACATTAAGATTTAACTAGAGTTATAGAAGGGTGCTCAATGAGACACAGAGCAATAAAGACATTTTATTTAGATTTTTACTTAATAACTACACTTTAAATAAGTGCTCAACACTAGACAGAGCTGATATTATAAAACGTTTATTTTTTTACAGGCTAAATAAACATTAAGATTTAACCAAAGTTATATAAGAGTGCTCAATGAGACACAGAGCAATAAAGACATTTTATTTAGATTTTTACTTAATAATTACACTTTAAATAAGTGCTCAACACTAGACAGAGCTGATATTATAAAACGTTTGTTTTATTACAGGCTAAACAAACATTTAGATTTAACCAAAGTTATATAAGAGTGCTCAATAAGACACAGAGCAATAAAGACATTTTATTTAGATTTTTACTTAATAATTACACTTTAAAGAAGTGCTCAACACTAGACAGAGCTGATATTATAAAACGTTTATTTTATTACAGGCTGAATAAACATTAAGATTTAACTAGAGTTATATAAGAGTGCTCAATGAGACACAGAGCAATAAAGACATTTTATTTAGATTTTTACTTAATAATTACACTTTAAATAAGTGCTCAACACTAGACAGAGCTGATATTATAAAACGTTTATTTTATTACAGGCTAAATAAACATTAGGATTTAACCAAAGTTATATAAGAGTGCTCAATAAGATACAGAGCAATAAAGACATTTTATTTAGATTTTTTACTTAATAATTACACTTTAAATAAGTGCTCAACACTAGACAGAGCTGATATTATAAAACGTTTATTTTATTACAGGCTAAATAAACATTGATTTAACCAAAGTTATATAAGAGTGCTCAATAAGACACAGAGCAATAAAGACATTTTATTTAGATTTTTACTTAATAATTACACTTTAAATAAGTGCTCAACACTAGACAGAGCTGATATTATAAAACGTTTATTTTATCACAGGCTGAATAAGCATTAAGATTTAACTGGAGTTATATAAGAGTGCTCAATGAGACACAGAGAAATAAAGACATTTTATTTAGATTTTTACTTAATAATTACACTTTAAAAAAGTGCTCAACACTAGACAGAGCTGATATTATAAAACGTTTATTTTATTACAGGCTGAATAAACATTAAGATTTAACTAGAGTTATAGAAGGGTGCTCAATGAGACACAGAGCAATAAAGACATTTTATTTAGATTTTTACTTAATAATTAGACTTTAAATAAGTGCTCAACACTAGACAGAGCTGATATTATAAAACGTTTATTTTTTTACAGGCTAAATAAACATTTAGATTTAACCAAAGTTATATAAGAGTGCTCAATAAGACACAGAGCAATAAAGACATTTTATTTAGATTTTTACTTAATAATTACACTTTAAATAAGTGCTCAACACTAGACAGAGCTGATATTATAAAACGTTTATTTTATTACCGGCTGATTAAGCATTAAGATTTAACTGGAGTTATATAAGAGTGCTCAATGAGACACAGAGCAATAAAGACATTTTATTTAGATTTTTACTTAATAATTACACTTTAAATAAGTGCTCAACACTAGACAGAGCTGATATTATAAAACGTTTATTTTAGTACAGGCTAAATAAACATTTAGATTTAACCAAAGTTATATAAGAGTGCTCAATAAGACACAGAGCAATAAAGACATTTTATTTAGATTTTTACTTAATAATTACACTTTAAATAAGTGCTCAACACTAGACAGAGCTGATATTATAAAACGTTTGTTTTATTACAGGCTAAACAAACATTTAGATTTAACCAAAGTTATATAAGAGTGCTCAATAAGACACAGAGCAATAAAGACATTTTATTTAGATTTTTACTTAATAATTACACTTTAAATAAGTGCTCAACACTAGA
Organism: Euprymna scolopes; assembly: GCF_053919585.1. NCBI lineage: Eukaryota > Metazoa > Mollusca > Cephalopoda > Sepiida > Sepiolidae > Euprymna > Euprymna scolopes. The sequence continues at coordinate 7,361,194 of NC_136527.1, forward strand.
CAGAGCTGATATTATAAAACGTTTATTTTATTACAGGCTGAATAAACATTAAGATTTAACTAGAGTTATATAAGAGTGCTCAATGAGACACAGAGCAATAAAGACATTTTATTTAGATTTTTACTTAATAATTACACTTTAAATAAGTGCTCAACAATAGACAGAGCTGATATTATAAAACGTTTATTTTATTACAGGCTGAATAAACATTAAGATTTAACTAGAGTTATATAAGAGTGCTCAATAAGACACAGAGCAATAAAGACATTTTATTTAGATTTTTACTTAATAATTACACTTTAAATAAGTGCTCAACACTAGACAGAGCTGATATTATAAAACGTTTATTTTATTACAGGCTAAATAAACATTAGGATTTAACCAAAGTTATATAAGAGTGCTCAATAAGATACAGAGCAATAAAGACATTTTATTTAGATTTTTTACTTAATAATTACACTTTAAATAAGTGCTCAACACTAGACAGAGCTGATATTATAAAACGTTTATTTTATTACAGGCTAAATAAACATTAGGATTTAACCAAAGTTATATAAGAGTCCTCAATGAGACACAGAGCAATAAAGACATTTTATTTAGATTTTTACTTAATAATTACACTTTAAATAAGTGCTCAACACTAGACAGAGCTGATATTATAAAACGTTTATTTTATTACAGGCTAAATAAACATTTAGATTTAACCAAAGTTATATAAGAGTGCTCAATAAGACACAGAGAAATAAAGACATGTTATTTAGATTTTTACTTAATAATTACACTTTAAATAAGTGCTCAACACATGACAGAGCTGATATTATAAAACGTTTATTTTATTACAGGCTAAATAAACATTGATTTAACCAAAGTTATATAAGAGTGCTCAATAAGACACAGAGCAATAAAGACATTTTATTTAGATTTTTACTTAATAATTACACTTTAAATAAGTGCTCAACACTAGACAGAGCTGATATTATAAAACGTTTATTTTATCACAGGCTGAATAAGCATTAAGATTTAACTGGAGTTATATAAGAGTGCTCAATGAGACACAGAGAAATAAAGACATTTTATTTAGATTTTTACTTAATAATTACACTTTAAAAAAGTGCTCAACACTAGACAGAGCTGATATTATAAAACGTTTATTTTATAACAGGCTGAATAAACATTAAGATTTAACTAGAGTTATAGAAGGGTGCTCAATGAGACACAGAGCAATAAAGACATTTTATTTAGATTTTTACTTAATAATTAGACTTTAAATAAGTGCTCAACACTAGACAGAGCTGATATTATAAAACGTTTATTTTTTTACAGGCTAAATAAACATTAAGATTTAACCAAAGTTATATAAGAGTGCTCAATAAGACACAGAGCAATAAAGACATTTTATTTAGATTTTTACTTAATAATTACACTTTAAATAAGTGCTCAACACATGACAGAGCTGATATTATAAAACGTTTATTTTATTAAAGGCTAAATAAACATTAAGATTTAACCAAAGTTATATAAGAGTGCTCAATAAGACACAGAGCAATAAAGACATTTTATTTAGATTTTTACTTAATAATTACACTTTAAATAAGTGCTCAACACTAGACAGAGCTGATATTATAAAACGTTTATTTTATTACAGGCTGAATAAACATTAAGATTTAACTAGAGTTATATAAGAGTGCTCAATGAGACACAGAGCAATAAAGACATTTTATTTAGATTTTTACTTAATAATTACACTTTAAATAAGTGCTCAACACTAGACAGAGCTGATATTATAAAACGTTTATTTTATTACAGGCTAAATAAACATTAAGATTTAACCAAAGTTATATAAGAGTGCTCAATGAGACACAGAGCAATAAAGACATTTTATTTAGATTTTTACTTAATAATTACACTTTAAATAAGTGCTCAACACTAGACAGAGCTGATATTATAAAACGTTTGTTTTATTACAGGCTAAACAAACATTTAGATTTAACCAAAGTTATATAAGAGTGCTCAATGAGACACAGAGCAATAAAGACATTTTATTTAGATTTTTACTTAATAATTACACTTTAAATAAGTGCTCAACACTAGACAGAGCTGATATTATAAAACGTTTATTTTATTACAGGCTAAATAAACATTAAGATTTAACCAAAGTTATATAAGAGTGCTCAATGAGACACAGAGAAATAAAGACATTTTATTTAGATTTTTACTTAATAATTACACTTTAAAAAAGTGCTCAACACTAGACAGAGCTGATATTATAAAACGTTTATTTTATTACAGGCTAAATAAACATTAAGATTTAACCAAAGTTATATAAGAGTGCTCAATAAGACACAGAGCAATAAAGACATTTTATTTAGATTTTTACTTAATAATTACACTTTAAATAAGTGCTCAACACTAGACAGAGCTGATATTATAAAACGTTTATTTTATTACCGGCTGATTAAGCATTAAGATTTAACTGGAGTTATATAAGAGTGCTCAATGAGACACAGAGCAATAAAGACATTTTACTTAGATTTTTACTTAATAATTACACTTTAAATAAGTGCTCAACACTAGACAGAGCTGATATTATAAAACGTTTATTTTAGTACAGGCTAAATAAACATTTAGATTTAACCAAAGTTATATAAGAGTGCTCAATAAGACACAGAGCAATAAAGACATTTTATTTAGATTTTTACTTAATAATTACACTTTAAATAAGTGCTCAACACTAGACAGAGCTGATATTATAAAACGTTTATTTTATCACAGGCTGAATAAGCATTAAGATTTAACTGGAGTTATATAAGAGTGCTCAATGAGATACAGAGAAATAAAGACATTTTATTTAGATTTTTACTTAATAATTACACTTTAAAAAAGTGCTCAACACTAGACAGAGCTGATATTATAAAACGTTTATTTTATTACAGGCTGAATAAACATTAAGATTTAACTAGAGTTATAGAAGGGTGCTCAATGAGACACAGAGCAATAAAGACATTTTATTTAGATTTTTACTTAATAACTACACTTTAAATAAGTGCTCAACACTAGACAGAGCTGATATTATAAAACGTTTATTTTTTTACAGGCTAAATAAACATTAAGATTTAACCAAAGTTATATAAGAGTGCTCAATAAGACACAGAGCAATAAAGACATTTTATTTAGATTTTTACTTAATAATTACACTTTAAATAAGTGCTCAACACTAGACAGAGCTGATATTATAAAACGTTTATTTTATTACAGGCTAAATAAACATTAAGATTTAACCAAAGTTATATAAGAGTGCTCAATAAGACACAGAGCAATAAAGACATTTTATTTAGATTTTTACTTAATAATTACACTTTAAATAAGTGCTCAACACTAGACAGAGCTGATATTATAAAACGTTTATTTTATTACCGGCTGATTAAGCATTAAGATTTAACTGGAGTTATATAACAGTGCTCAATGAGACACAGAGCAATAAAGACATTTTATTTAGATTTTTACTTAATAATTACACTTTAAAAAAGTGCTCAACACTAGACAGAGCTGATATTATAAAACGTTTATTTTAGTACAGGCTAAATAAACATTTAGATTTAACCAAAGTTATATAAGAGTGCTCAATAAGACACAGAGCAATAAAGACATTTTATTTAGATTTTTACTTAATAATTACACTTTAAATAAGTGCTCAACACTAGACAGAGCTGATATTATAAAACGTTTATTTTATCACAGGCTGAATAAGCATTAAGATTTAACTGGAGTTATATAAGAGTGCTCAATGAGACACAAAGAAATAAAGACATTTTATTTAGATTTTTACTTAATAATTACACTTTAAAAAAGTGCTCAACACTAGACAGAGCTGATATTATAAAACGTTTATTTTATTACAGGCTGAATAAACATTAAGATTTAACTAGAGTTATAGAAGGGTGCTCAATGAGACACAGAGCAATAAAGACATTTTATTTAGATTTTTACTTAATAACTACACTTTAAATAAGTGCTCAACACTAGACAGAGCTGATATTATAAAACGTTTATTTTTTTACAGGCTAAATAAACATTAAGATTTAACCAAAGTTATATAAGAGTGCTCAATGAGACACAGAGCAATAAAGACATTTTATTTAGATTTTTACTTAATAATTACACTTTAAATAAGTGCTCAACACTAGACAGAGCTGATATTATAAAACGTTTGTTTTATTACAGGCTAAACAAACATTTAGATTTAACCAAAGTTATATAAGAGTGCTCAATAAGACACAGAGCAATAAAGACATTTTATTTAGATTTTTACTTAATAATTACACTTTAAAGAAGTGCTCAACACTAGACAGAGCTGATATTATAAAACGTTTATTTTATTACAGGCTGAATAAACATTAAGATTTAACTAGAGTTATATAAGAGTGCTCAATGAGACACAGAGCAATAAAGACATTTTATTTAGATTTTTACTTAATAATTACACTTTAAATAAGTGCTCAACACTAGACAGAGCTGATATTATAAAACGTTTATTTCATTACAGGCTAAATAAACATTAGGATTTAACCAAAGTTATATAAGAGTGCTCAATAAGATACAGAGCAATAAAGACATTTTATTTAGATTTTTTACTTAATAATTACACTTTAAATAAGTGCTCAACACTAGACAGAGCTGATATTATAAAACGTTTATTTTATTACAGGCTAAATAAACATTGATTTAACCAAAGTTATATAAGAGTGCTCAATAAGACACAGAGCAATAAAGACATTTTATTTAGATTTTTACTTAATAATTACACTTTAAATAAGTGCTCAACACTAGACAGAGCTGATATTATAAAACGTTTATTTTATCACAGGCTGAATAAGCATTAAGATTTAACTGGAGTTATATAAGAGTGCTCAATGAGACACAGAGAAATAAAGACATTTTATTTAGATTTTTACTTAATAATTACACTTTAAAAAAGTGCTCAACACTAGACAGAGCTGATATTATAAAACGTTTATTTTATTACAGGCTGAATAAACATTAAGATTTAACTAGAGTTATAGAAGGGTGCTCAATGAGACACAGAGCAATAAAGACATTTTATTTAGATTTTTACTTAATAATTAGACTTTAAATAAGTGCTCAACACTAGACAGAGCTGATATTATAAAACGTTTATTTTTTTACAGGCTAAATAAACATTTAGATTTAACCAAAGTTATATAAGAGTGCTCAATAAGACACAGAGCAATAAAGACATTTTATTTAGATTTTTACTTAATAATTACACTTTAAATAAGTGCTCAACACTAGACAGAGCTGATATTATAAAACGTTTATTTTATTACCGGCTGATTAAGCATTAAGATTTAACTGGAGTTATATAAGAGTGCTCAATGAGACACAGAGCAATAAAGACATTTTATTTAGATTTTTACTTAATAATTACACTTTAAATAAGTGCTCAACACTAGACAGAGCTGATATTATAAAACGTTTATTTTAGTACAGGCTAAATAAACATTTAGATTTAACCAAAGTTATATAAGAGTGCTCAATAAGACACAGAGCAATAAAGACATTTTATTTAGATTTTTACTTAATAATTACACTTTAAATAAGTGCTCAACACTAGACAGAGCTGATATTATAAAACGTTTGTTTTATTACAGGCTAAACAAACATTTAGATTTAACCAAAGTTATATAAGAGTGCTCAATAAGACACAGAGCAATAAAGACATTTTATTTAGATTTTTACTTAATAATTACACTTTAAATAAGTGCTCAACACTAGACAGAGCTGATATTATAAAACGTTTATTTTATTACAGGCTGAATAAACATTAAGATTTAACTAGAGTTATATAAGAGTGCTCAATGAGACACAGAGCAATAAAGACATTTTATTTAGATTTTTACTTAATAATTACACTTTAAATAAGTGCTCAACAATAGACAGAGCTGATATTATAAAACGTTTATTTTATTACAGGCTGAATAAACATTAAGATTTAACTAGAGTTATATAAGAGTGCTCAATAAGACACAGAGCAATAAAGACATTTTATTTAGATTTTTACTTAATAATTACACTTTAAATAAGTGCTCAACACTAGACAGAGCTGATATTATAAAACGTTTATTTTATTACAGGCTAAATAAACATTAGGATTTAACCAAAGTTATATAAGAGTGCTCAATAAGATACAGAGCAATAAAGACATTTTATTTAGATTTTTTACTTAATAATTACACTTTAAATAAGTGCTCAACACTAGACAGAGCTGATATTATAAAACGTTTATTTTATTACAGGCTAAATAAACATTAGGATTTAACCAAAGTTATATAAGAGTCCTCAATGAGACACAGAGCAATAAAGACATTTTATTTAGATTTTTACTTAATAATTACACTTTAAATAAGTGCTCAACACTAGACAGAGCTGATATTATAAAACGTTTATTTTATTACAGGCTAAATAAACATTTAGATTTAACCAAAGTTATATAAGAGTGCTCAATAAGACACAGAGAAATAAAGACATGTTATTTAGATTTTTACTTAATAATTACACTTTAAATAAGTGCTCAACACATGACAGAGCTGATATTATAAAACGTTTATTTTATTACAGGCTAAATAAACATTGATTTAACCAAAGTTATATAAGAGTGCTCAATAAGACACAGAGCAATAAAGACATTTTATTTAGATTTTTACTTAATAATTACACTTTAAATAAGTGCTCAACACTAGACAGAGCTGATATTATAAAACGTTTATTTTATCACAGGCTGAATAAGCATTAAGATTTAACTGGAGTTATATAAGAGTGCTCAATGAGACACAGAGAAATAAAGACATTTTATTTAGATTTTTACTTAATAATTACACTTTAAAAAAGTGCTCAACACTAGACAGAGCTGATATTATAAAACGTTTATTTTATAACAGGCTGAATAAACATTAAGATTTAACTAGAGTTATAGAAGGGTGCTCAATGAGACACAGAGCAATAAAGACATTTTATTTAGATTTTTACTTAATAATTAGACTTTAAATAAGTGCTCAACACTAGACAGAGCTGATATTATAAAACGTTTATTTTTTTACAGGCTAAATAAACATTAAGATTTAACCAAAGTTATATAAGAGTGCTCAATAAGACACTGAGCAATAAAGACATTTTATTTAGATTTTTACTTAATAATTACACTTTAAATAAGTGCTCAACACATGACAGAGCTGATATTATAAAACGTTTATTTTATTAAAGGCTAAATAAACATTAAGATTTAACCAAAGTTATATAAGAGTGCTCAATAAGACACAGAGCAATAAAGACATTTTATTTAGATTTTTACTTAATAATTACACTTTAAATAAGTGCTCAACACTAGACAGAGCTGATATTATAAAACGTTTATTTTATTACAGGCTGAATAAACATTAAGATTTAACTAGAGTTATATAAGAGTGCTCAATGAGACACAGAGCAATAAAGACATTTTATTTAGATTTTTACTTAATAATTACACTTTAAATAAGTGCTCAACACTAGACAGAGCTGATATTATAAAACGTTTATTTTATTACAGGCTAAATAAACATTAAGATTTAACCAAAGTTATATAAGAGTGCTCAATGAGACACAGAGCAATAAAGACATTTTATTTAGATTTTTACTTAATAATTACACTTTAAATAAGTGCTCAACACTAGACAGAGCTGATATTATAAAACGTTTGTTTTATTACAGGCTAAACAAACATTTAGATTTAACCAAAGTTATATAAGAGTGCTCAATGAGACACAGAGCAATAAAGACATTTTATTTAGATTTTTACTTAATAATTACACTTTAAATAAGTGCTCAACACTAGACAGAGCTAATATTATAAAACGTTTATTTTATTACAGGCTAAATAAACATTAAGATTTAACCAAAGTTATATAAGAGTGCTCAATGAGACACAGAGAAATAAAGACATTTTATTTAGATTTTTACTTAATAATTACACTTTAAAAAAGTGCTCAACACTAGACAGAGCTGATATTATAAAACGTTTATTTTATTACAGGCTGAATAAACATTAAGATTTTACTAGAGTTATAGAAGAGTGCTCAATGAGACACAGAGCAATAAAGACATTTTATTTAGATTTTTACTTAATAATTACACTTTAAATAAGTGCTCAACACTAGACAGAGCTGATATTATAAAACGTTTATTTTTTTACAGGCTAAATAAACATTTAGATTTAACCAAAGTTATATAAGAGTGCTCAACAGGACACAGAGCAATAAAGACATTTTATTTAGATTTTTACTTAATAATTACACTTTAAATAAGTGCTCAACACATGACAGAGCTGATATTATAAAACGTTTATTTTATTAAAGGCTAAATAAACATTAAGATTTAACCAAAGTTATATAAGAGTGCTCAATGAGACACAGAGCAATAAAGACATTTTATTTAGATTTTTACTTAATAATTACACTTTAAATAAGTGCTCAACACTAGACAGAGCTGATATTATAAAACGTTTATTTTAGTACCGGCTAAATAAACATTGATTTAACCAAAGTTATATAAGAGTGCTCAATGAGACACAGAGCAATAAAGACATATGTTTATATATATATATTCAAGGGAGACAATTTGTATATAGATCACATAATTATTAGAAGTTATTGTTTTTAATATATATATATATATTCAAGGGAGACAATTTGTATATAGATCATAATTGTTAGAAGTGATTTTTTTAATTGAAATAAATATATATATAATATATATATATTCAAGGGAGAGAATTTGTATATAGATCACATAATTATTAGAAGTTATTTTTTTAAATGAAATAAATATATTTATATATATATATATATATATATATATATATATATATATATATATATATATATATATATATTTATTTCAATTAAAAAAATAGCTTCTACTAATTATGTGATCTCTTCTAATAATTATGTGATCTATATACAAATTTTCTCTCTTGAATATATATATATATATATATATATATATATATATATATATATATATATGTATATATATATGTATATATATATGTATATATATATTCAAGGGACAGAATTTGTATATAGATCACATAATTATTAGAAGTTATTTTTTTAATATACATATATATTCCTTGGAGACAATTTGTATAAAAATCACATAATTATTAGAAGTTATGTTTTTAATGCTTAATTGAACTTTAATGCTTAGTTTTTCCATCAATTGTTTGACTTGGGTTATTTTTTTTAATTGATACATGAAAAAAATCTATGTGCTATTCGAGACAAGAAATAAAAGAAATACAGAAAATTCTTACCTGTTACTTTCCAGGTGTTATCTCCACATTTTCTCTTTTCTGCTTCTTGCTGAAACTAATGGCAATTTTATGTTTGTTTGTGTTCTTTGTTACATATATATAATTTTTACTGTGATGATTTTTTTTCTTTTAATTATTTAAAAACTTTTTTTTTGATTTATATAATAAAGAAAGACAACATAACTAATGGATTTTTTTTTTAATGATATATTTAACTTTCTGGCTATGATCAAACACCCATGTACTACTTTTTTATTTTTTTTGTAGTTGCATAAGTTTGCTGATGAGAAGAAATACAAGCAGAACTGAATTCATTTAAATAAAGCTAATAGTTTAGAATTTGATTGTACCCAGATGTGCATGTACACAAAGAAAGAAACACTTACTTGAGGACTTCTGTAACTACAGGAAACATGTGGCAGCTAGGATAGCTGATGCTGCTGGATTCAGTTGTTTTTTCCAATCCACATAATTCTCACAATAGCTGATAGTAGAATTCCATCATGATCAAGAGGAGTACCTGAAATTACAAAGATATACACACAGAAGGAAAGAAAAAGAATACTTACTCTATTTCTATGACAATGATTGCTGCCAACACTTTGAGATGCTAATGTTGGAAGAAACAGATAGACATACATCATACAGAGTTTGATTGTACCCAGATGTGCTTGAACGCAAAGAAAGAAATACTTGATTCAAAGTGCACAAGACATGTTGCAGACAGGAACGGTGATGCTGCTAGGTTTCGCTGCTTCTTCCAATCTATAAAAAAGAGATGATATTTATAGTGTTGATAATCTACTGCTGTGTGAAAGCTGGAACAATGGAAACAGTTAAATTAAATTATCAAATCACAAAGACTGAAATCGAAATAAAAAGAAGAAAGGGTGATACTATACTCATCTTCCTGTCGGTGCAGACCACTTGCTGGTGACTGTTTGTTCGCCATTAAACTGGAAAGTAAAACAAAAAATAAAGAAAAAAAACAGGTTCCGCCGGGGAAAGCTCTTGTCTGGGCAGCGAGGTGATGAACTCCCGAAAGGAGGGGCACTATATAGAAACAAGCTTTGCTGCGAACATCTCCTAAAAAGCGGTTTCTACTCAGAATAACAGGCGGAGCAGAAAACAGAGGTGTTCTCTCTACCCAACAGGATTCGTAAAGATACCACTAGTTTGTGTTCATAAGACGGCGATGATCGCTCACAAAACTGGCATTCCTACTATCATATCGGAGGACCGTCATATATAATTGCACTACCATTTCGTATCGGAGGACGGTCATATATAATTGCACTACCATACCGTTTCGGAGTTCGTAGACAGTAGAAATAATAAAAGCGGCCTTAAAGCGGCTTGTGAGCACACAATCTAGTCGAACTCTAGTCGTCCTTAGTTGAGTCGAGGCAAGCATGCATTACATAGTAACACGAGTACGTGTCGCCTGCTTAGAGGGTAGCCCCCTTCCGGAGATTCGAAAGCGCACCTCACAGCGGAAGAGCTTCGGAACCAATCGGACCGTACCCAGACTTGCAGCTATTTGTTAACTTGGAAGTGGAGTCAACACCCCGACACTGAGAAAAGAGCTTTCCAAAAGCTCAAAACCAGTTGCATGCAAAATCGGGGAAACTGGGAGCAGGCTGGGGAGAACACAGGGCCTTGCAGGGAGGCCCATTTTTCTCTTTCGTTCGGTTTACATCTTTCGGGTATTGTTCTCCTTTCAGCCTGCCCCCTTCACGCCTTTTTGCTCGCCACATGCAAGCGTATAAAAAGACGACCAGATGACGGACGCAACAAACTAATGCCGACATTTTCTGGATTTTATTTTTTTTTGCCAGAGCCCATTTAGCCGTGTAGCTGTTAAACTACAACGTTACACCCCCCTACCACGGTGAGGATAGGGTTGGACTTTAGGGGGGAAAATACACATCAAGAATTTTATCCAAGAACACCAGGGTTTATAAACTGCACAATTGTCACGCTAATTCTACAGTTTATTGACCGCCGTTAAATAATATTATATGCTTGCTTTCATCTAACAAATTAAATTAAAAGACGTTAATTTAGATTTAAATTAAAAATATTTTATCCAACAACAGCACGGTTTATAAACTGCACAATTGTCACGTGAAATTCTACAGTTTATCGACCGCCCTTAAATAATATTATATATATACTTTCATCTAACAAATTAAATTAAAAGACGTTAATTTAGATTTAAATTAAAAATATTTTATCCAACAACAGCACGGTTTATAAACTGCACAATTGTCACGTGAAATTCTACAGTTTATCGACCGCCCTTAAATAATATTATATATATACTTTCACCTAACAAATTTAATTAAAAGACGTTAATTTAGATTTAAATTTAAAATATTTTATCCAACAACAGCACGGTTTATAAACTGCACAATTGTCACGTGAAATTCTACAGTTTATCGACCGCCCTTAAATAATATTATATATATACTTTCACCTAACAAATTAAATTAAAAGACGTTAATTTAGATTTAAATTAAAAATATTTTATCCAACAACAGCACGGTTTATAAACTGCACAATTGTCACGTGAAATTCTACAGTTTATCGACCGCCCTTAAATAATATTATATATATACTTTCACCTAACAAATTTAATTAAAAGACGTTAATTTAGATTTAAATTAAAAATATTTTATCCAACAACAGCACGGTTTATAAACTGCACAATTGTCACGTGAAATTCTACAGTTTATCGACCGCCCTTAAATAATATTATATATATACTTTCACCTAACAAATTTAATTAAAAGACGTTAATTTAGATTTAAATTAAAAATATTTTATCCAACAACAGCACGGTTTATAAACTGCACAATTGTCACGTGAAATTCTACAGTTTATCGACCGCCCTTAAATAATATTATATGTATACTTTCATCTAACAAATTAAATTAAAAGACGTTAATTTAGATTTAAATTAAAAATATTTTATCCAACAACAGCACGGTTTATAAACTGCACAATTGTCACGTGAAATTCTACAGTTTATCGACCGCCCTTAAATAATATTATATATATACTTTCACCTAACAAATTTAATTAAAAGACGTTAATTTAGATTTAAATTAAAAATATTTTATCCAACAACAGCACGGTTTATAAACTGCACAATTGTCACGTGAAATTCTACAGTTTATCGACCGCCCTTAAATAATATTATATATATACTTTCATCTAACAAATTAAATAAAAAAAACGTTAATTTAGATTTAAATTAAAAATATTTTATCCAACAACAGCACGGTTTATAAACTGCACAATTGTCACGGTAATATCGCTTGCTAGGTTTCTAACAGTATTTAGTATAATAAAATATAAATACCTTTAAATTTGTTTGGCATCAGAGAAATAGGCAGAAATAAAAGCAGCGGCAGGGCGGCGGCTTAGCTGGGTGGTCGGGCTGGTCATCTATTCTTCTGGAACATCTCTCGCTGCCACGGTCAAACTGAATTTGCAGCCCGTTTTGGGGCTCTTTTATATTTCACCATCGGCGTGAAAACCGTTAACTTTTTCCGGGAAAAATCAGACATTTTCCAGTCGACGTTACAAACTTTTTACCTTTTATGGAGTTTGTGTTACGTGGCTGTTTTTCATTGGTTGATTTAAACTTGTTTAGTTTGAAGAGTGAATGTGGACGTGTGTGCGTCTGTGTATGTGTGTGTGAATGCAAGTGTGTGTGTATGTGGGTGTGTGCGTCGTTGGCGTGCAAGCAGGTGGACGAGAGCGTAGGCACATTCTCTCTCTCTTTCGGTCTCTCCCCCCTTTTCCCTGTCTGTCTGTCTATATATAAGGACACGGAGAAGCGCGCGTGCGCGAGAGCGAGTGAGCGAGAGAGAGAGAGAGAGAGAGAGAGAGAGAGAGGTTAGCAGCTGAAACTTTTAAAAGTTATAAAAAATTAAAACATAATTATAATATATATATATATATAAATATATATATATATATATATATATATATATATATATATATATTTCCGCTAAATTTCGTCCTATGATATATATATAAATATATATATATATATATATATATATATATATATATATATATATATATATATATATATATATATATATATTTCCGCTAAGGACGAAATTTAGCGGAAATCTATAGCCACGTGGAAAGAAATATTTCTATCCATACATTTTGGACAAAATCAAACTGTAGTATCTGTTTTTTTTTCTTCAATTAAAACTTAAAATATCACTTAACTAAACCACTCTATAGATTGATGTGATATTTGGAATATGCTGTAACATTGATACAGACAAAGTAAGGAACAGTTACGTCATAGACACAAGAAAATATGCGTATAATTATAATAGGAAAAAAACGAAAACGTTAAAAAGTATATGCATCTTATGCAGTTATGCTACCGTGCCGAAATAAAAACGGTATTATTTAGAAATCTATTCTTTGAATTATTTGCTAATAATTAAAAAAAAAAATATTTTCGTTAACAGATACTATACATTGATCGTTTTTTTATTTGATTTGATGTTTTTTATTTTTATTGTTATTTATTTTTTATTTATCTTATTTTTATTTATTTTTATTTAACATTTGATGTTACCAAACGCCCTCCTCTCCCCATTTTAAGAACGACTTGCGGAATACCCCCTCCAATCTCTCCATGTTAAGAACGGCTTTCTTGGGGGTGTTTTTTTTTTCAGAAAGCCGTTCTTATCATGGAGGGATTGGAGGTGTTAATGCTACGCTGGGGCAGCTTGTAAAATAAGAAATATCAAAGAAAACTTCTGCGACATTTTGGGGTAAAATTTTCAAGTTAAATTCAATTTTATCCTATCTTTTGCTTATTAAATTATTCGATGAAAGTACAGAATAGTTAACATGCCCCTCTCTACATTAAGAATGGCTTCCTTAACTTTTAAGGTAATGATTTCTTAAAAAATTACAATTTAATAACGAAAAAAAAAAAACATTATTTTTACGACCTACCCCAGCGTAGCATAAACACCCCAACCCGAAATGTCTTAGTAAAGAGAGAGGCAGGTAGAGGGAGGGGGGTGAAGGGCCGGAGAATTGGCACGTGTCAAACGAAGTTGAAATAAATCCATTTCGTTAACAAACTTTCAAATTCGATTGACACTTATGACACCCACCCCTGCCACCTCATGACAGCTTTTAACGGAAAGTTGATTTGTGTTTGTGTATTTGTGTGTACGTGTGTGTTCGTGTATGTGTGTGTTTATGCGAGTGTGTGTGTGTGTTTATGAAAGTGCGTATGTATGTGTGTGTTTGTGTGTGCTTCTGTCTCTGTTTATGCTCCTGCCCCTCTTTGATGTGGAAGCACATATTCTCTCTCTCTCTCTCTCTCTCTCTGTCTCTCTCTCTCTCTCTCTATAAGATATATATATATATATATATATATATATATATATATATATATATATATATATATTTATAACTTAGTGGCAGTGGCACGGAGAAGCCAGAGAGAGAGAGAGAAAGAGAGAGAGAGAGAGAGACAGACAGACAGACAGAGACAGAGACAGAGAGACAAAGAGAGAGAGAGAGAGAGAGAGGTTAGCAGCCGAAACTTTGAAAAGTTATAAAAAATTAAAAAATAATTATAATATATATAATTATATATATATATATATATATATATATATATATATATTTATATATATATACTTGACACTTATGATACCCACCCGTCCCCACCCCATGACAGCTTCTAACGGAAAGTTGATTTGTGTTGGTGTGTTGGTGTCTACGTGTGTGTTTGTGTATATGTGTGTGTTTATGCGAGTGTGTGTGTTTATGAAAGTGTGTGTATGAGTGTGTTTATGCATTTACATTTCAAAATACGCGCATTAATATAACTAGCTCCAAAACTATTTGTCTCTGCTAATTTTCCTACGATATTCGTTTTCAGCATACCTGAACAAACTGAGGGTTGGCCCCTTTCATATGCCGCTTGTTCTGTTCAAACATGGTCGCCAGTGATTTACATTTCAAAATACACGCATTAATAAAACTAGCTCCAAAACTGTTTGTCTCTGCTAATTTTCCTTGCGATATTCGTTTTCAGCATACCTGAACGGTTTTAAAATCAACATTTCGAATGTTAACGAAATACACACACACAGAGACACACACACACACACACACACTCACACACACACACACACACACACGTAAACCCAGTGAAAGTGTCTACTGTCGATAAGCTAGTTGTAAATTAGATTACTCTCTGATGAGTGTTAGTCTAGCCACACTGTGATACAGCGGAACAGTCCGTCTGTTTGGCATAACTCAGTAGATTAACTAGTTGTAAATTCTTAAAGGAGAAGCCCCTTTAAGAAGAGACTTGAAGACTTATCGGCCAACCTGGGCCGTGTGTTGTAAACAGAAATCCATTTCAGACTGAACTTTTTCCAAAACTTAGTTCGTCTTCAAAGGGACAAGAATGCCGACACTCGACTTATTGTCGCCACCCCGATCTTCGCACCATCACGCTAATAAAATTGTTCTTTGCCTGGGATCAAAATGGCGAATCTCAATTTGAATTGAGAAAGTCAAGCTAAATACAAGGACGATTCATATAAATTATAGCTGTTGATTTAATGTATTGAATATTAAAACTTTGTCAAACGGAGATGATATAGAAAGCTGGGGAGCGAAACACACACACACACACACACACACACACACACACACACACAGAGTAATGATTTGTGTTTTTGTGTGTTGGTGTGTTTAAGTATTTGTGTGTGTGTTTATGCGAGTGCGTGTATGTGTGTTTATGCAAGTATGTGTGTATGTGTGCGTTTATAGAGTGTGTGCCTCTCAGCTGTCTCCGTTTCTTCTCCCTTCCTCGTTGACGTGATGGCGGAGAGCGTAGACACACATATTTCTCTCTCTCTCTCTCTCTCTCTCTCTCTCTCTCTCTCTCTCTCTCTCTCTCTCTCTCTCTCTCTCCCTTCTCCCCCCTTTGCCCCTCTTTCTCTTTCTGTCTCCCTCCCTCTCTCTCTCTCTCTCTCCCTTCTCCCCCTTTCTCTTTCTGTCTCCATCTCTCTCTCTCTCTCATATATATATATATATATATATATATATATATATATATATATATATATATATACATATATATATAAACTTCGTAGCACGAGCACGGAGAAGCCAGAGAGAGAGAGAGAGAGAGAGAAAGAGAGAGAGAGAGAGAGAGAGAGAAACAGAGAGGTTAGCAGCAAATGGTCTTTGGTCAGAATGAAGGGGAAAAAACGGTTATTTTTACGACCTACCCCAGCGTAGTATAAACACCCCAACCTCTCCTTGAAAAAAATATATGCATCCTATGCAGTTGTGCTACCGTGCCGAAATAAAAACATTATTATTTAGAAATCTATTCTTTGTACTGTCATCTAACAATGTAATCAATATGTCGTGAAACTTGAATTGAACGAGGAATAATTCCGAGTGAAAAATCGAGTATCGCTTTTAGATAAACTCGACATCAGGTCAAATTTATTTAGCTTTGATTTAGCTTGTTCACATAATGTTGATGCATTAGAAACATGTTTTGTTTTTTAAGTTTTGCATGCATAATACTTAATGGATTTTAAATAGAAATGATTCATTCGTTTATTAATAATTAATAAAAGCAAAATAAAACTATTTTACTATTTTTTCACCTGGTTGCGACCTTTTGACTATTTTTTTTCTCTGGTCGCTATCTTTAAATATTACCCCGTATCCAACTAAGTACCGACTTTTCTATACGATAGCAAGTCTGCGTAAAGTAAACACTATTAGAGTAGAAGGATTTCCGACCTTTAGGGACCCCAGCAGTGAAACCGCTGTGATTTTGCCATTGTACGTCGAGGTGGTATAAGTGCTATGGGTTCATCAGAGCACATCCCATTAAAGTACTTGTAAACAAGGATGCAACACCGAGGCGATGGGACAGACTTTGGAGATTGACCTATAGCACGGGGCCTATTAGATTAGATACTCTTTTTTGTTTTTGTTTTTGTTTTTGTGCTCAACGATAAAAACCGACTTCTTCATTTGTGTTTGCTTCTCATTTTCGCTTTTGCTCTGATAAGAGTTTCGCTAATGTGAAAAAGAAAACATGTTCGAACGTTTGCTGACATTTATTGGATGTGTTGCTACCAGTATTTTGCTTAATTTTCGAGTTTGGAGCGATTATCGAGTCTCACAAGATGTCTATAAAATGTCAGACACTTATTTATTGTTCTAACTTAAAACTGTGCGCTACTTTTGTTTGTGTTAAATAAACGTTTTAAAATAAGTTAAAACAACAAAAATGTGATCTAGGTAGGTAGTAGGGTAACTTATCTTGCCTTTGGTAACATTAATTTTCTTATATATTTATTTGTTCACTACTTTTTCGTTTTGTTCTTATTGAATGCGAAATGTTCGCCGTGGAATTTCCACGGGTCACGATTATTTCGTTTTATTAATCTTAAGTTTCATAGAATAAAAAGTTCAGACACAACTTTGTCGAGCCATTTATAATCGATTTCATTTAACTTCTGTTTGACCCCGGCACGTGCAGTGCAGAGAACACGACCCTTTCTCTCCTTCCCCCACTCTCTCTCTCTCTCTCTCTCTCTTCTTTAGCTTGGTGACAAGCGATATGCTTATGTGTGTGTGCGTGCGTGCGTGCGTGCGTTTCACCAAAATTTAAAAAAATAACAACTTTTTTTCCCGACCGGCCGGATTAGGGTTGTGAGGTGTGGTTAGAGTTTATGAAAATAAATGTTAGCAATAAAAACTTTTTAAAACCAAGTTAGAAAAAAGAAAACAATTTACTTCCCCACCAAATTATCGTATTATTGGAGGCCCCGATTCTTCTTTTTTTTTAGGCGATGTAATAAACCATATTTTTGAGTAGGTTTCCTCCTCTCTTTATTTTGGTTTGTATATTTTTCATGTTGCAAAAATGCTTCCGGGAGATCTTTTTAGGATTCTAAAGGTTTGCTTTCTTTTACACTTTTTATTATCTTCGAAAAATGTACACAAATGTAAACAAGCAGTTTACGATTTGAAAGGCATCGTTAAAATGATATTTTTCGCTAGTTCTTTCAACTTTATATTTTTATTTCGTCGTCTTCAAGTCCAATGTAAACAAGTTCTTGATGAGCCGTTCCTCTTAAGTAATCCAATTTACCAAATTTACATTCTAACGATTACTATGATATTGTCCCATTGACTACTGTACACACTTTAACCCTTACCCTCGAGTGGCCTCTGGGGCTTGATAAGTAGTGATTCCTTTATAAAATAAAAAAAATATTTCGATACTTTGATGGTGAATCTATAGTCAGTCTGTGCTAATTTTCCTTGCGATATTCGTTTTCAGCATACCTGAACAAACTGAGGGTTGGCCCCTTTCGTATGCCGCCTGTTCAAACATGGTTGCCAGTGAGTTACATTTCAAAATAAACGCATTAATATATCGAAAACTACGTATCTGTGCTAATTATCCTGTCGATATTCGTTTTCAGCATACCCGAACGATTTTAAAATGGACGGTCCGAATGTTAACGAAGCACACACACACACACACACACACACACACACACACGTAAACTCAGTGAAAGTGTCTACTGTCGATAAGCTAGTTGTAAATTAGATTACTGGCTCTTATGAGTTTTAGTCTAACCACCCTTTACAACTGTGATACAGTAGAACAGTCCGTATCTGGACAATTAGCAGTGTATCGCATAACTCAATGACAGTGTCGAATGTCGACTAGCTAGTTGTAAGTTAGGTTACTGGCTCTGATGACTTACACTCTAACCACCCTTAATAACTGTGATACAGCGGAACAGTCCGTTTTTGGACAAGTGGCGGTGATCGCATAACTCATTGAAAGTGCCGAATAATGTCTATTAGCTAGTTGAAACTTAGATTACTGGCTTTGATGAGTTTCAGTCTAACCACACTTAATAACTTTGATACAGCGGAACAGTCCGTCTGTTTCGTATAACTCATTGACAGTGTCGAGTGTCGATTAGCTAGTTGTAACTTCGTAGCCAGCCGAAAAACCCCTTTAAGAAGAGACTTGAAGATAATAATTATTGTTATTTGTATTGTTATTCTTATCGTCCAGCCATGCACGTGCAGAAATCCATTTCCAACTCAACTGTGTTAAAAAAAAACTTACTTCTCCTTCAACGAGACAAGAACGCCGACACTCGACTTCGCACCGATACGCGAATGACGATTCATAGAAATTAAAGCTGTTGATTTTATTGAATGTTACAACTTTGCCCCCACTCCTACACACACAGACACAGCGACGAACGAACTTGGCGACGCTTTCGATTGTAAATATAAGAGCGTTGTCGGCGGCGACAACCGGAAATGGCAAACCCTGTGTCAGTCAGATTTGTTTATTTCACACCAATTTGAACTGCGAAATAATTCGTTTTAACTAATGAGACCTGTGGAAATTCTAAGGTTAATCCGTAAAGCGTAAAAGTTGAAAAAAAAAATACAAAACAAATATATAATATATAAATGTTATCAAACTCTCTACTGAACACAGTAAGATTGGGAAAATGAGTTAAAAATAAAAAATATACAAAATACTGTTAGAAACTCGCTCTATATATGTTACCGTGACATGGGCTGACATATATTCGGTAGGTTTTTTAACACTATTTTCTATAGTGTTTTATTTTTAACTCATTTTCTCAAACTAGGTAGAAAAGTAACTTATCTTGCCTTTGATAACATTTATTTGTTAGATATTTGTTTTTTGACAACTTTTTCCAATCTATGTGTACAGTAACACAAACCCGAAATGTTTATATTATTTAAAAAAAAAAAAACCCGGTTCTAGTGCACTTGATTCGTGCTGAAATAATAACGTTCTTATTTAGAAAACCATTCCTAACCTGGGGAGGGTAGGGTGTTTTGTACCTATTCTGTACTTTAACCTTACAATTTAATAAAAAAACAGATATCATAAAACTTTAATTAAACTTGAAAATAGCGCGGATCAATAAGTGCACTTCTTTTTTCCTCTTTTAAATAGGCGTCACCACTTATCAAGGCCAAGAGGCCACTCGAGGATAAGGGTTAAAGAATGTACAGTAGAAATTGGAGAATACAGTAATCATTAGTAATGGAAATTTCAGTAAATTTGTTAAGTGGAACGGCTCATCAAGAATTTGTTTACGTTAGACTTGAAGACAACCATATTGTAGTCAGCTGGAAAGCAGGAAAACGGAAGACAATTCCACATTCCTGATCTTAAATGGAACACATACATTAAATCTGTTGCCAAGACCGCTGGAAAAATGGTGGGATCCTTCTATCGATCCAGTAGATATCTCACTGCTGATGCAATTCTCTATCTATATAAGGGCCAGGTACGTCCAAGGATGGAGTACTGTTGCCATATTTGGGCAGGAGTTGCTAGAAAGGACTTGTCCTGCCTTGATAGAGTTCAAAATAGACTTTATAGCCTCGTAGGGATGTCTTTTTCTCTTCCCTGCAACCTCTTTCTCACAGAAGAGATGTTGCGAGTTTGTCTCTGCTTTATCGTTATTTTCATGGCAAGTGCTCGGTTGAGCTCCAATCTATGGTCCTCCCCTCGTCAAACTTTTACAAGAAACACTAGACTAGCTGAAAACACTATCAATAATTTCCCCCACTCTTTATCTGTGCCTAAACCTAAACGTAGATTCTATGAACAAAGCTGCGTTCTTAGAACTGCACGCCTGTGTAATTGTCTTCCGTTTTCCTGCTTTCCAGTTGACTACAATATGGTTGTGTTCAAGTCTAACGTAAACAAGTTTTTGATGAGCCGTTCCATATAAGTTAACAAATTTACCGAATTTCCATTACTAACGATTACTGTATTGTCCAATTTCTACTGTACACTCTTTAACCCTTATCCTCGAGTGGCCTCTTGGCCTTGATAAGTGGTGATGCCAATGTAAAAAAAAATGTATCAAACGTAAAAATACTTGTGTGAGGCATGATGTATCGATTTTAGTTTTATCAATAGTTAAAAAGCAATAAATATTTATAATTTTATTATTAGCGGTAGAAGATTTTGCTTTAAATAAAATCAAATAAAAACAAAATTAAAAGAATCGTTTTTGGCATCGGAAATTTGATATATCTTTTTTTCAATTCCGATACCTGTAAATTTTTTTTAAAGAAAATAAAAACAATTTTCATTTAAGTTTTTTTTTTATTTGTTATAGAAACAATTATTTTAGCAAATAAAAAATTGGTAAAAAAAAAAAAATAACAAAAAATAAATTTTCTCAGGTTTTTTTTTTCATGGTTTTATTTTTATTTTTTTTTTTATTAAAAAAATAATTTATTCGCTCGGCTTTTTACAAAAAAAAAATTTTTTTAATCATCGAAACTTTTGTCGGATGAACTTGTGGATATAACTGGCACGTTCGGAGGACATCTTGGAACGGGTGACGATCAACGTAACAGAACTAGATCAGCAAAAAGATATAAAGAAAAAGAAATAAGTGAACTTTTAAACAACCACATTTCAGGTGAAAACATTATTTACTTACATGTCATGGTGAAATTAGTATAAAAAAGATCACCAACGTAATCATAAAAATATACATAAAAATATTTGGCTGTTTTTATTCCTATACAATATCTATCATTCTCGCTTCCGTCGTTTACTTTATTGACAGTCGAAAGTAATAAAAAAAACGATTAAAGTATTCTATTAACAATAATACCAAAATATCAATACTTTCTATAACCCGATACGACTTGTACGCTGAAATGAATATAAAATGTTAATATTAATAAAATATAAAATATTAATTTCGACGACTCCCCAAAAGGCGGACCCGCCAAAATGGTGACCTACCCAACAAGAATTACATTATGGTAACCGCCATAGAACTACTACCAATCGCAATAATGTTTACAGGAGAATAGTTGTGGGGAGTTGAGCAGTAAGATTTTTTTTTTTTTACATTTTCACTCCAAACAAGGCACGGTACACCTTTGATGTAGGGGGGGACTACTATCAGGGACATACACCCGGTCAATATGCAAGCCTCCTAGACCTTTTTCTCTCAACTTCCCCTGAGCTATGTTCATGTTCCGTTCATTCTCCTCTAGGATCCTCCGACCACTCCGTCGTATCAGTTAAGATAAAAATGAAATGTAAGAAGCCCCCAGACGTACCCCTCCACCGTACTGTATACCGATACTCTATGGCTGACTGGGATAGCTTCCGTACATTCATATCTGATTTACCTCTGCACTCCATGTTTAAAAAGGAAGTGTCCTCTATAGTATCAGATCTGGCCGAATGGTTAATTGTAGGCATAGACCAATTCATACCATCTAAAAAATTCCAACAAAAACCTAACAGCCAGCCATGGTTCTCCCCAGAATGTGCTGCTGCTATCGCGCACAGAAATCACTTTTTCCATAGCTACCAACGTAATAGATGCACTGAGACTAAAGCTGCTTTCAGGACTGCCAGCAACCACTGTAAAAGAGTAATAAAAAATGCAAGAGAGCTATATGCCCAGTCTGTTAAATCCAAGGTAGCTGATCAGTGGCTTGGTTCCCACCAGTTTTGGCAAATAACAAATAGGATCCTGAACAGAAGTGTGCGTTCTATCCCAACCATTATCAATGGACCAGAGGTCATCTCGTCAGCGGCAGACAAGGCCAAACTATTTGCAAAGAACTTTGCAGCTAATTCTACCCTATTCGACGAAGGCCATCAACTCCCCATATTTCCTCCTATAACACAGAACAAGCTAGGATTTATTTTGGCGGCTTCTCGAGGCCGTCGCTCATTTTTAAAACTTTTTATATCACGTCGAAATCATATCTACAAGTTACAAATGGGGGTCACCCATCTATTTAATTTGCCCGACATTGAAATGTTAAATATTCAACATTTTGGGATCGCCGCATATTGCTTTCATTTTTTGGTATAAAAAAAGCGAAACTCGATTCGAATCACTGGCCCATGGCCAGCGGTCTCTAGAAAGCGATGTAACGTTTGGTCAATGTCGGCTTAGCGTCGTCATATCAGACGGTTGCTTTCATTTCGAGATGAGACACTCCCCTAATAAATGGTGGAGCTGGTTTTCCCCAAAGTTAGGTAAAAACAAACAAACCTGGTTACTGACCTCATTAAAAACTGTCCCGCAGAAAATATTAACTGCTGAATAGCTATTGCTGGCCAAGCGGTTAACGTGTCATGTTTTTCTTCACATTTTATTTTCCAACTTCGCCTCAGGGCTTCGGGTTCAATCTTACCAACTTACCAAAACTTTTTTTTACCCGCCCACCCGGGTTTCTTTTTGATTTAAGAGCACACACACCTCGTAACACCTGGACATCGCCGGGTACCCCCGCTAGTCTATATATACAATAAATAATTTTCCTAAAATTAATATATGCTTATTTATATTTACATATATAAATAGTGCTGAAATCTATATAATTATAAAACTCAAATGACCTTGTAACAGGTGTTGTAACCCAACGTCTGGTTTACGACTTCCGGTTGCGCATGTGTACATAAATAAATAATCAATGCGACAACAAAACGTATTGTTTTACCGTGTACGTTTTCAGCATCCCAATTGTTTTTTTTTTCGCATTTAAATTATCCAAATAAACAACTGTTAATACTTTCTGCATGTTTTTACATCGTTCATTTCCATATTATGTTTAAGTCATTTTAACACAATTTGCTTACAAATAAATCTACTGTAACCCGTTGACAACCATAAGAGCATTTTACAATGGCGATTTACCCACTGCCTTCCTTTTTGGTTTTAATTTATTCTCCATTTTTTAATAGACCTTCCTTAAAAAAACATCCATACATTTTTTTCTACATAAATAAATAACTCTAAAAATGTTTTTTTTTAATTTGTATTACAAATAAATAATCAACGTGACGATAAAACATATTGTTTTACTGTGTACGTTTTCAGCATCCCGATTTTCTTTTGTATTTAAATTAAAAGATATATCAAAATTTGAATTTAACTTAAAGTATTATGGTATCTGTTCAGTGCACATTTACCTATAAGTATGGCAAACCACTTATAATTCAATGGCTATAAGTTTTTTTTTTCTTCAAAAATAAACAATTAAAAACAGAACGACTCATAGAAATCTATCTATATTCTTTTTTCATTTTAATATACTTTCATAGAAATGTTTCTGTTATGTCACAAAAAACTATTTTCTTTACGTCACAAGTGTCACGCTCATACATTAATTCCATAGCTAATATACTGACCCAACGGGTCACGGGCAGTCTAGTATATATATATATATATATATATATATATATATATATATATATATATATATATATGTGATATTCACTCGTGTTACACTCATACATTAATTCTATAGCTTATATAACATACTGGTCACGGGTAGTCTAGTATATTTATAAATTTCAATATAAATTTCAAACAAAAATAAAAATCTGTTTATTTTTGTAATAATGCGTTCTTTTTGGCTTCAAACGTATCTATTACGTATCTTATTTTATTCAAACTCAATTAATGCTTCCATAAACGAACACACACCCCTAACAAAAATAAATATTTTGAACTTACCTTTCAAGAAATTCTTTTATCGTCTTAAAATTCTGACACAAATTCAACGCCAACGCATAATTGACTTTTGGAAGAGCCATGTAAAACTTTAACTTCTGTTTGAAAAATAAGCAAGATATTGAAAAGGATTTAACAGTTAAATCATATAGATATCGATTGACATGTATCATTCATTGAGATCCCGCTAGCACTAGTGAAAAAGGCATGTATCCGTATGAAGGCAGTGATTGAGGCTGAAGATGGCTACATTGAATAGATATCAGTTCTATTACATTACTACATAATCAAGTTACCAGAATGTAGCCAGTTCTGGACCCGTATGTGTTACAATATTTTTGAGTATAATGGGGTATTTATTAAAATGCTGCCCACATCAGCATTATTTGGCACAAGGCCTGGAAAGTGGGATAAAGGAGGGGCACTCCTGCAATTTAAAGAATTGCCTGAGTAACCCCGTCGGCATTCCACGGTCGGGGCGCCTCAGGCAGCAAGCAATAAACTTGCCCCACCGGAAAGCCCGGTGGCAAAGCCTGGGAGGGTGGACCTCCTAGGTATTACCCAGGCGGTGTACCTCAGTCCAACAGGTGCTGGGCCGGTTCCCGGCCCTCCACCTGTTAGGCTGAGTGTCAAGTGACGAATCCTTGACTGGTACTACCCTGTCTCCATGCAGCCGAAGCCGCTAGGAGCCACATCCCATCAGACAAGAAGTATAATGGGGTATTTATTTAAATGCTGCCCACATCAGCATTATTTGGCACAAGGCCTGGAAAGTGGGAACTCCGCAGGCTCCCCTAAAGGAGGGGCACTCCTGCAATGTAAAAAATTGCCTGAGTAACCCCGTCCGCATTCCCCGGTCGGGGCGCCTCAGGCAGCAAGCAATAAACTTGCCCCACCGGAAAGCCCTGTGGCAAGGCCTGGGAGGGTGGACCTCCTAGGTATTACCCAGGCGGTGTACCTCAGTCCAACAGGTGCTGGGCCGGTTCCCGGCCCTTCACCTGTTGGACTGAGTGTCAAGTGACGAATCCTTGACTGGTACTACCCTGTCTCCATGCAGCCGAAGCCGCTAGGAGACACATCCCATCAGACAAGAAGTATAATGGGGTAGATATTTATTTGCTGCCCACCTCAGCAAAATGTGGCACAAGGCCGGAAAGTGGGAACCCCACAGGCTCACCTAAAGGAGGGGCACTCCTGCAATTTTAAAAATTGCCTGAGTAACCCCGTCGGCATTCCCCGGTCGGGGCGCCTCAGGCAGCAAGCAATAAACTTGCCCCACCGGAAAGCCCGGTGGCAAGGCCTGGGAGGGTGGACCTCCTAGGTATTACCCAGGCGGTGTACCTCAGTCCAACAGGTGCTGGGCCGGTTCCCGGCCCCTCACCTGTTGGGCTGAGTGTCAAGTGACGAATCCTTGACTGGTACTACCCTGTCTCCATGCAGCCGAAGCCGCTAGGAGACACATCCCATCAGACAAGAAGTATAATGGGGTATGATCCCACACAGTAGAGCGATTCTATTTATAAACGATGTTGCTAGGAACTGACAAATCAAATTAATTCACGTTCTGCTACCAACCAATCAGAAACCAGAATTGCTCCATAAATATTAAACCTTTCTGTAGCAATTTTGCATATGTTTTCTTCTTCGTGTCAATACGGGAAGAATCTTTTGCTCTGAGGCTTCCAACTAAAGAACTGCCTACTGCAAACCAGTCACCTCCAGGACTTGTGTAGAACAACGAACCATCTGAAACTGTTCTGTCTACTGTGAACAAGTCAAAACCCCACCCCCACACAGTAGAGATCACTAGATGTAAAAGATCTTTTTACTCCAGTAGTTTCTTCCCCAGAACCGCTAGACTCTGGAATTCCATTCGAGGTTCCTGCTTCCCTAACTGTACTGACATGCAGAAGTTCAAGTGCAACGTGAACCGACATCTTGCTGCCCAAATCCCAACATAGTGCCCCAGTAGTTGCTACCCCTGATAGTAGCCCCCTACACCAAAAGGGCAATGCGCCTTGTTTGTAAATAAGGCTTTTTCAAGAATTTTTCAACATAATAAGGCCTTTTCAAGAATTTTTCAACATAATAGTATAAATAAGGCCTTTTCAAGAATTTTTCAACATAATAAGGCTTTTTCAAGGCAAAAGTCAAAATGCTTTTGATCTATTAACAAATTATACCATGTTTTCTTTTTTGGTAAACACATTTTAAAACCTTGTTAAATACACAGTAATAAACAGGAAAAAAAAAATTAAAATCCAACATATAAGGGAAATAAAACGAAAAACAAAATAATTTACCTGCTGCTGTGAATCACTCAATACTTGATTTTTGCAAATGGCTTGACCTTTAACATTTTCTTGACAGCACAAGCTCGCTAGCAACGTACATGTCTCATCTAAAAAAACAAAAAGAAAAAAGCATCTATAAATCTCACCTGTCTGTTTAAATGTATGAAAATCTGTCACCTCTATCGAACGTTTTAGGCATACATGCATGTATGTGTCGGGTCATGTCATATGCTACTGGTACCATGTAACTCAGTACTACCTGCCTCATGGTCGGGTCACCGACGACTAAACTGGTTCCCCCACCAGACTTGTTTGATGAGGAGGGCGGCTAGACTCCCAGACGGATTAAAAACAAGACCTTCCAAAGGGCAAATGAACCCTTTTTCGGGGTCAACGGCCAACTAGCACGTGTGTGTGTTAGGGTGGAGAGGGCTCCCGTAAGCTGTGGTGAAGGCAACCTTTCTAGGAGAAGCAAATCTCTGATTTAAAAAAACCATAAAGCGGGAGACCAGTACCCGCATTAAGCTAGTCTGCAGTTTAGCTTGTTGCTGGCTATCTTGCTCTTGCTTGTTGCTGGATATAAACATTTTGAACCGAGAGAGAGACTTATTCTTTTTACATATCAAGGCTCAGAGGCCACTCAAGGATAAGGGTTAATGAGTGTACGGTAGTCAATGGGACAATATCGTAATAATTGTTAGCAGTGGAAATAAGGAGGACGACTCATCAAAAACTTGTTTACGTTTGAAGAAAAGAGCATCCCCTAATAGGCTTCAAAGTCTATTTTTTTTTACATGGAAGTCACCACTTATCAAGGCCCGAAAGCCATTCAGGGATAAAGGTTATTGCATGTACAGTAATCAATAGGATAGTATCTTAGTAATCGTTAGTATTGGAGATTTGATAAAGTGTCTTACTTAAGGGGGCGGTGCATCAGGAATTTGTTTATGTTGGACTTGAAGACATCCAAGTTGTAGTCAGGTGGGAAACAAGCAAAAAACGAAAGAGAGTTCCACAGGCGTGCACTTCTAAGAAAGAAGCTTTGTTCATGGAATCTACGTTTTTGTTTTGGCATAGTTAAAGAGTGGAGAAAATTTTTGTTAGTGGTTTCACTTAAACGGGTGTTTATCATGAAAGATTGGCAAGGGGGGACCAGGGATTAGAGTTCAGATGAGCACTTGCCATGGAAATAACGATAAAACAAGGACAGGCTCGCAACATCTCTTCTGTGGGAGAGAGGTTGCAGGGAAAAGAAAAGGGCATCTCCCACTAAGCCACGAAGTTTATTTTGTACTCTATCAAGGCAGGATAGGCTGTTTTTAGCAGCTCCTACCCAGATGTGGCAGCAATACTCCATCCTTGGATGTACTTGGCTTTTATATAGATATAAAGAATTGCATCAGCAGTGAGCTATCTTCTGAATCGATAGAAGGATCTCACCATTTTTTCAGTGACCTTGGCAACAGACTTGATGTACATGTTCCATTTCAGGTCAGGAGTAAAGGTCAATCCCAGAAGCTTGTCAAAACATGGAGTCTCCCCTAGACAAGAGGCATCCATTTCAATTGATGCCAGATGGGGATCAGAGCATTGATGGTGTAAAGATAGGAGCTTGGTTTTAGATGCTTTAAAAGTAACCAGCCACCTCTTCCTCCACTGTACCACGCGCTCAAGATCAGAGGAGAGAGAATCAGAGAGAACTTTGTTATTTACAGCCTTTGATGTGTTACCATAGATGGTCGTGTCATCAGCATAAATGATTTAAGCATGTGTTTCGGGAGATCATTGATGTAGATCAGGAAGAGAGTTGGGCCCAGGGTAGACCTCTGAGGAACTCCAGCATTAATACTGAGGGCCTCTGATTTTTGTCCATCAACCACTACTCTTATGAGCCTATTAGAGAGAAATGATTTAATAATTGAGAAAACATTTCCAGTTATACCGTAGCTGGAAATCTTGTGAAGTAGGCCTTTATGCCATACCTTATCGAAGGCCTTTGATATGTCAAGAGCAATTGTCCTAGAAAGGAGGCCTTTGTCGAGAGATTCACTAATCCTATGAGATATAACCGTTAGCACATCTGCTGTAGATCTAGCAGAACGGAATCCATATTGCATGTCACTAAGAAGGTTATTTCTGCTGAATTTATGTTGGACTTGAAGAAAAGAGCGTCCCTTAATATGCTTCGAAGTCTATTTTGAACTTTGTCAAGGCAGGATAGGGTCTTTCTAGCAGCTCCTGCCCAAATGTGGAAACAGTACTCCATCCAAGGACGTACTTGGCTCATATGCAGTTAGGGAATTGCATCGACAGTGAGATATCGACTGGATTTGCATATAAAGAAAAAACTTACTTTTATTTTCTGAAAACAACAATCTGATTGAACTCAAGCTTAGTTGGGTTAACAAAGTCTCCAAGTATTTCGTCTGTGGCCTGCAAGAAAAAAATAAAAATTCACAACAAATGGATAAACTAAATCTAAAACAGAAGTCAGACATAAAAAGAAAGGGAAAAAAGGAAAATCGAATGGCCAACCTCATCGTCATATGCTCATCTAACTTTCAAGCTGCTAAACTCAGTGATTCTCTTTCAGTTTTGTGGTTGATTGATTGATTTGTGTTAAAACATGGTTTGCGCTAAAACATGATTTGTGTTTAAACATTATTTGTGTCAAAATATTTGTGTTAAAACATTATTTGTGTCAAAATATTTGCATTAAAACATGATTTATGTTAAAATGTGATTTATGTCAAAACATGATTTGCGTTAAAACATTTTTGTTAAAACACGGTTTGTGTTAAAACATTATTTGTGTTAAAACATCATTGTGTTAAAACATTTGTGTTAAAACATTATTTGCGTTAAAACATGATTTGTGTTTAAACATTGTTAAAACATTACTTTTGTTAAAACATGATTTGCATTATAACATTTGCATTAAAACATTATTTGTGTAAAACATTATTTGAATCAAAATTAGTAGAATCTCATCTGCAGTTAAGGTTTAAAAAATCAAGAAGTTGACGCGTTCAACTTCCGCACAAGTCGTATTCTACTCCTATCTTGCTGTCCGCAACAAAATACACAAAACAATCTTCTCATAAACATGTTTAAGCATGAATTAATGATTACTACACTACCTCCTTACATTCATTAACCCTTATCCTCGAGTGGCCCTTGAGCCTTAATAAGTGGTGACTCCCTTGTAAAAAGAAATAAAACGACTTACACTGGCCTGGAGACATTTTTACCCTCAGATCCTTTCTGTGGGTTTTTCTCGACAATCAGACAAGGACGTTCAAAATTTTCACACATGTCTTTGAGACGTTTAACCAATTTTTTGTTATTAGCGCCATTTGCAAAATCTGAAAACAAAAGATCAAATAGGTCAGAGGTCAATCTAGGAAAGACAGAGGTCATGAATTTTTTAAAATGGAAATCTGTTATCTCAATATCAATTTATTTGTCGTCCGTACGTCCAGTATCGTAAAAAACAACAAAAAAAAAAACAGAAAAAAACATCATCACAAACATTAATGAGAAACGAATTACCTCCCTTTACAGTCGTTGGTGTTACCAGATCAGACTGTCTGAAGATATTGGCTTCCCGAGACGAGAATGCACCCTTAACATTGATTGCTTTTTGTTTTTCTACTTCCTTTTGAAAAACTTGAAACAACAACCCGCCTTTCCCCATCTTTTTCTTCTTCCCATTTCTCCAAACATCATTTTTTTTACATAGGCATCACCACCTATTAAGGCCAAGAGGCCACTCGAGAATAAGGGTTAAAGAGTGTACAGTAGTCAATTGAACAATATAGTAATCGTTAGTAATGGAAATTCGGTAAATTTGTTAACTTATTGTTTACGATAGACTTGAAAACAACCATATTGTAGTCAGCTGGAAAGCAGGGAAACGGAAGACAGACCCAAAGGCGTGCAGTTCTAAGAAAGAAACTTTGTTCATGGAATCTACGTTTAGGTTTAGGCATAGATAAAGAGTGTACCTATTCTGTACTTTAACCTTACAATTGAATAAAAAAACATATCGTAAAACTTTCATCTTACTTACAAAGGCGTCACCACTTATCAAGGCCGATAGGCCACTCAAGGATAAGGGCTAAAGAGTGTAGAGTAGTCAAAAAGAAAATATAGTAATCGTTAGTAATGGAAATTTGGTAATCGATATACAAAAAAATCGATATACAAAAAAGAAATAAAAAAAACATGGCTGTCTGTTTACGGTTTAAAATTGGATATTTTATTTTATGATTAAAAAAAAATATTTCATTTTATAATTAAAAAAAAATATTTTATTTTATAATTAAAAAAAAATATTTTTTTATAATTAAAAAAAATATTTTATTTTATGATTAAAAAAAGTCATGTTGAGAGAAGACTAAGTTTTTTTTTTATTAAATTCTTTTTATTAAAGTTTTTTTTATTAAAATTTTTTATTTGGTAAAATCTTTTTAATCGGTTTTTGGGGACAAGATCAAAGTGTAGTATCTGTTCTTCAGATGCTGCACTTCAATTTCTTGTTCTCTGTCAGTGGAGGAGGAATCCTTCACGACTGAGACAATTTTTATTTTTGTTCCTTTTCTCCACGTTAAAAAACGACCCTGCTGTCTAACTCTGTCCCGTGGGGAGGCATAGTAAATAGGTACAACCTAATGAAGGGCAGAGGAATAGTTGGCCGAAACGAGCGAAACAACTTTAAGAAAGATGAGGATAATAGTCCACAAATAAGCAGCAGCAGCTCCTTCAGTCTTTGACAGACTATGGATACCCACGAACGGTTGCTTGTGCGTGAAATCTTTGTGGCAGGAGGTGCGCAGTCTCTAACCACACCTCTCCTGAGCCGACATTGTTAAAAATACCAGTGGCAAGTGAAGTACAGGATGACTGGAAACAAATGCCGAGATAAGCGGAGAGCACATACAGCGTATAGAATTCCCAAATGGTCACCCATCTGATACTACTAACCAGGCTCAACATTGCTTAACTTTAGTGATCTGACAAGAACCGGTGTGTCAACGCGATTATGCCGTATGCACAAGTAAATAAATAAAAAAAAGCACGGTTCTTATTCTGTATAAGTACCTGTCGACTGATGATATGAAGAAAACGGGTTTCCTTACCAGTCATGACTTTTCTCTCAACAGCTGTTCGCAAGCTGACGATATAATCACAGGCTTCTAATTTCGTCACAACCACGTTCAATCTGTGTTTTAGTCGGAGGTCCGATATGATATCCTGTGAAACAGAAGGAAGAAAATTCTACCATAATAATAATTATTTTGAAAGCCATTCTTAACATGGGAAGGTTGGGAGTGTTTATTCTGAAAGCTGATCTTAACATGAAAAATTGTAACATCGTGCATATTCTTATATAATGGTGTACGTATGTGACGAAGGGTTCATCTGAATGTGTGTACATGTTACGAAATGTCTATGGTGGTTCTTCACTAACTGAACCCTAACTTCTGTTGCTGCAGTCTATGATAAATGGTTAATACCATGTAAAAAAATTCACAACAATGGCTTTTTTTTTACATGGTAGTCAACACTTATCAAGGCCCGGAAGCCACTCGGGGATAAGGGTTATTGCGTGTACAGTAATCAATGGAATAATATTGTAGTAATCATTAGTATTGGGGGTTTGATAGAGTGTCTTACTTAAGGGAGCGGTTTATCAGGAATTTGTTTATGTTGGACTTGAAGACATCCAAGTTGTAGTCAGGTGGGAAACAGGCAAACGGAAGAGAGTTCCACAGGCGTGCAGTTCTAAGAAAGAAGCTTTGTTCATGGAATCTACGTTTTGATTTAGGCACAGATAAAGAGTGGGGAAAATTATTGACAGTGGTTTCAGCTAGACAGGTGTTTTTCGTGAAAGATTGGCGAGGTGGCATCAGAGATTGGAGCTCAGACGAGCACTTGCCATGGAAGTAACGATAAAACGAAGACAGACTCGCAGCGTCTCTTCTGTGGGAGAGAGGTTGCAGGGAAGAGAAAAGGGCATCTCCCACTACGAAGTCTATTTTGTACTCTGTCAAGGCAGGATAGGCTGTTTTTAGCAGCTCCTGCCCAGATATGGCAGCAGTATTCCATCCTTGGACGTACTTGGCTTTTATATAGATAGAGAATTGCATCAGTAGTGAGATATGAGTAAAATATATTGCAGCATAATCAAGATAAATCGAAATACTTGATTTTTGGAATATGATATTTTCATTTCGTCATGGGTACATTTCTATATAGAGCATACAGATTTTTCTATATTTTGGGGAATTCTAGACTATAACCACATTTTCATACCTGAGCTCCGCTAATTTCTTTGGATGCAGCAAAAATGACCAAGGGTTCGAGATTCTCACACTCATCTTCCGATTCTGAATCCCGTATGTGAATTGGCTCATTTCTCTAAAAGAAATTAAAAAAAAACAAAAAAAAACAGAAGAAACT
This sequence comes from Euprymna scolopes, assembly GCF_053919585.1. Taxonomy (NCBI): domain Eukaryota; kingdom Metazoa; phylum Mollusca; class Cephalopoda; order Sepiida; family Sepiolidae; genus Euprymna; species Euprymna scolopes. The sequence goes on from NC_136527.1 coordinate 7,394,955, forward strand.
TATTTAAAATATATGAAGAGTGGTATAAATAAAATAATTGGAAAAATAATTACTGTATATATGTATATATATGTCTGGTCACGAATAGGCTCCTATATGGTTGACTATTATAGAAGATGCATCGAGACACAGGAATGGGTATGTTTGATCTGGCAGAACGGTGGTTCATTAAAATTGTGGGGTCTGCGTACGCGCTTGGTCCACAAAGTATGGAAATAAGAAATTAAAAAAAAAAGTTTACAAGTGTTTTTGATATAGATGTACATAAGAATACTTTGATAAGTACGCTTTAACTTAAATAGGGATGGTATAATAAAATTGTGGGGTCTGCGTTCACGTCCGGCCTCCATAGAATGGAAAAAACTGATTACATATAATGATAGAAGATGTATCGAGACACAGGAATGGGTATGTTTGATCTGGCAGAACAGTGGTTCATTAAAATTGTGGGGTCTGCGTTCACACCTAATCCACAAAGCATGGAAATAAAAAATTTAAAAATTAAAAAAAAAACGTTTACAAGTGTTTTTGATATAGATGTACATAATAATACTTTGATAAGTATGTTTTAACTTAAATAGGTATGGTATAATAAAATTGTGGGGTCTGCGTTCGCGTCTGGTCTCCATAGAATGGAAATAGGCACAAACTTTAATAAAGACTTTTCATATCTATCTGCGTAAATATACTTTGATAATTATATTTCAGTTTGAAGAAATATGATATAATAAAATTATGGGGTGTTCGTTCGCGCCTGACCTCCACAGAATGGAAATATGTCACAAAGTTTAACAAGGATTTTTTATATAGATCCACAGAATATTGTGATAAGTGTTTCAGTGTGAACAGGTATGGTATAATAAATGATGGGGTTTATCTATTTTATTTTTACTTTCATCATATTTTGCTTTGGTTTTGATACCCCCAAATTCGAAGCTATCTCTTTACAACCCTTTCTTTTCATAACCTATCATCTATATATCTATAAAAGTGAACGTGTCTGTCTATGTGTCTGTGTGTCTGTCTGTCTGTGTACATTTCCCTACGCAATAACTCTGTCAATTTTTAGTCTATAGACTCGAAATTTGAAATACCGGGTACTGAGATTTGGGAAAATCGATGTGACGGGTGTCAGCCAGAAATTTGGCTGTTAAGGGGTCAAATTTCAACGATTTGACCTTTGAAAACTCTACCAAACTCCTCCAACAATTTTGGGTCTAAACACTTGAAATTTTAGATTTAGGTTCCTTGAACATGGATCTAACTTAATAAAGTGATTTGAGCGCGAAACGATAAATTTTAAGGGGTCATAATAGGGGTCAAAGTTTTAAAAAATTAACCATTTTTTTTGTTTTTTTGCTTTTTTTGCACAGCATACACCTCCAAACACCCGAGCAACGCCGGGCACCCCTGCTAGTACTTTCATAAATCAAAGTCCATTTTCTGTAGGCTGTTTTTGAACCCAGTCAATGACGGGTACTTATGCTATATATATATGGTCGACTTATACACAGAAATATACGGTATATATATATATATACATACATACCGTATATATAAATAATATATATATATATATATATATATATATATATATATATATATATTTAAAAGAGTGTAGCCATCAACAATTGTGGGTTTTTTTTAAAGGTTTTTATCATATTTTTATTTTAAAATATTTTTATAACGCGTTTCGAGCTTAGGCTGTGCTCTCTTCAGATGTTTTCGTAAAAAGTTTTTCTTTAAAATGGGAGTTTGTAGAGTTACCTCCGCTGATATTAAATATGTTTTTCAGAGTGATGCGTGTGCTCAGACATTCTGACTCCAACTGTAAGTGTTCAAAGTGTCCGGTCAAAGTTATTTTCAAAGAGTGTGTTTTAGTCCATATGGTGAAGGTTTTTATGGGTTTTTTAGGGTTCTTTTTAAAGACTTTCTTTCCCCATGTATAGCATACACTCACACACAATCACACACGCATACATATACATTCATGTACATGTACACATGCACACGCACACGTACGCAGGCACACACACATACACACATGCACATACACAGAAATATATGTAGGAGCATACATATATACATACCCACCTACACACTCACACATGTACTCACATACATCCACCGCTAACAATTATTTTTATTTTTATTATTAAATGCGTTATAAAAATATTTTAAAATAAAAATAGGATAAAAACCTTTTAAAAAAAAACCCACAATTGTTGATGGCTACACTCTTTTAAATATACATTTTTTCTCTCGTTGGAACTAGACAACCATCACTTTAAATATATATATATATATATATATATATATATATATATATATATATATATATATATTAAATCCCCGAAACAGTGTTTCATGGTAAACAACTGATGATCCCTTAAAAAATAAAAAAATAAAAAAAATGGTATTATAGTAAATTCGAGAGAGTTGATGCAGTGATTGCAGGTGATTAAATGACTTACTGACTAGATGTTTTTTTTGTTTTTGTTTTTTTTTAACGAATGATAAAAAGTAAGTTTTTGTATGGTTTCAAATGTTGAAAACTTAAAAGACTATATATATATATATATATATATATATTTATATATATACATACCATATATTTTGGTGCATAAGTCGACCATCAGATAAGACAAGGTACAAAATTATCATATATCGGTTGAATAAGACGACCGCTAAACCACAAAACCATTTTTGTTTAGCCGGTATCTCATGAAATATTGTTTTAAAGATGATTTTTTAACTTTAAGCGTTGTCTTATATGCCAAAATATACAGCAATTTTTTTTATACGGTACATGAATGATTCTGCGCTATGAAACAGGTGCTGTCAAGAATTGTGCAGGTCAACATACTTCAAGAAATAAACAGTAAGATGGTCAACATCTTGAAATTTGGAATATAGAATTTTATTATTTATATATATACTAGTGGAAGGGTTGTAGGGCGCCCAGCATTGCCCAATCATAAAAAAAAATTGTGACAGCAGGAAGGGGGTAAAAAAAAAACAAAAACAAAAAAAAAACGGGACTCCGGTGTCATCAGTCAGACATAAAACTGAAAGCAAATTTTGTAAGCAAAAAAAATAAAAGAAAAAGAAAAATAAGAAAATCAAAATTAAAAATAATTCGCCCGTACCCATCCTGCACCAACCCCATTATAACCAATGAATAAAAAAAAATAACTATAAACACACCAAGCCTCAATAAAGAAAATGATGTCAATTGAAAACATTGCCAGGGCCGCTGCGAAAAGGTGGGCTCTCTCTACCGTTCTAGAAAACTACTGACACCTGAAAGTATCCTGTATCTCTATAAGGCCACCATTCGCCCATGTATGGAGTATTGTTGTCACATCTGGGCTGTGGCATCTGCTACTAGTCTCTCGCTCCTAGACAAGGTTAAAAAAAGAGTCGCCAATCTAATAGGCCCTGAACTGGCATCTAAGCTTCAGCCTCTGTCCCATCGACGAAACGTTTCATCCCTCTGCTTGTTCTACAAGTATTTTAATATTGAATGCTCTGACGAACTACAGACACTTGTGCCCCCACGACGCAGCCACCCTCAACAAACCAGACAGGCAGCTAAATCCCCCCTCCCCCACACACAGTAGAGATCCCTAGATGTAAAAGATCTTTCTACTCAAGTAGTTTCTTCCCCAGAACCGCTAGATTCTGGAATTCCATTCCAGGATCCTGCTTCCCTAACTGTACTGACATGCAGAAGTTCAAGTGCAACGTGAACCGACATCTTGCTGCCCAAATCCCTACATAGTGCCCCAGTAGTTGCTAACCCTGATAGTAGCCCGCTACACCAAAGTGGCAATGTGCCTTGTTTGGGGTGAAAATGTAATTAAAAAAAATCGCTCCTGACGACGATCGGATTTACCGGTAGAAAGTGGTTGAGAAAATTATCGCCGAACAACAACTACTGGACGCCATAATATACAACTTGCCAGCTAAAAAAAAGACAGCTTGGCGAATTGAAAAGATATCTAACAAAATCGGGGGGAAACAAAGAACTCTTTTGTGTTCAATCAGACATGCATGAATAATGACTTGCTGTCAAATTATACAAACAAAATATATATATATATATATATATATAACTACTTCATTTACTCACACAAATTTAATATACGAAAGTATAGATTTATGCGTAAACTTTAAGTATTTACTTCAAAAGTGCTCAATACGTAGTTCTAAAACAAAAGTGCTCAATACCTAGTTCTAAAACAGATCCTTTGTTCGATAAAATGCATGCACATTGGCTGATAGGAGGTGGCGTGGTGGATACTAGAAAGCTGATTGGCTAACTAGAAATCCTCAACATATATAAAAACAAGAAGCAACCACAAAATTCGCGCATAAGCCTGACGAATCCTACAGTGGATAAAACGCAGAATATTCAGTGTAGCTTAATCGCCATATATATTTTATAAATAACTATATATATATATATATATATATTACTGATGGATACAATTCCCAATTCCGATTGAAGAGATTGCAATGAAATTTTCTAAGTCCAAACAAGAGGGGACGTAGGTATAGGTTGATGACAATCCTATAGACCAAGGCAAGTCAACGTGTATTCAATTGAAAATTTCTAAGTCAAAACAAGAGGGGATGTAGGTATAGGTTGATGACAATCCTATAGACCAAGGCAAGTCAACGTGTATTCAATTGAAAATTTCTAAGTCCAAACAAGAGGGGATGTAGGTATAGGTTGATGACAATCCTATAGACCGAGTCATATAAGATTGTATTCAATTGAAAATTTCTAAGTCCAAACAAGAGGGGATGTAGGTATAGGTTGATGACAATCCTATAGACCAAGGCAAGTCAACGTGTATTCAATTGAAAATTTCTAAGTCCAAACAAGAGGGGATGTAGGTATAGGTTGATGACAATCCTATAGACCGAGGCATCTAAGATTGTATTCAATTGAAAATTTCTTAGTCCAAACAAGAGGGGATGTAGGTAAAGGTTGATGACAATCCTATAGACCGAGTCATATAAGATTGTATTCAATTGAAAATTTCTAATTCAAAACAAGAGGGGATGTAGGTATAGGTTGATGACAATCCTATAGACCGAGTCATATAAGATTGTATTCAATTGAAAATTTCTAAGTCCAAACAAGAGGGGATGTAGGTATAGGTTGATGACAATCCTATAGACCGAGTCATATAAGATTGTATTCAATTGAAAATTTCTAATTCAAAACAAGAGGGGATGTAGGTATAGGTTGATGACAATCCTATAGACCGAGTCATATAAGATTGTATTCAATTGAAAATTTCTAAGTCCAAACAAAGGGGATGTAGGTATAGGTTGATGACAATCCTATAGACCGAGTAATATAAGATTGTATTCAATTGAAAATTTCTAAGTCCAAACAAGAGGGGATGTAGGTATAGGTTGATGATAATTCTATAAACCAATGCAAGTCAACGTGTATTCAATTGAAAATTTCTAAGTCCAAACAAGAGGGGATGTAGGTATAGGTTGATGAGAATCCTATTGACCAAGACAAGTCAACGTGTATTCAATTGAAAATTTCAAAGTCCAAACAAGAGGGGATGTAGGTATAGGTTGATGACAATCCTATAGACCAAGGCAAGTCAACGTGTATTCAATTGAAAATTTCTAAGTCCAAACAAGAGGGGATGTAGGTATAGGTTGATGACAATCCTATAGACCAAGGCAAGTCAACGTGTATTCAATTGAAAATTTCTAAGTCCAAACAAGAGGGGATGTAGGTATAGGTTGATGACAATCCTATAAACCAAGGCAAGTCAACGTGTATTCAATTGAAAATTTCTAAGTCCAAACAAGAGGGGATGTAGGTATAGGTTGATGACAATCCTATAGACCGAGGCATCTAAGATTGTATTCAATTGAAAATTTCTTAGTCCAAACAAGAGGGGATGTAGGTATAGGTTGATGACAATCCTATAGACCAAGTCATATAAGATTGTATTCAATTGAAAATTTCTTAGTCCAAACAAGAGGGGATGTAGGTATAGGTTGATGACAATCCTATAGACCGAGGCATCTAAGATTGTATTCAATTGAAAATTTCTTAGTCCAAACAAGAGGGGATGTAGGTATAGGTTGATGACAATTCTATAGACCGAGTCATATAAGATTGTATTCAATTGAAAATTTCTAAGTCAAAACAAGAGGAGATGTAGGTATAGGTTGATGACAATCCTATAGACCGAGTCATATAAGATTGTATTCAATTGAAAATTTCTAAGTCCAAACAAGAGGGGATGTAGGTATAGGTTGATGACAATCCTATAGACCGAGTCATATAAGATTGTATTCAATTGAAAATTTCTAAGTCCAAACAAGAGGGGATGTAGGTATAGGTTGATGACAATCCTATAGACCGAGTCATATAAGATTGTATTCAATTGAAAATTTCTAAGTCCAAACAAGAGGGGATGTAGGTATAGGTTGATGACAATCCTATAGACCGAGGCATCTAAGATTGTATTCAATTGAAAATTTCTTAGTCCAAACAAGAGGGGATGTAGGTAAAGGTTGATGACAATCCTATAGACCGAGTCATATAAGATTGTATTCAATTGAAAATTTCTAAGTCCAAACAAGAGGGGATGTAGGTATAGGTTGATGACAATCCTATAGACCGAGTCATATAAGATTGTATTCAATTGAAAATTTCTAAGTCAAAACAAGAGGGGATGTAGGTATAGGTTGATGACAATCCTATAGACCGAGTCATATAAGATTGTATTCAATTGAAAATTTCTAAGTCCAAACAAGTGGGGATGTAGGTATAGGTTGATGACAATCCTATAGACCGAGGCATCTAAGATTGTATTCAATTGAAAATTTCTTAGTCCAAACAAGAGGGGATGTAGGTAAAGGTTGATGACAATCCTATAGACCGAGTCATATAAGATTGTATTCAATTGAAAATTTCTAATTCAAAACAAGAGGGGATGTAGGTATAGGTTGATGACAATCCTATAGACCGAGTCATATAAGATTGTATTCAATTGAAAATTTCTAAGTCCAAACAAGAGGGGATGTAGGTATAGGTTGATGACAATCCTATAGACCGAGTCATATAAGATTGCATTCAATTGAAAATTTCTAAGTCCAAACAAAGGGGATGTAGGTATAGGTTGATGACAATCCTATAGACCGAGTAATATAAGATTGTATTCAATTGAAAATTTCTAAGTCCAAACAAGAGGGGATGTAGGTATAGGTTGATGATAATTCTATAAACCAATGCAAGTCAACGTGTATTCAATTGAAAATTTCTAAGTCCAAACAAGAGGGGATGTAGGTATAGGTTGATGACAATCCTATAGACCAAGGCAAGTCAACGTGTATTCAATTGAAAATTTCTAAGTCCAAACAAGAGGGGATGTAGGTATAGGTTGATGACAGTCCTATAGACCAAGGCAAGTCAACGTGTATTCAATTGAAAATTTCTAAGTCCAAACAAGAGGGGATGTAGGTATAGGTTGATGACAATCCTATAGACCAAGGCAAGTCAACGTGTATTCAATTGAAAATTTCTAAGTCCAAACAAGAGGGGATGTAGGTATAGGTTGATGAGAATCCTATTGACCAAGGCAAGTCAACGTGTATTCAATTAAAAATTTCAAAGTCCAAACAAGAGGGGATGTAGGTATAGGTTGATGACAATCCTATAGACCAAGGCAAGTCAACGTGTATTCAATTGAAAATTTCTAAGTCCAAACAAGAGGGGATGTAGGTATAGGTAGATGACAATCCTATAGACCAAGGCAAGTCAACGTGTATTCAATTGAAAATTTCTAAGTCCAAACAAGAGGGGATGTAGGTATAGGTTGATGAGAATCCTATAGACCAAGACAAGTCAACGTGTATTCAATTGAAAATTTCAAAGTCCAAACAAGAGGGGATGTAGGTATAGGTTGATGACAATCCTATAGACCAATGCAAGTCAACGTGTATTCAATTGAAAATTTCTAAGTCTAAACAAGAGAGGATGTAGGTATAGGTTGATGAGAATCCTATTGACCAAGGCAAGTCAACGTGTATTCAATTGAAAATTTCTAAGTCCAAACAAGAGGGGATGTAGGTATAGGTAGATGACAATCCTATAGACCAAGGCAAGTCAACGTGTATTCAATTGAAAATTTCTAAGTCCAAACAAGAGGGGATGTAGGTATAGGTTGATGACAATCCTATAGACCAAGGCAAGTCAACGTGTATTCAATTGAAAATTTCTAAGTCCAAACAAGAGGGGATGTAGGTATAGGTTGATGACAATCCTATAGACCAAGGCAAGTCAACGTGTATTCAATTGAAAATTTCTAAGTCCAAACAAGAGGGGATGTAGGTATAGGTTGATGACAATCCTATAGACCAATGCAAGTCAACGTGTATTCAATTGAAAATTTCTAAGTCTAAACAAGAGAGGATGTAGGTATAGGTTGATGAGAATCCTATTGACCAAGGCAAGTCAACGTGTATTCAATTGAAAATTTCTAAGTCCAAACAAGAGGGGATGTAGGTATAGGTTGATGACAATCCTATAGACCAAGGCAAGTCAACGTGTATTCAATTGAAAATTTCTAAGTCCAAACAAGAGGGGATGTAGGTATAGGTAGATGACAATCCTATAGACCAATGCAAGTCAACGTGTATTCAATTGAAAATTTCTAAGTCTAAAAAAGAGAGGATGTAGGTATAGGTTGATGAGAATCCTATTGACCAAGGCAAGTCAACGTGTATTCAATTGAAAATTTCTAAGTCCAAACAAGAGGGGATGTAGGTATAGGTAGATGACAATCCTATAGACCAAGGCAAGTCAACGTGTATTCAATTGAAAATTTCTAAGTCCAAACAAGAGGGGATGTAGGTATAGGTTGATGACAATCCTATAGACCAAGGCAAGTCAACGTGTATTCAATTGAAAATTTCTAAGTCCAAACAAGAGGGGATGTAGGTATAGGTTGATGACAATCCTATAGACCAAGGCAAGTCAACGTGTATTCAATTGAAAATTTCTAAGTCCAAACAAGAGGGGATGTAGGTATAGGTTGATGACAATCCTATAGACCAATGCAAGTCAACGTGTATTCAATTGAAAATTTCTAAGTCTAAACAAGAGAGGATGTAGGTATAGGTTGATGAGAATCCTATTGACCAAGGCAAGTCAACGTGTATTCAATTGAAAATTTCTAAGTCCAAACAAGAGGGGATGTAGGTATAGGTAGATGACAATCCTATAGACCAAGGCAAGTCAACGTGTATTCAATTGAAAATTTCTAAGTCCAAACAAGAGGGGATGTAGGTATAGGTTGATGACAATCCTATAGACCGAGTCATATAAGATTGTATTCAATTGAAAATTTCTAAGTCCAAACAAGAGGGGATGTAGGTATAGGTTGATGACAATCCTATAGACCGAGTCATATAAGATTGTATTCAATTGAAAATTTCTAAGTCCAAACAAGAGGGGATGTAGGTATAGGTTGATGACAATCCTATAGACCGAGTCATATAAGATTGTATTCAATTGAAAATTTCTAAGTCCAAACAAGAGGGGATGTAGGTATAGGTTGATGACAATCCTATAGACCGAGGCATCTAAGATTGTATTCAATTGAAAATTTCTTAGTCCAAACAAGAGGGGATGTAGGTAAAGGTTGATGACAATCCTATAGACCGAGTCATATAAGATTGTATTCAATTGAAAATTTCTAAGTCCAAACAAGAGGGGATGTAGGTATAGGTTGATGACAATCCTATAGACCGAGTCATATAAGATTGTATTCAATTGAAAATTTCTAAGTCCAAACAAGAGGGGATGTAGGTATAGGTTGATGACAATCCTATAGACCGAGTCATATAAGATTGCATTCAATTGAAAATTTCTAAGTCCAAACAAAGGGGATGTAGGTATAGGTTGATGACAATCCTATAGACCGAGTAATATAAGATTGTACTCAATTGAAAATTTCTAAGTCCGAACAAGAGGGGATGTAGGTATAGGTTGATGATAATTCTATAAACCAATGCAAGTCAACGTGTATTCAATTGAAAATTTCTAAGTCCAAACAAGAGGGGATGTAGGTATAGGTTGATGACAATCCTATAGACCAAGGCAAGTCAACGTGTATTCAATTGAAAATTTCTAAGTCCAAACAAGAGGGGATGTAGGTATAGGTTGATGACAATCCTATAGACCAAGGCAAGTCAACGTGTATTCAATTGAAAATTTCTAAGTCCAAACAAGAGGGGATGTAGGTATAGGTTGATGACAATCCTATAGACCAAGGCAAGTCAACGTGTATTCAATTGAAAATTTCTAAGTCCAAACAAGAGGGGATGTAGGTATAGGTTGATGAGAATCCTATTGACCAAGGCAAGTCAACGTGTATTCAATTAAAAATTTCAAAGTCCAAACAAGAGGGGATGTAGGTATAGGTTGATGACAATCCTATAGACCAAGGCAAGTCAACGTGTGTTCAATTGAAAATTTCTAAGTCCAAACAAGAGGGGATGTAGGTATAGGTAGATGACAATCCTATAGACCAAGGCAAGTCAACGTGTATTCAATTAAAAATTTCAAAGTCCAAACAAGAGGGGATGTAGGTATAGGTTGATGACAATCCTATAGACCAAGGCAAGTCAACGTGTATTCAATTGAAAATTTCTAAGTCCAAACAAGAGGGGATGTAGGTATAGGTTGATGACAATCCTATAGACCAAGGCAAGTCAACGTGTATTCAATTGAAAATTTCTAAGTCCAAACAAGAGGGGATGTAGGTATAGGTTGATGAGAATCCTATTGACCAAGGCAAGTCAACGTGTATTCAATTAAAAATTTCAAAGTCCAAACAAGAGGGGATGTAGGTATAGGTTGATGACAATCCTATAGACCAAGGCAAGTCAACGTGTATTCAATTGAAAATTTCTAAGTCCAAACAAGAGGGGATGTAGGTATAGGTAGATGACAATCCTATAGACCAAGGCAAGTCAACGTGTATTCAATTGAAAATTTCTAAGTCCAAACAAGAGGGGATGTAGGTATAGGTTGATGAGAATCCTATAGACCAAGACAAGTCAACGTGTATTCAATTGAAAATTTCAAAGTCCAAACAAGAGGGGATGTAGGTATAGGTTGATGACAATCCTATAGACCAATGCAAGTCAACGTGTATTCAATTGAAAATTTCTAAGTCTAAACAAGAGAGGATGTAGGTATAGGTTGATGAGAATCCTATTGACCAAGGCAAGTCAACGTGTATTCAATTGAAAATTTCTAAGTCCAAACAAGAGGGGATGTAGGTATAGGTAGATGACAATCCTATAGACCAAGGCAAGTCAACGTGTATTCAATTGAAAATTTCTAAGTCCAAACAAGAGGGGATGTAGGTATAGGTTGATGACAATCCTATAGACCAAGGCAAGTCAACGTGTATTCAATTGAAAATTTCTAAGTCCAAACAAGAGGGGATGTAGGTATAGGTTGATGACAATCCTATAGACCAAGGCAAGTCAACGTGTATTCAATTGAAAATTTCTAAGTCCAAACAAGAGGGGATGTAGGTATAGGTTGATGACAATCCTATAGACCAATGCAAGTCAACGTGTATTCAATTGAAAATTTCTAAGTCTAAACAAGAGAGGATGTAGGTATAGGTTGATGAGAATCCTATTGACCAAGGCAAGTCAACGTGTATTCAATTGAAAATTTCTAAGTCCAAACAAGAGGGGATGTAGGTATAGGTTGATGACAATCCTATAGACCAAGGCAAGTCAACGTGTATTCAATTGAAAATTTCTAAGTCCAAACAAGAGGGGATGTAGGTATAGGTTGATGACAATCCTATAGACCGAGGCATCTAAGATTGTATTCAATTGAAAATTTCTTAGTCCCAAACAAGAGGGGATGTAGGTATAGGTTGATGACAATCCTATAGACCAAGTCATATAAGATTGTATTCAATTGAAAATTTCTTAGTCCAAACAAGAGGGGATGTAGGTATAGGTTGATGACAATCCTATAGACCGAGGCATCTAAGATTGTATTCAATTGAAAATTTCTTAGTCCAAACAAGAGGGGATGTAGGTATAGGTTGATGACAATTCTATAGACCGAGTCATATAAGATTGTATTCAATTGAAAATTTCTAAGTCAAAACAAGAGGAGATGTAGGTATAGGTTGATGACAATCCTATAGACGAGTCATATAAGAATGTATTCAATTGAAAATTTCTAAGTCCAAACAAGAGGGGATGTAGGTATAGGTTGATGACAATCCTATAGACCGAGTCATATAAGATTGTATTCAATTGAAAATTTCTAAGTCCAAACAAGAGGGGATGTAGGTATAGGTTGATGACAATCCTATAGACCGAGTCATATAAGATTGTATTCAATTGAAAATTTCTAAGTCCAAACAAGAGGGGATGTAGGTATAGGTTGATGACAATCCTATAGACCGAGGCATCTAAGATTGTATTCAATTGAAAATTCTTAGTCCAAACAAGAGGGGATGTAGGTAAAGGTTGATGACAATCCTATAGACCGAGTCATATAAGATTGTATTCAATTGAAAATTTCTAAGTCCAAACAAGAGGGGATGTAGGTATAGGTTGATGACAATCCTATAGACCGAGTCATATAAGATTGTATTCAATTGAAAATTTCTAAGTCAAAACAAGAGGGGATGTAGGTATAGGGTTGATGACAATCCTATAGACCGAGTCATATAAGATTGTATTCAATTGAAAATTTCTAAGTCCAAACAAGTGGGGATGTAGGTATAGGTTGATGACAATCCTATAGACCGAGGCATCTAAGATTGTATTCAATTGAAAATTTCTTAGTCCAAACAAGAGGGGATGTAGGTAAAGGTTGATGACAATCCTATAGACCGAGTCATATAAGATTGTATTCAATTGAAAATTTCTAATTCAAAACAAGAGGGGATGTAGGTATAGGTTGATGACAATCCTATAGACCGAGTCATATAAGATTGTATTCAATTGAAAATTTCTAAGTCCAAACAAGAGGGGATGTAGGTATAGGTTGATGACAATCCTATAGACCGAGTCATATAAGATTGCATTCAATTGAAAATTTCTAAGTCCAAACAAAGGGGATGTAGGTATAGGTTGATGACAATCCTATAGACCGAGTAATATAAGATTGTATTCAATTGAAAATTTCTAAGTCCAAACAAGAGGGGATGTAGGTATAGGTTGATGATAATTCTATAAACCAATGCAAGTCAACGTGTATTCAATTGAAAATTTCTAAGTCCAAACAAGAGGGGATGTAGGTATAGGTTGATGACAATCCTATAGACCAAGGCAAGTCAACGTGTATTCAATTGAAAATTTCTAAGTCCAAACAAGAGGGGATGTAGGTATAGGTTGATGACAGTCCTATAGACCAAGGCAAGTCAACGTGTATTCAATTGAAAATTTCTAAGTCCAAACAAGAGGGGATGTAGGTATAGGTTGATGACAATCCTATAGACCAAGGCAAGTCAACGTGTATTCAATTGAAAATTTCTAAGTCCAAACAAGAGGGGATGTAGGTATAGGTTGATGAGAATCCTATTGACCAAGGCAAGTCAACGTGTATTCAATTAAAAATTTCAAAGTCCAAACAAGAGGGGATGTAGGTATAGGTTGATGACAATCCTATAGACCAAGGCAAGTCAACGTGTATTCAATTGAAAATTTCTAAGTCCAAACAAGAGGGGATGTAGGTATAGGTAGATGACAATCCTATAGACCAAGGCAAGTCAACGTGTATTCAATTGAAAATTTCTAAGTCCAAACAAGAGGGGATGTAGGTATAGGTTGATGAGAATCCTATAGACCAAGACAAGTCAACGTGTATTCAATTGAAAATTTCAAAGTCCAAACAAGAGGGGATGTAGGTATAGGTTGATGACAATCCTATAGACCAATGCAAGTCAACGTGTATTCAATTGAAAATTTCTAAGTCTAAACAAGAGAGGATGTAGGTATAGGTTGATGAGAATCCTATTGACCAAGGCAAGTCAACGTGTATTCAATTGAAAATTTCTAAGTCCAAACAAGAGGGGATGTAGGTATAGGTAGATGACAATCCTATAGACCAAGGCAAGTCAACGTGTATTCAATTGAAAATTTCTAAGTCCAAACAAGAGGGGATGTAGGTATAGGTTGATGACAATCCTATAGACCAAGGCAAGTCAACGTGTATTCAATTGAAAATTTCTAAGTCCAAACAAGAGGGGATGTAGGTATAGGTTGATGACAATCCTATAGACCAAGGCAAGTCAACGTGTATTCAATTGAAAATTTCTAAGTCCAAACAAGAGGGGATGTAGGTATAGGTTGATGACAATCCTATAGACCAATGCAAGTCAACGTGTATTCAATTGAAAATTTCTAAGTCTAAACAAGAGAGGATGTAGGTATAGGTTGATGAGAATCCTATTGACCAAGGCAAGTCAACGTGTATTCAATTGAAAATTTCTAAGTCCAAACAAGAGGGGATGTAGGTATAGGTTGATGACAATCCTATAGACCAAGGCAAGTCAACGTGTATTCAATTGAAAATTTCTAAGTCCAAACAAGAGGGGATGTAGGTATAGGTAGATGACAATCCTATAGACCAATGCAAGTCAACGTGTATTCAATTGAAAATTTCTAAGTCTAAACAAGAGAGGATGTAGGTATAGGTTGATGAGAATCCTATTGACCAAGGCAAGTCAACGTGTATTCAATTGAAAATTTCTAAGTCCAAACAAGAGGGGATGTAGGTATAGGTAGATGACAATCCTATAGACCAAGGCAAGTCAACGTGTATTCAATTGAAAATTTCTAAGTCCAAACAAGAGGGGATGTAGGTATAGGTTGATGACAATCCTATAGACCAAGGCAAGTCAACGTGTATTCAATTGAAAATTTCTAAGTCCAAATAAGAGGGGATGTAGGTATAGGTTGATGACAATCCTATAGACCAAGGCAAGTCAACGTGTATTCAATTGAAAATTTCTAAGTCCAAACAAGAGGGGATGTAGGTATAGGTTGATGACAATCCTATAGACCAATGCAAGTCAACGTGTATTCAATTGAAAATTTCTAAGTCTAAACAAGAGAGGATGTAGGTATAGGTTGATGAGAATCCTATTGACCAAGGCAAGTCAACGTGTATTCAATTGAAAATTTCTAAGTCCAAACAAGAGGGGATGTAGGTATAGGTAGATGACAATCCTATAGACCAAGGCAAGTCAACGTGTATTCAATTGAAAATTTCTAAGTCCAAACAAGAGGGGATGTAGGTATAGGTTGATGACAATCCTATAGACCGAGTCATATAAGATTGTATTCAATTGAAAATTTCTAAGTCCAAACAAGAGGGGATGTAGGTATAGGTTGATGACAATCCTATAGACCGAGTCATATAAGATTGTATTCAATTGAAAATTTCTAAGTCCAAACAAGAGGGGATGTAGGTATAGGTTGATGACAATCCTATAGACCGAGTCATATAAGATTGTATTCAATTGAAAATTTCTAAGTCCAAACAAGAGGGGATGTAGGTATAGGTTGATGACAATCCTATAGACCGAGGCATCTAAGATTGTATTCAATTGAAAATTTCTTAGTCCAAACAAGAGGGGATGTAGGTAAAGGTTGATGACAATCCTATAGACCGAGTCATATAAGATTGTATTCAATTGAAAATTTCTAAGTCCAAACAAGAGGGGATGTAGGTATAGGTTGATGACAATCCTATAGACCGAGTCATATAAGATTGTATTCAATTGAAAATTTCTAAGTCCAAACAAGAGGGGATGTAGGTATAGGTTGATGACAATCCTATAGACCGAGTCATATAAGATTGCATTCAATTGAAAATTTCTAAGTCCAAACAAAGGGGATGTAGGTATAGGTTGATGACAATCCTATAGACCGAGTAATATAAGATTGTATTCAATTGAAAATTTCTAAGTCCGAACAAGAGGGGATGTAGGTATAGGTTGATGATAATTCTATAAACCAATGCAAGTCAACGTGTATTCAATTGAAAATTTCTAAGTCCAAACAAGAGGGGATGTAGGTATAGGTTGATGACAATCCTATAGACCAAGGCAAGTCAACGTGTATTCAATTGAAAATTTCTAAGTCCAAACAAGAGGGGATGTAGGTATAGGTTGATGACAATCCTATAGACCAAGGCAAGTCAACGTGTATTCAATTGAAAATTTCTAAGTCCAAACAAGAGGGGATGTAGGTATAGGTTGATGACAATCCTATAGACCAAGGCAAGTCAACGTGTATTCAATTGAAAATTTCTAAGTCCAAACAAGAGGGGATGTAGGTATAGGTTGATGAGAATCCTATTGACCAAGGCAAGTCAACGTGTATTCAATTAAAAATTTCAAAGTCCAAACAAGAGGGGATGTAGGTATAGGTTGATGACAATCCTATAGACCAAGGCAAGTCAACGTGTATTCAATTGAAAATTTCTAAGTCCAAACAAGAGGGGATGTAGGTATAGGTAGATGACAATCCTATAGACCAAGGCAAGTCAACGTGTATTCAATTAAAAATTTCAAAGTCCAAACAAGAGGGGATGTAGGTATAGGTTGATGACAATCCTATAGACCAAGGCAAGTCAACGTGTATTCAATTGAAAATTTCTAAGTCCAAACAAGAGGGGATGTAGGTATAGGTTGATGACAATCCTATAGACCAAGGCAAGTCAACGTGTATTCAATTGAAAATTTCTAAGTCCAAACAAGAGGGGATGTAGGTATAGGTTGATGAGAATCCTATTGACCAAGGCAAGTCAACGTGTATTCAATTAAAAATTTCAAAGTCCAAACAAGAGGGGATGTAGGTATAGGTTGATGACAATCCTATAGACCAAGGCAAGTCAACGTGTATTCAATTGAAAATTTCTAAGTCCAAACAAGAGGGGATGTAGGTATAGGTAGATGACAATCCTATAGACCAAGGCAAGTCAACGTGTATTCAATTGAAAATTTCTAAGTCCAAACAAGAGGGGATGTAGGTATAGGTTGATGAGAATCCTATAGACCAAGACAAGTCAACGTGTATTCAATTGAAAATTTCAAAGTCCAAACAAGAGGGGATGTAGGTATAGGTTGATGACAATCCTATAGACCAATGCAAGTCAACGTGTATTCAATTGAAAATTTCTAAGTCTAAACAAGAGAGGATGTAGGTATAGGTTGATGAGAATCCTATTGACCAAGGCAAGTCAACGTGTATTCAATTGAAAATTTCTAAGTCCAAACAAGAGGGGATGTAGGTATAGGTAGATGACAATCCTATAGACCAAGGCAAGTCAACGTGTATTCAATTGAAAATTTCTAAGTCCAAACAAGAGGGGATGTAGGTATAGGTTGATGACAATCCTATAGACCAAGGCAAGTCAACGTGTATTCAATTGAAAATTTCTAAGTCCAAACAAGAGGGGATGTAGGTATAGGTTGATGACAATCCTATAGACCAAGGCAAGTCAACGTGTATTCAATTGAAAATTTCTAAGTCCAAACAAGAGGGGATGTAGGTATAGGTTGATGACAATCCTATAGACCAATGCAAGTCAACGTGTATTCAATTGAAAATTTCTAAGTCTAAACAAGAGAGGATGTAGGTATAGGTTGATGAGAATCCTATTGACCAAGGCAAGTCAACGTGTATTCAATTGAAAATTTCTAAGTCCAAACAAGAGGGGATGTAGGTATAGGTTGATGACAATCCTATAGACCAAGGCAAGTCAACGTGTATTCAATTGAAAATTTCTAAGTCCAAACAAGAGGGGATGTAGGTATAGGTAGATGACAATCCTATAGACCAATGCAAGTCAACGTGTATTCAATTGAAAATTTCTAAGTCTAAACAAGAGAGGATGTAGGTATAGGTTGATGAGAATCCTATTGACCAAGGCAAGTCAACGTGTATTCAATTGAAAATTTCTAAGTCCAAACAAGAGGGGATGTAGGTATAGGTAGATGACAATCCTATAGACCAAGGCAAGTCAACGTGTATTCAATTGAAAATTTCTAAGTCCAAACAAGAGGGGATGTAGGTATAGGTTGATGACAATCCTATAGACCAAGGCAAGTCAACGTGTATTCAATTGAAAATTTCTAAGTCCAAACAAGAGGGGATGTAGGTATAGGTTGATGACAATCCTATAGACCAAGGCAAGTCAACGTGTATTCAATTGAAAATTTCTAAGTCCAAACAAGAGGGGATGTAGGTATAGGTTGATGACAATCCTATAGACCAATGCAAGTCAACGTGTATTCAATTGAAAATTTCTAAGTCTAAACAAGAGAGGATGTAGGTATAGGTTGATGAGAATCCTATTGACCAAGGCAAGTCAACGTGTATTCAATTGAAAATTTCTAAGTCCAAACAAGAGGGGATGTAGGTATAGGTAGATGACAATCCTATAGACTAAGGCAAGTCAACGTGTATTCAATTGAAAATTTCTAAGTCCAAACAAGAGGGGATGTAGGTATAGGTTGATGACAATCCTATAGACCGAGTCATATAAGATTGTATTCAATTGAAAATTTCTAAGTCCAAACAAGAGGGGATGTAGGTATAGGTTGATGACAATCCTATAGACCGAGTCATATAAGATTGTATTCAATTGAAAATTTCTAAGTCCAAACAAGAGGGGATGTAGGTATAGGTTGATGACAATCCTATAGACCGAGTCATATAAGATTGTATTCAATTGAAAATTTCTAAGTCCAAACAAGAGGGGATGTAGGTATAGGTTGATGACAATCCTATAGACCGAGGCATCTAAGATTGTATTCAATTGAAAATTTCTTAGTCCAAACAAGAGGGGATGTAGGTAAAGGTTGATGACAATCCTATAGACCGAGTCATATAAGATTGTATTCAATTGAAAATTTCTAAGTCCAAACAAGAGGGGATGTAGGTATAGGTTGATGACAATCCTATAGACCGAGTCATATAAGATTGTATTCAATTGAAAATTTCTAAGTCCAAACAAGAGGGGATGTAGGTATAGGTTGATGACAATCCTATAGACCGAGTCATATAAGATTGCATTCAATTGAAAATTTCTAAGTCCAAACAAAGGGGATGTAGGTATAGGTTGATGACAATCCTATAGACCGAGTAATATAAGATTGTATTCAATTGAAAATTTCTAAGTCCAAACAAGAGGGGATGTAGGTATAGGTTGATGATAATTCTATAAACCAATGCAAGTCAACGTGTATTCAATTGAAAATTTCTAAGTCCAAACAAGAGGGGATGTAGGTATAGGTTGATGACAATCCTATAGACCAAGGCAAGTCAACGTGTATTCAATTGAAAATTTCTAAGTCCAAACAAGAGGGGATGTAGGTATAGGTTGATGACAATCCTATAGACCAAGGCAAGTCAACGTGTATTCAATTGAAAATTTCTAAGTCCAAACAAGAGGGGATGTAGGTATAGGTTGATGACAATCCTATAGACCAAGGCAAGTCAACGTGTATTCAATTGAAAATTTCTAAGTCCAAACAAGAGGGGATGTAGGTATAGGTTGATGAGAATCCTATTGACCAAGGCAAGTCAACGTGTATTCAATTAAAAATTTCAAAGTCCAAACAAGAGGGGATGTAGGTATAGGTTGATGACAATCCTATAGACCAAGGCAAGTCAACGTGTATTCAATTGAAAATTTCTAAGTCCAAACAAGAGGGGATGTAGGTATAGGTAGATGACAATCCTATAGACCAAGGCAAGTCAACGTGTATTCAATTGAAAATTTCTAAGTCCAAACAAGAGGGGATGTAGGTATAGGTTGATGACAATCCTATAGACCGAGTCATATAAGATTGTATTCAATTGAAAATTTCTAAGTCCAAACAAGAGGGGATGTAGGTATAGGTTGATGACAATCCTATAGACCGAGTCATATAAGATTGTATTCAATTGAAAATTTCTAAGTCCAAACAAGAGGGGATGTAGGTATAGGTTGATGACAATCCTATAGACCAAGGCAAGTCAACGTGTATTCAATTGAAAATTTCTAAGTCCAAACAAGAGGGGATGTAGGTATAGGTTGATGACAATCCTAAAGACCAAGACAAGTCAACGTGTATTCAATTGAAAATTTCTAAGTCCAAACAAGAGGGGACGTAGGTATAGGTTGATGACAATCCTATAGACCAAGGCAAGTCAACGTGTATTCAATTGAAAATTTCTAAGTCCAAACAAGAGGGGATGTAGGTATAGGTTGATGACAATCCTATAGACCAAGGAAAGTCAACGTGTATTCAATTGAAAATTTCTAAGTCCAAACAAGAGGGGATGTAGGTATAGGTTGATGACAATCCTATAGACCAAGACAAGTCAACGTGTATTCAATTGAAAATTTCTAAGTCCAAACAAGAGGGGATGTAGGTATAGGTTGATGAGAATCCTATTGACCAAGGCAAGTCAACGTGTATTCAATTGAAAATTTCTAAGTCCAAACAAGAGGGGATGTAGGTATAGGTTGATGACAATCCTATAGACCAAGGCAAGTCAACGTGTGTTCAATTGAAAATTTCTAAGTCCAAACAAGAGGGGATGTAGGTATAGGTTGATGACAATCCTATAGACCGAGTCATATAAGATTGTATTCAATGTAAAATTTCCAAGTCCAAACAAGAGGGGATGTAGGTATAGGTTGATGAGAATCCTATAGACCGAGGCAAGTCAACGTGTATTCAATTGAAAATTTCTAAGTCCAAACAAGAGGGGATGTAGGTATAGGTTGATGACAATCCTATAGACCGAGTCATATAAGATTGTATTCAATGTAAAATTTCTAAGTCCAAACAAGAGGGGATGTAGGTATAGGTTGATGAGAATCCTATTGACCAAGGCAAGTCAACGTGTATTCAATTGAAAATTTCTAAGTCCAAACAAGAGGGGATGTAGGTATAGGTTGATGACAATCCTATAGACCAAGGCAAGTCAACGTGTGTTCAATTGAAAATTTCTAAGTCCAAACAAGAGGGGATGTAGGTATAGGTTGATGACAATCCTATAGACCAAGGCAAGTCAACGTGTGTTCAATTGAAAATTTCTAAGTCCAAACAAGAGGGGATGTAGGTATAGGTTGATGACAATCCTATAGACCGAGTCATATAAGATTGTATTCAATGTAAAATTTCTAAGTCCAAACAAGAGGGGATGTAGGTATAGGTTGATGAGAATCCTATTGACCAAGGCAAGTCAACGTGTATTCAATTGAAAATTTCTAAGTCCAAACAAGAGGGGATGTAGGTATAGGTTGATGACAATCCTATAGACCAAGGCAAGTCAACGTGTGTTCAATTGAAAATTTCTAAGTCCAAACAAGAGGGGATGTAGGTATAGGTTGATGACAATCCTATAGACCAAGGCAAGTCAACGTGTGTTCAATTGAAAATTTCTAAGTCCAAACAAGAGGGGATGTAGGTATAGGTTGATGAGAATCCTATTGACCAAGGCAAGTCAACGTGTATTCAATTGAAAATTTCTAAGTCCAAACAAGAGGGGATGTAGGTATAGGTTGATGACAATCCTATAGACCAAGACAAGTCAACATGTATTCAATTGAAAATTTCTAAGTCCAAACAAGAGGGGACGTAGGTATAGGTTGATGACAATCCTATAGACCAAGGCAAGTCAACGTGTGTTCAATTGAAAATTTCTAAGTCCAAACAAGAGGGGATGTAGGTATAGGTTGATGACAATCCTATAGACCGAGTCATATAAGATTGTATTCAATTGAAAATTTCTAAGTCCAAACAAGAGGGGATGTAGGTATAGGTTGATGAGAATCCTATAGACCGAGTCATATAAGATTGTATTCAATTGAAAATTTCTAAGTCCAAACAAGAGGGGATGTAGGTATAGGTTGATGACAATCCTATAGACCGAGTCATATAAGATTGTATTCAATTGAAAATTTCTAAGTCCAAACAAGAGGGGATGTAGGTATAGGTTGATGACAATCCTATAGACCAAGACAAGTCAACGTGTATTCAATTGAAAATTTCTAAGTCCAAACAAGAGGGGACGTAGGTATAGGTTGATGACAATCCTATAGACCAAGGCAAGTCAACGTGTATTCAATTGAAAATTTCTAAGTCCAAACAAGAGGGGATGTAGGTATAGGTTGATGACAATCCTATAGACCAAGGAAAGTCAACGTGTATTCAATTGAAAATTTCTAAGTCCAAACAAGAGGGGATGTAGGTATAGGTTGATGACAATCCTATAGACCAAGACAAGTCAACGTGTATTCAATTGAAAATTTCTAAGTCCAAACAAGAGGGGATGTAGGTATAGGTTGATGAGAATCCTATTGACCAAGGCAAGTCAACGTGTATTCAATTGAAAATTTCTAAGTCCAAACAAGAGGGGATGTAGGTATAGGTTGATGACAATCCTATAGACCAAGGCAAGTCAACGTGTGTTCAATTGAAAATTTCTAAGTCCAAACAAGAGGGGATGTAGGTATAGGTTGATGACAATCCTATAGACCGAGTCATATAAGATTGTATTCAATGTAAAATTTCTAAGTCCAAACAAGAGGGGATGTAGGTATAGGTTGATGAGAATCCTATAGACCGAGGCAAGTCAACGTGTATTCAATTGAAAATTTCTAAGTCCAAACAAGAGGGGATGTAGGTATAGGTTGATGACAATCCTATAGACCGAGTCATATAAGATTGTATTCAATGTAAAATTTCTAAGTCCAAACAAGAGGGGATGTAGGTATAGGTTGATGAGAATCCTATTGACCAAGGCAAGTCAACGTGTATTCAATTGAAAATTTCTAAGTCCAAACAAGAGGGGATGTAGGTATAGGTTGATGACAATCCTATAGACCAAGGCAAGTCAACGTGTGTTCAATTGAAAATTTCTAAGTCCAAACAAGAGGGGATGTAGGTATAGGTTGATGACAATCCTATAGACCAAGGCAAGTCAACGTGTGTTCAATTGAAAATTTCTAAGTCCAAACAAGAGGGGATGTAGGTATAGGTTGATGACAATCCTATAGACCGAGTCATATAAGATTGTATTCAATGTAAAATTTCTAAGTCCAAACAAGAGGGGATGTAGGTATAGGTTGATGACAATCCTATAGACCGAGTCATATAAGATTGTATTCAATGTAAAATTTCTAAGTCCAAACAAGAGGGGATGTAGGTATAGGTTGATGAGAATCCTATAGACCGAGGCAAGTCAACGTGTATTCAAATGAAAATTTCTAAGTCCAAACAAGAGGGGATGTAGGTATAGGTTGATGACAATTCTATAGACCAAGGCAAGTCAACGTGTGTTCAATTGAAAATTTCTAAGTCCAAACAAGAGGGGATGTAGGTATAGGTTGATGACAATCCTATAGACCAAGGCAAGTCAACGTGTGTTCAATTGAAAATTTCTAAGTCCAAACAAGAGGGGATGTAGGTATAGGTTTATGACAATTCTATAGACCGAGGCAAGTCAACGTGTATTCAATTGAAAATTTCTAAGTCCAAACAAGAGGGGATGTAGGTATAGGTTGATGACAATTCTATAGACCAAGGCAAGTCAACGTGTGTTCAATTGAAAATTTCTAAGTCCAAACAAGAGGGGATGTAGGTATAGGTTGATGACAATTCTATAGACCAAGGCAAGTCAACGTGTGTTCAATTGAAAATTTCTAAGTCCAAACAAGAGGGGATGTAGGTATAGGTTGATGACAATCCTATAGACCAAGACAAGTCAACGTGTATTCAATTGAAAATTTCTAAGTCCAAACAAGAGGGGATGTAGGTATAGGTTGATGACAATCCTATAGACCAAGGCAAGTCAACGTGTGTTCAATTGAAAATTTCTAAGTCCAAACAAGAGGGGATGTAGGTATAGGTTGATGAGAATCCTATTGACCAAGGCAAGTCAACGTGTATTCAATTGAAAATTTCTAAGTCCAAACAAGAGGGGATGTAGGTATAGGTTGATGACAATCCTATAGACCAAGGCAAGTCAACGTGTGTTCAATTGAAAATTTCTAAGTCCAAACAAGAGGGGATGTAGGTATAGGTTGATGACAATCCTATAGACCAAGGCAAGTCAACGTGTGTTCAATTGAAAATTTCTAAGTCCAAACAAGAGGGGATGTAGGTATAGGTTGATGACAATCCTATAGACCGAGTCATATAAGATTGTATTCAATGTAAAATTTCTAAGTCCAAACAAGAGGGGATGTAGGTATAGGTTGATGACAATCCTATAGACCGAGTCATATAAGATTGTATTCAATGTAAAATTTCTAAGTCCAAACAAGAGGGGATGTAGGTATAGGTTGATGAGAATCCTATAGACCGAGGCAAGTCAACGTGTATTCAAATGAAAATTTCTAAGTCCAAACAAGAGGGGATGTAGGTATAGGTTGATGACAATTCTATAGACCAAGGCAAGTCAACGTGTGTTCAATTGAAAATTTCTAAGTCCAAACAAGAGGGGATGTAGGTATAGGTTGATGACAATCCTATAGACCAAGGCAAGTCAACGTGTGTTCAATTGAAAATTTCTAAGTCCAAACAAGAGGGGATGTAGGTATAGGTTTATGACAATTCTATAGACCGAGGCAAGTCAACGTGTATTCAAATGAAAATTTCTAAGTCCAAACAAGAGGGGATGTAGGTATAGGTTGATGACAATTCTATAGACCAAGGCAAGTCAACGTGTGTTCAATTGAAAATTTCTAAGTCCAAACAAGAGGGGATGTAGGTATAGGTTGATGACAATCCTATAGACCAAGGCAAGTCAACGTGTGTTCAATTGAAAATTTCTAAGTCCAAACAAGAGGGGATGTAGGTATAGGTTTATGACAATTCTATAGACCGAGGCAAGTCAACGTGTATTCAATTGAAAATTTCTAAGTCCAAACAAGAGGGGATGTAGGTATAGGTTGATGACAATCCTATAGACCAAGGCAAGTCAACGTGTGTTCAATTGAAAATTTCTAAGTCCAAACAAGAGGGGATGTAGGTATAGGTTGATGACAATTCTATAGACCAAGGCAAGTCAACGTGTGTTCAATTGAAAATTTCTAAGTCCAAACAAGAGGGGATGTAGGTATAGGTTGATGACAATCCTATAGACCAAGACAAGTCAACGTGTATTCAATTGAAAATTTCTAAGTCCAAACAAGAGGGGACGTAGGTATAGGTTGATGACAATCCTATAGACCAAGGCAAGTCAACGTGTATTCAATTGAAAATTTCTAAGTCCAAACAAGAGGGGATGTAGATATAGGTTGATGAGAATCCTATTGACCAAGACAAGTCGACGTGTATTCAATTGAAAATTTCTAAGTCCAAACAAGAGGGGATGTAGATATAGGTTGATGAGAATCCTATAGACCAAGGCAAGTCGACGTGTATTCAATTGAAAATTTCTAAGTCCAAACAAGAGGGGATGTAGATATAGGTTGATGACAATCCTATAGACCAAGGCAAGTCAACGTGTATTCAATTGAAAATTTCTAAGTCAAAACAAGAGGGGATGTAGATATAGGTTGATGAGAATCCTATAGACCAAGGCAAGTCAACGTGTGTTCAATTGAAAATTTCTAAGTCAAAACAAGAGGGGATGTAGATATAGGTTGATGACAATCCTATAGACCAAGGCAAGTCAACGTGTATTCAATTGAAAATTTCTAAGTCAAAACAAGAGGGGATGTAGATATAGGTTGATGAGAATCCTATAGACCAAGACAAGTCGACGTGTATTCAATTGAAAATTTCTAAGTCCAAACAAGAGGGGATGTGGATATAGGTAGATGAGAATCCTATAGACCAAGACAAGTCAACGTGTATTCAATTGAAAATTTCTAAGTCCAAACAAGAGGGGATGTAGGTATAGGTTGATGACAATCCTATAGACCAAGACAAGTCAACGTGTGTTCAATTGAAAATTTCTAAGTCCAAACAAGAGGGGATGTAGGTATAGGTTGATGACAATCCTATAGACCAAGGCAAGTCAACGTGTATTCAATTGAAAATTTCTAAGTCCAAACAAGAGGGGATGTAGGTATAGGTTGATGACAATCCTATAGACCAAGGCAAGTCAACGTGTGTTCAATTGAAAATTTCTAAGTCCAAACAAGAGGGGATGTAGGTATAGGTTGATGACAATCCTATAGACCGAGTCATATAAGATTGTATTCAATTGAAAATTTCTAAGTCCAAACAAGAGGGGATGTAGGTATAGGTTGATGACAATCCTATAGACCGAGGCAAGTCAACGTGTATTCAATTGAAAATTTCTAAGTCCAAACAAGAGGGGATGTAGGTATAGGTTGATGACAATCCTATAGACCAAGGCAAGTCAACGTGTGTTCAATTGAAAATTTCTAAGTCAAAACAAGAGGGGATGTAGGTATAGGTTTATGACAATTCTATAGACCGAGGCATATAAGATTGTATTCAATTGAAAATTTCTAAGTCCAAACAAGAGGGGATGTAGGTATAGGTTGATGACAATTCTATAGACCGAGTCATATAAGATTGTATTCAATTGAAAATTTCTAAGTCCAAACAAGAAGGGATGTAGGTATAGGTTGATGACAATCCTATAGACCAATGCAAGTCAACGTGTATTCAATTGAAAATTTCTAAGTCCAAACAAGAGGGGATGTGGATATAGGTAGATGAGAATCCTATAGACCAAGGCAAGTCAACGTGTGTTCAATTGAAAATTTCTAAGTCCAAACAAGAGGGGATGTAGGTAAAGGTTGATGACAATCCTATAGACCAAGGCAAGTCAACGTGTATTCAATTGAAAATTTCTAAGTCCAAACAAGAGGGGATGTAGGTATAGGTTGATGACAATCCTATAGACCGAGTCATATAAGATTGTATTCAATTTAAAATTTCTAAGTCCAAACAAGAGGGGATGTAGGTATAGGTTGATGACTATCCTATAGACCAAGGCAAGTCAACGTGTATTCAATTGAAAATTTCTAAGTCCAAACAAGAGGGGATGTAGGTATAGGTTGATGACAATCCTATAGACCGAGTCATATAAGATTGTATTCAATGTAAAATTTCTAAGTCCAAACAAGAGGGGATGTAGGTATAGGTTGATGAGAATCCTATAGACCGAGGCAAGTCAACGTGTATTCAATTGAAAATTTCTAAGTCCAAACAAGAGGGGATGTAGGTATAGGTTGATGACAATCCTATAGACCGAGTCATATAAGATTGTATTCAATGTAAAATTTCTAAGTCCAAACAAGAGGGGATGTAGGTATAGGTTGATGAGAATCCTATAGACCGAGGCAAGTCAACGTGTATTCAAATGAAAATTTCTAAGTCCAAACAAGAGGGGATGTAGGTATAGGTTGATGACAATCCTATAGACCAAGGCAAGTCAACGTGTGTTCAATTGAAAATTTCTAAGTCCAAACAAGAGGGGATGTAGGTATAGGTTGATGAGAATCCTATAGACCGAGGCAAGTCAACGTGTATTCAAATGAAAATTTCTAAGTCCAAACAAGAGGGGATGTAGGTATAGGTTGATGACAATTCTATAGACCAAGGCAAGTCAACGTGTGTTCAATTGAAAATTTCTAAGTCCAAACAAGAGGGGATGTAGGTATAGGTTGATGACAATCCTATAGACCAAGGCAAGTCAACGTGTGTTCAATTGAAAATTTCTAAGTCCAAACAAGAGGGGATGTAGGTATAGGTTTATGACAATTCTATAGACCGAGGCAAGTCAACGTGTATTCAATTGAAAATTTCTAAGTCCAAACAAGAGGGGATGTAGGTATAGGTTGATGACAATTCTATAGACCAAGGCAAGTCAACGTGTGTTCAATTGAAAATTTCTAAGTCCAAACAAGAGGGGATGTAGGTATAGGTTGATGACAATCCTATAGACCAAGGCAAGTCAACGTGTGTTCAATTGAAAATTTCTAAGTCCAAACAAGAGGGGATGTAGGTATAGGTTGATGACAATCCTATAGACCAAGACAAGTCAACGTGTATTCAATTGAAAATTTCTAAGTCCAAACAAGAGGGGACGTAGGTATAGGTTGATGACAATCCTATAGACCAAGGCAAGTCAACGTGTATTCAATTGAAAATTTCTAAGTCCAAACAAGAGGGGATGTAGATATAGGTTGATGAGAATCCTATTGACCAAGACAAGTCGACGTGTATTCAATTGAAAATTTCTAAGTCCAAACAAGAGGGGATGTAGATATAGGTTGATGAGAATCCTATAGACCAAGGCAAGTCGACGTGTATTCAATTGAAAATTTCTAAGTCCAAACAAGAGGGGATGTAGATATAGGTTGATGACAATCCTATAGACCAAGGCAAGTCAACGTGTATTCAATTGAAAATTTCTAAGTCAAAACAAGAGGGGATGTAGATATAGGTTGATGAGAATCCTATAGACCAAGGCAAGTCAACGTGTGTTCAATTGAAAATTTCTAAGTCAAAACAAGAGGGGATGTAGATATAGGTTGATGACAATCCTATAGACCAAGGCAAGTCAACGTGTATTCAATTGAAAATTTCTAAGTCAAAACAAGAGGGGATGTAGATATAGGTTGATGAGAATCCTATAGACCAAGACAAGTCGACGTGTATTCAATTGAAAATTTCTAAGTCCAAACAAGAGGGGATGTGGATATAGGTAGATGAGAATCCTATAGACCAAGACAAGTCAACGTGTATTCAATTGAAAATTTCTAAGTCCAAACAAGAGGGGATGTAGGTATAGGTTGATGACAATC
Source organism: Euprymna scolopes (assembly GCF_053919585.1). Taxonomy (NCBI): domain Eukaryota; kingdom Metazoa; phylum Mollusca; class Cephalopoda; order Sepiida; family Sepiolidae; genus Euprymna; species Euprymna scolopes. Next base: position 7,423,798 of record NC_136527.1, read on the forward strand.
CTATAGACCAAGGCAAGTCAACGTGTATTCAATTGAAAATTTCTAAGTCCAAACAAGAGGGGATGTAGGTATAGGTTGATGACAATCCTATAGACCAAGACAAGTCAACGTGTGTTCAATTGAAAATTTCTAAGTCCAAACAAGAGGGGATGTAGGTATAGGTTGATGACAATCCTATAGACCAAGGCAAGTCAACGTGTATTCAATTGAAAATTTCTAAGTCCAAACAAGAGGGGATGTAGGTATAGGTTGATGACAATCCTATAGACCAAGGCAAGTCAACGTGTGTTCAATTGAAAATTTCTAAGTCCAAACAAGAGGGGATGTAGGTATAGGTTGATGACAATCCTATAGACCGAGTCATATAAGATTGTATTCAATTGAAAATTTCTAAGTCCAAACAAGAGGGGATGTAGGTATAGGTTGATGACAATCCTATAGACCGAGGCAAGTCAACGTGTATTCAATTGAAAATTTCTAAGTCCAAACAAGAGGGGATGTAGGTATAGGTTGATGACAATCCTATAGACCAAGGCAAGTCAACGTGTGTTCAATTGAAAATTTCTAAGTCAAAACAAGAGGGGATGTAGGTATAGGTTTATGACAATTCTATAGACCGAGGCATATAAGATTGTATTCAATTGAAAATTTCTAAGTCCAAACAAGAGGGGATGTAGGTATAGGTTGATGACAATTCTATAGACCGAGTCATATAAGATTGTATTCAATTGAAAATTTCTAAGTCCAAACAAGAAGGGATGTAGGTATAGGTTGATGACAATCCTATAGACCAATGCAAGTCAACGTGTATTCAATTGAAAATTTCTAAGTCCAAACAAGAGGGGATGTGGATATAGGTAGATGAGAATCCTATAGACCAAGGCAAGTCAACGTGTGTTCAATTGAAAATTTCTAAGTCCAAACAAGAGGGGATGTGGATATAGGTTGATGACAATCCTATAGACCGAGTCATATAAGATTGTATTCAATTTAAAATTTCTAAGTCCAAACAAGAGGGGATGTAGGTATAGGTTGATGACTATCCTATAGACCAAGGCAAGTCAACGTGTATTCAATTGAAAATTTCTAAGTCCAAACAAGAGGGGATGTAGGTATAGGTTGATGACAATCCTATAGACCAAGGCAAGTCAACGTGTATTCAATTGAAAATTTCTAAGTCCAAACAAGAGGGGATGTAGTTATAGGTTGATGACAATCCTATAGACCAATGCAAGTCAACGTGTATTCAATTGAAAATTTCTAAGTCCAAACAAGAGGGGATGTAGGTATAGGTTGATGACAATCCTATAGACCAAGGCAAGTCAACGTGTGTTCAATTGAAAATTTCTAAGTCCAAACAAGAGGGGATGTAGGTATAGGTTGATGACAATCCTATAGACCAAGGCAAGTCAACGTGTGTTCAATTGAAAATTTCTAAGTCCAAACAAGAGGGGATGTAGGTATAGGTTGATGACAATCCTATAGACCAAGGCAAGTCAACGTGTATTCAATTGAAAATTTCTAAGTCCAAACAAGAGGGGATGTAGGTATAGGTTGATGACAATCCTATAGACCAAGGCAAGTCAACGTGTATTCAATTGAAAATTTCTAAGTCCAAACAAGAGGGGATGTAGGTATAGGTTGATGACAATCCTATAGACCGAGGCAAGTCAACGTGTATTCAATTGAAAATTTCTAAGTCCAAACAAGAGGGGATGTAGGTATAGGTTGATGACAATCCTATAGACCAAGGCAAGTCAACGTGTGTTCAATTGAAAATTTCTAAGTCCAAACAAGAGGGGATGTAGGTATAGGTTGATGACAATCCTATAGACCAAGGCAAGTCAACGTGTGTTCAATTGAAAATTTCTAAGTCCAAACAACAGGGGATGTAGGTATAGGTTGATGACAATCCTATAGACCAAGGCAAGTCAACGTGTATTCAATTGAAAATTTCTAAGTCCAAACAAGAGGGGATGTAGGTATAGGTTGATGACAATCCTATAGACCAAGGCAAGTCAACGTGTGTTCAATTGAAAATTTCTAAGTCCAAACAAGAGGGGATGTAGGTATAGGTTGATGACAATCCTATAGACCGAGTCATATAAGATTGTATTCAATTGAAAATTTCTAAGTCCAAACAAGAGGGGATGTAGGTATAGGTTGATGACAATCCTATAGACCGAGTCATATAAGATTGTATTCAATTGAAAATTTCTAAGTCCAAACAAGAGGGGATGTAGGTATAGGTTGATGACAATCCTATAGACCAATGCAAGTCAACGTGTATTCAATTGAAAATTTCTAAGTCCAAACAAGAGGGGATGTAGGTATAGGTTGATGACAATCCTATAGACCAAGGCAAGTCAACGTGTATTCAATTGAAAATTTCTAAGTCCAAACAAGAGGGGATGTAGGTATAGGTTGATGACAATTCTATAAACCAATGCAAGTCAACGTGTATTCAATTGAAAATTTCTAAGTCCAAACAAGAGGGGATGAAGGTATAGGTTGATGAGAATCCTATTGACCAAGGCAAGTCAACGTGTGTTCAATTGAAAATTTCTAAGTCCAAACAAGAGGGGATGTAGATATAGGTTGATGAGAATCCTATAGACCAAGGCAAGTCAACGTGTATTCAATTGAAAATTTCTAAGTCAAAACAAGAGGGGATGTAGATATAGGTTGATGAGAATCCTATAGACCAAGGCAAGTCAACGTGTATTCAATTGAAAATTTCTAAGTCCAAACAAGAGGGGATGTAGATATAGGTTGATGACAATCCTATAGACCAATGCAAGTCAACGTGTATTCAATTGAAAATTTCTAAGTCCAAACAAGAGGGGATGTAGGTATAGGTTGATGACAATCCTATAGACCAAGGCAAGTCAACGTGTATTCAATTGAAAATTTCTAAGTCCAAACAAGAGGGGATGTAGGTATAGGTTGATGACAATTCTATAAACCAATGCAAGTCAACGTGTATTCAATTGAAAATTTCTAAGTCCAAACAAGAGGGGATGAAGGTATAGGTTGATGAGAATCCTATTGACCAAGGCAAGTCAACGTGTGTTCAATTGAAAATTTCTAAGTCCAAACAAGAGGGGATGTAGATATAGGTTGATGAGAATCCTATAGACCAAGGCAAGTCAACGTGTATTCAATTGAAAATTTCTAAGTCAAAACAAGAGGGGATGTAGATATAGGTTGATGAGAATCCTATAGACCAAGGCAAGTCAACGTGTGTTCAATTGAAAATTTCTAAGTCCAAACAAGAGGGGATGATGATATAGGTAGATGAGAATCCTATAGACCAAGGCAAGTCAACGTGTATTCAATTGAAAATTTCTAAGTCCAAACAACAGGGGATGTAGATATAGGTTGATGAGAATCCTATAGACCAAGGCAAGTCAACGTGTATTCAATTGAAAATTTCTAAGTCCAAACAAGAGGGGATGTAGGTATAGGTTGATGACAATCCTATAGACCGAGTCATATAAGATTGTATTCAATTGAAAATTTCTAAGTCAAAACAAGAGGGGATGTAGGTATAGGTTGATGACAATCCTATAGACCGAGTCATATAAGATTGTATTCAATTGAAAATTTCTAAGTCCAAACAAGAGGGGATGTAGGTATAGGTTGATGACAATTCTATAGACCGAGGCATATAAGATTGTATTCAATTGAAAATTTCTAAGTCCAAACAAGAGGGGATGTAGGTATAGGTTGATGACAATCCTATAGACCAAGGCAAGTCAACGTGTATTCAATTGAAAATTTCTAAGTCCAAACAAGAGGGGATGTAGGTATAGGTTGATGACAATCCTATAAACCAAGGCAAGTCAACGTGTATTCAATTGAAAATTTCTAAGTCCAAACAAGAGGGGATGTAGGTATAGGTTGATGACAATCCTATAGACCAATGCAAGTCAACGTGTGTTCAATTGAAAATTTCTAAGTCCAAACAAGAGGGGATGTAGGTATAGGTTGATGACAATCCTATAGACCAAGGCAAGTCAACGTGTGTTCAATTGAAAATTTCTAAGTCCAAACAAGAGGGGATGTAGATATAGGTTGATGAGAATCCTATTGACCAATGCAAGTCAACGTGTATTCAATTGAAAATTTCTAAGTCCAAACAAGAGGGGATGTAGATATAGGTTGATGAGAATCCTATAGACCAAGGCATATAAGATTGTATTCAATTGAAAATTTCTAAGTCCAAACAAGAGGGGATGTAGGTATAGGTTGATGACAATCCTATAAACCAAGGCAAGTCAACGTGTATTCAATTGAAAATTTCTAAGTCAAAACAAGAGGGGATGTAGGTATAGGTTGATGACAATCCTATAGACCGAGTCATATAAGATTGTATTCAATTGAAAATTTCTAAGTCAAAACAAGAGGGGATGTAGGTATAGGTTGATGACAATCCTATAGACCGAGTCATATAAGATTGTATTCAATTGAAAATTTCTAAGTCCAAACAAGAGGGGATGTAGGTATAGGTTGATGACAATCCTATAAACCAAGGCAAGTCAACGTGTATTCAATTGAAAATTTCTAAGTCCAAACAAGAGGGGATGTAGGTATAGGTTGATGACAATCCTATAAACCAAGGCAAGTCAACGTGTGTTCAATTGAAAATTTCTAAGTCCAAACAAGAGGGGATGTAGGTATAGGTTGATGACAATTCTATAGACCGAGGCATATAAGATTGTATTCAATTGAAAATTTCTAAGTCCAAACAAGAGGGGATGTAGGTATAGGTTGATGACAATCCTATAGACCGAGTCATATAAGATTGTATTCAATTGAAAATTTCTAAGTCCAAACAAGAAGGGATGTAGGTATAGGTTGATGACAATCCTATAGACCAATGCAAGTCAACGTGTATTCAATTGAAAATTTCTAAGTCCAAACAAGAGGGGATGTAGGTATAGGTTGATGACAATCCTATAAACCAAGGCAAGTCAACGTGTATTCAATTGAAAATTTCTAAGTCCAAACAAGAGGGGATGTAGGTATAGGTTGATGACAATTCTATAGACCGAGGCATATAAGATTGTATTCAATTGAAAATTTCTAAGTCCAAACAAGAAGGGATGTAGGTATAGGTTGATGACAATCCTATAAACCAAGGCAAGTCAACGTGTATTCAATTGAAAATTTTTAAGTCCAAACAAGAGGGGATGTAGGTATAGGTTGATGACAATCCTATAGACCGAGGCATCTAAGATTGTATTCAATTGAAAATTTCTAAGTCCAAACAAGAGGGGATGTAGGTATAGGTAGATGAGAATTCTATAGACCAAGGCAAGTCAACGTGTATTCAATTGAAAATTTCTAAGTCCAAACAAGAGGGGATGTAGGTATAGGTAGATGAGAATCCTATACACCAAGGCATCTCAGATAGACTAACACATGTCAGCTTGTATTCAAATGAAAATTTATAAGTTTAAAACAGTGTAAGTAAGTGTCTTGAAGTGCCCGATTTACGCCTACTGCCATGTTGGGTGCATGTAGGCGTAGCAAAATGCCTTCTAATCTGCTAGGCACATCGGGACTTAGTTTTTTTTCTGTTCTTTCTCTGCACCGTGTAGGTTGGCGTCTGGAAGTGCCTCGTTGAGGGCTACTGTTACCTTGACATTTCAGCGCGTATTCAAGTTAAAACTTTTAACTTTAAAACGGGAGTTAGGTACCGGTAAATTTGAAGCTTATTAAGCTAGACATGTTGAAATTTATAAGTTCGGACATAGGGGATGGCAAGACGGGGAATAGGGATAAAGAATAAGAAAAGAGAGATAGACAGATCTAGATAAATACAGAGGTATAAAGAGAGACAGGCAAGGGAGATAAATTTCATGATTCAACTTATATGCTAATAAGAAATAGTTGGTGTATCAGAAACACAAGCATTGTTTTTACTGGTTAATTTTACATCAGAATACACTTTTAGATTTTATGTAGATTTTTTTCTATAGGAAACATGCAAATAGCACACATAACATCTAGACATATAAATATATACATAAAACAATTATAGTTATGAGATATATCTGAACTAATACAAAAAGACAATAATGATGAATATCATCACTTACCTTGGAAAATTATCCAGGCTGTATGCCTACTCACATTCCATCAAACACCACAAAATCATGATCCATTGCTTGGTTGATTTTTTTTAATTTTTTTTATTTTTTATTTTTTCATACACATTTGTAATTGTGTCTTGCTTTATCAAGTATTTTTGTAATTAATCTGTGGTGTTGGGAGAATCAATTTTGCTTAACATTTTTTTATATGTATTTTTTCAGTTTACAGAGTCATTGCAGTACCAAGTCTGACACTGTAATTGCTTGAAAAGTATTGCATTGGGAAGGATTCTTTTTCTTTTTTTGAGGTGTGTGGGAATTTCAGTAGGGGAAGTTTCTACTGATTTCAGATTCCAAGTTGTATTTTATTGTTTGTGCATTCTTTTATCAAGTTCTTACAGATGTTTTTGTGTTATGAAAGTGAAAATGAATGACTTGCAAAGACATTTACATTTTTGCATTCTTTTTTAATTCTTCACCTTTTTTGTTTTAATGTCCCAAGAGTGAACCAAGACAGATGAGTCTTATTCAGCATAGTGGAAAAAAACAGGTTAACTTTGGTTGTCCTCAATGGATTTGTCCAGAGTATAATATGTCCAAGTTATTGCCCTAATAAAGTGAGAACCATACCCCAAAACTAATGCAGAACTCTTATGTTATTGCACAGCTACAAGAGTTAACTTGTCTAGGATAAGTGCCATATAAATGTGCAGAAGTAACTATATAGCTCTATTTATTAACTGATATGAACTTAAATTGCTGAACATGACTCAAAAATTTTCTACAGAGCTCTACTTAGAAACGAGCACTCTCAAAGAAAATTTGTCTAACATAATTTTGAAATATATTCTTTAAAGTTACCATGGAGCTCTAAATATATTAGGTACTCAAATAGGAAACTTGTTTCAAATACTTGTGTTATATATATATACTTAGAGACATAGAGCACTATAGACATTTATTAAGATTTTTACTTAATAATTAGACTTTAAATAGTGCTCAAGACAGAGCTGATATTATAAAACGTTTATTTTATTACAGGCTAAATAAACATTAAGATTTAACCAAAGTTATATAAGAGTGCTCGATAAGACACAGAGCAATAAAGACATTTTATTTAGATTTTTACTTAATAATTACACTTTAAATAAGTGCTCAACACTAGACAGAGCTGATATTATAAAACGTTTATTTTATTACAGGCTGAATAAGCATTAAGATTTAACTGGAGTTATATAAGAGTGCTCAATGAGACACAGAGCAATAAAGACATTTTATTTAGATGTTTACTTAATAATTACACTTTAAATAAGTGCTCAACACTAGACAGAGCTGATATTATAAAACGTTTATTTTATTACAGGCTAAATAAACATTTAGATTTAACCAAAGTTATATAAGAGTGCTCAATAAGACACAGAGCAATAAAGACATTTTATTTAGATTTTTACTTAATAATTACACTTAAATAAGTGCTCAACACTAGACAGAGCTGATATTATAAAACGTTTATTTTATCACAGGCTGAATAAGCATTAAGATTTAACTGGAGTTATATAAGAGTGCTCAATGAGACACAGAGCAATAAAGACATTTTATTTAGATTTTTACTTAATAATTACACTTTAAATAAGTGCTCAACACTAGACAGAGCTGATATTATAAAACGTTTATTTTATTACAGGCTAAATAAACATTTAGATTTAACCAAAGTTATATAAGAGTGCTCAATAAGACACAGAGCAATAAAGACATTTTATTTAGATTTTTACTTAATAATTACACTTTAAATAAGTGCTCAACACATGACAGAGCTGATATTATAAAACGTTTATTTTATTACAGGCTAAATAAACATTGATTTAACCAAAGTTATATAAGAGTGCTCAATAAGACACAGAGCAATAAAGACATTTTATTTAGATTTTTACTTAATAATTACACTTTAAATAAGTGCTCAACACTAGACAGAGCTGATATTATAAAACGTTTATTTTATTACAGGCTAAATAAACATTAAGATTTAACCAAAGTTATATAAGAGTGCTCAATAAGACACAGAGCAATAAAGACATTTTATTTAGATTTTTCACTTAATAATTACACTTTAAATAAGTGCTCAACACATGACAGAGCTGATATTATAAAACGTTTATTTTATTACAGGCTAAATAAACATTAAGATTTAACCAAAGTTATATAAGAGTGCTCAATAAGACATAGAGCAATAAAGACATTTTATTTAGATTTTTACTTAATAATTACACTTTAAATAAGTGCTCAACACTAGACAGAGCTGATATTATAAAACGTTTATTTTATTACAGGCTAAATAAACATTAAGATTTAACCAAAGTTATATAAGAGTGCTCAATAAGACACAGAGCAATAAAGACATTTTATTTAGATTTTTACTTAATAATTACACTTTAAATAAGTGCTCAACACTAGACAGAGCTGATATTATAAAACGTTTATTTTATTACCGGCTGATTAAGCATTAAGATTTAACTGGAGTTATATAAGAGTGCTCAATAAGACACAGAGCAATAAAGACATTTTATTTAGATTTTTACTTAATAATTACACTTTAAATAAGTGCTCAACACTAGACAGAGCTGATATTATAAAACGTTTATTTTAGTACAGGCTAAATAAACATTTAGATTTAACCAAAGTTATATAAGAGTGCTCAATAAGACACAGAGCAATAAAGACATTTTATTTAGATTTTTACTTAATAATTACACTTTAAATAAGTGCTCAACACTAGACAGAGCTGATATTATAAAACGTTTATTTTATCACAGGCTGAATAAGCATTAAGATTTAACTGGAGTTATATAAGAGTGCTCAATGAGACACAGAGAAATAAAGACATTTTATTTAGATTTTTACTTAATAATTACACTTTAAAAAAGTGCTCAACACTAGACAGAGCTGATATTATAAAACGTTTATTTTATTACAGGCTGAATAAACATTAAGATTTAACTAGAGTTATAGAAGGGTGCTCAATGAGACACAGAGCAATAAAGACATTTTATTTAGATTTTTACTTAATAACTACACTTTAAATAAGTGCTCAACACTAGACAGAGCTGATATTATAAAACGTTTATTTTTTTACAGGCTAAATAAACATTAAGATTTAACCAAAGTTATATAAGAGTGCTCAATAAGACACAGAGCAATAAAGACATTTTATTTAGATTTTTACTTAATAATTACACTTTAAATAAGTGCTCAACACTAGACAGAGCTGATATTATAAAACGTTTATTTTATTACAGGCTAAATAAACATTAAGATTTAACCAAAGTTATATAAGAGTGCTCAATAAGACACAGAGCAATAAAGACATTTTATTTAGATTTTTACTTAATAATTACACTTTAAATAAGTGCTCAACACTAGACAGAGCTGATATTATAAAACGTTTATTTTATTACCGGCTGATTAAGCATTAAGATTTAACTGGAGTTATATAAGAGTGCTCAATGAGACACAGAGCAATAAAGACATTTTATTTAGATTTTTACTTAATAATTACACTTTAAATAAGTGCTCAACACTAGACAGAGCTGATATTATAAAACGTTTATTTTAGTACAGGCTAAATAAACATTTAGATTTAACCAAAGTTATATAAGAGTGCTCAATAAGACACAGAGCAATAAAGACATTTTATTTAGATTTTTACTTAATAATTACACTTTAAATAAGTGCTCAACACTAGACAGAGCTGATATTATAAAACGTTTATTTTATCACAGGCTGAATAAGCATTAAGATTTAACTGGAGTTATATAAGAGTGCTCAATGAGACACAGAGAAATAAAGACATTTTATTTAGATTTTTACTTAATAATTACACTTTAAAAAAGTGCTCAACACTAGACAGAGCTGATATTATAAAACGTTTATTTTATTACAGGCTGAATAAACATTAAGATTTAACTAGAGTTATAGAAGGGTGCTCAATGAGACACAGAGCAATAAAGACATTTTATTTAGATTTTTACTTAATAACTACACTTTAAATAAGTGCTCAACACTAGACAGAGCTGATATTATAAAACGTTTATTTTTTTACAGGCTAAATAAACATTAACATTTAACCAAAGTTATATAAGAGTGCTCAATGAGACACAGAGCAATAAAGACATTTTATTTAGATTTTTACTTAATAATTACACTTTAAATAAGTGCTCAACACTAGACAGAGCTGATATTATAAAACGTTTGTTTTATTACAGGCTAAACAAACATTTAGATTTAACCAAAGTTATATAAGAGTGCTCAATAAGACACAGAGCAATAAAGACATTTTATTTAGATTTTTACTTAATAATTACACTTTAAATAAGTGCTCAACACTAGACAGAGCTGATATTATAAAACGTTTATTTTATTACAGGCTGAATAAACATTAAGATTTAACTAGAGTTATATAAGAGTGCTCAATGAGACACAGAGCAATAAAGACATTTTATTTAGATTTTTACTTAATAATTACACTTTAAATAAGTGCTCAACACTAGACAGAGCTGATATTATAAAACGTTTATTTCATTACAGGCTAAATAAACATTAGGATTTAACCAAAGTTATATAAGAGTGCTCAATAAGATACAGAGCAATAAAGACATTTTATTTAGATTTTTTACTTAATAATTACACTTTAAATAAGTGCTCAACACTAGACAGAGCTGATATTATAAAACGTTTATTTTATTACAGGCTAAATAAACATTAGGATTTAACCAAAGTTATATAAGAGTGCTCAATGAGACACAGAGCAATAAAGACATTTTATTTAGATTTTTACTTAATAATTACACTTTAAATAAGTGCTCAACACTAGACAGAGCTGATATTATAAAACGTTTATTTTATTACAGGCTAAATAAACATTAAGATTTAACCAAAGTTATATAAGAGTGCTCAATAAGACACAGAGCAATAAAGACATTTTATTTAGATTTTTACTTAATAATTACACTTTAAATAAGTGCTCAACACATGACAGAGCTGATATTATAAAACGTTTATTTTATTACAGGCTATATAAACATTGATTTAACCAAAGTTATATAAGAGTGCTCAATAAGACACAGAGCAATAAAGACATTTTATTTAGATTTTTACTTAATAATTACACTTTAAATAAGTGCTCAACACTAGACAGAGCTGATATTATAAAACGTTTATTTTATCACAGGCTGAATAAGCATTAAGATTTAACTGGAGTTATATAAGAGTGCTCAATGAGACACAGAGAAATAAAGACATTTTATTTAGATTTTTACTTAATAATTACACTTTAAATAAGTGCTCAACACTAGACAGAGCTGATATTATAAAACGTTTATTTTATTACAGGCTGAATAAACATTAAGATTTAACTAGAGTTATAGAAGGGTGCTCAATGAGACACAGAGCAATAAAGACATTTTATTTAGATTTTTACTTAATAATTAGACTTTAAATAAGTGCTCAACACTAGACAGAGCTGATATTATAAAACGTTTATTTTATTACAGGCTGAATAAACATTAAGATTTAACTAGAGTTATAGAAGGGTGCTCAATGAGACACAGAGCAATAAAGACATTTTATTTAGATTTTTACTTAATAATTACACTTTAAAAAAGTGCTCAACACTAGACAGAGCTGATATTATAAAACGTTTATTTTATTACAGGCTGAATAAACATTAAGATTTAACTAGAGTTATAGAAGGGTGCTCAATGAGACACAGAGCAATAAAGACATTTTATTTAGATTTTTACTTAATAATTAGACTTTAAATAAGTGCTCAACACTAGACAGAGCTGATATTATAAAACGTTTATTTTTTTACAGGCTAAATAAACATTTAGATTTAACCAAAGTTATATAAGAGTGCTCAATAAGACACAGAGCAATAAAGACATTTTATTTAGATTTTTACTTAATAATTACACTTTAAATAAGTGCTCAACACTAGACAGAGCTGATATTATAAAACGTTTATTTTATTACAGGCTATATAAACATTGATTTAACCAAAGTTATATAAGAGTGCTCAATAAGACACAGAGCAATAAAGACATTTTATTTAGATTTTTACTTAATAATTACACTTTAAATAAGTGCTCAACACTAGACAGAGCTGATATTATAAAACGTTTATTTTATCACAGGCTGAATAAGCATTAAGATTTAACTGGAGTTATATAAGAGTGCTCAATGAGACACAGAGAAATAAAGACATTTTATTTAGATTTTTACTTAATAATTACACTTTAAAAAAGTGCTCAACACTAGACAGAGCTGATATTATAAAACGTTTATTTTATTACAGGCTGAATAAACATTAAGATTTAACTAGAGTTATAGAAGGGTGCTCAATGAGACACAGAGCAATAAAGACATTTTATTTAGATTTTTACTTAATAATTAGACTTTAAATAAGTGCTCAACACTAGACAGAGCTGATATTATAAAACGTTTATTTTTTTACAGGCTAAATAAACATTTAGATTTAACCAAAGTTATATAAGAGTGCTCAATAAGACACAGAGCAATAAAGACATTTTATTTAGATTTTTACTTAATAATTACACTTTAAATAAGTGCTCAACACTAGACAGAGCTGATATTATAAAACGTTTATTTTATTACCGGCTGATTAAGCATTAAGATTTAACTGGAGTTATATAAGAGTGCTCAATGAGACACAGAGCAATAAAGACATTTTATTTAGATTTTTACTTAATAATTACACTTTAAATAAGTGCTCAACACTAGACAGAGCTGATATTATAAAACGTTTATTTTAGTACAGGCTAAATAAACATTTAGATTTAACCAAAGTTATATAAGAGTGCTCAATAAGACACAGAGCAATAAAGACATTTTATTTAGATTTTTACTTAATAATTACACTTTAAATAAGTGCTCAACACTAGACAGAGCTGATATTATAAAACGTTTGTTTTATTACAGGCTAAACAAACATTTAGATTTAACCAAAGTTATATAAGAGTGCTCAATAAGACACAGAGCAATAAAGACATTTTATTTAGATTTTTACTTAATAATTACACTTTAAATAAGTGCTCAACACTAGACAGAGCTGATATTATAAAACGTTTATTTTATTACAGGCTGAATAAACATTAAGATTTAACTAGAGTTATATAAGAGTGCTCAATGAGACACAGAGCAATAAAGACATTTTATTTAGATTTTTACTTAATAATTACACTTTAAATAAGTGCTCAACAATAGACAGAGCTGATATTATAAAACGTTTATTTTATTACAGGCTGAATAAACATTAAGATTTAACTAGAGTTATATAAGAGTGCTCAATAAGACACAGAGCAATAAAGACATTTTATTTAGATTTTTACTTAATAATTACACTTTAAATAAATGCTCAACACTAGACAGAGCTGATATTATAAAACGTTTATTTTATTACAGGCTGAATAAACATTAGGATTTAACCAAAGTTATATAAGAGTGCTTAATAAGATACAGAGCAATAAAGACATTTTATTTAGATTTTTTACTTAATAATTACACTTTAAATAAGTGCTCAACACTAGACAGAGCTGATATTATAAAACGTTTATTTTATTACAGGCTAAATAAACATTAGGATTTAACCAAAGTTATATAAGAGTGCTTAATAAGATACAGAGCAATAAAGACATTTTATTTAGATTTTTTACTTAATAATTACACTTTAAATAAGTGCTCAACACTAGACAGAGCTGATATTATAAAACGTTTATTTTATTACAGGCTAAATAAACATTAGGATTTAACCAAAGTTATATAAGAGTGCTTAATAAGATACAGAGCAATAAAGACATTTTATTTAGATTTTTTACTTAATAATTACACTTTAAATAAGTGCTCAACACTAGACAGAGCTGATATTATAAAACGTTTATTTTATTACAGGCTAAATAAACATTAGGATTTAACCAAAGTTATATAAGAGTGCTTAATAAGATACAGAGCAATAAAGACATTTTATTTAGATTTTTTACTTAATAATTACACTTTAAATAAGTGCTCAACACTAGACAGAGCTGATATTATAAAACGTTTATTTTATTACAGGCTAAATAAACATTAGGATTTAACCAAAGTTATATAAGAGTGCTTAATAAGATACAGAGCAATAAAGACATTTTATTTAGATTTTTTACTTAATAATTACACTTTAAATAAGTGCTCAACACTAGACAGAGCTGATATTATAAAACGTTTATTTTATTACAGGCTAAATAAACATTAGGATTTAACCAAAGTTATATAAGAGTGCTTAATAAGATACAGAGCAATAAAGACATTTTATTTAGATTTTTTACTTAATAATTACACTTTAAATAAGTGCTCAACACTAGACAGAGCTGATATTATAAAACGTTTATTTTATTACAGGCTAAATAAACATTAGGATTTAACCAAAGTTATATAAGAGTCCTCAATGAGACACAGAGCAATAAAGACATTTTATTTAGATTTTTACTTAATAATTACACTTTAAATAAGTGCTCAACACTAGACAGAGCTGATATTATAAAACGTTTATTTTATTACAGGCTAAATAAACATTTAGATTTAACCAAAGTTATATAAGAGTGCTAAATAAGACACAGAGAAATAAAGACATGTTATTTAGATTTTTACTTAATAATTACACTTTAAATAAGTGCTCAACACATGACAGAGATGATATTATAAAACGTTTATTTTATTACAGGCTAAATAAACATTGATTTAACCAAAGTTATATAAGAGTGCTCAATAAGACACAGAGCAATAAAGACATTTTATTTAGATTTTTACTTAATAATTACACTTTAAATAAGTGCTCAACACTAGACAGAGCTGATATTATAAAACGTTTATTTTATCACAGGCTGAATAAGCATTAAGATTTAACTGGAGTTATATAAGAGTGCTCAATGAGACACAGAGAAATAAAGACATTTTATTTAGATTTTTACTTAATAATTACACTTTAAAAAAGTGCTCAACACTAGACAGAGCTGATATTATAAAACGTTTATTTTATTACAGGCTGAATAAACATTAAGATTTAACTAGAGTTATAGAAGGGTGCTCAATGAGACACAGAGCAATAAAGACATTTTATTTAGATTTTTACTTAATAATTAGACTTTAAATAAGTGCTCAACACTAGACAGAGCTGATATTATAAAACGTTTATTTTTTTACAGGCTAAATAAACATTTAGATTTAACCAAAGTTATATAAGAGTGCTCAATGAGACACAGAGCAATAAAGACATTTTATTTAGATTTTTACTTAATAATTACACTTTAAATAAGTGCTCAACACATGACAGAGCTGATATTATAAAACGTTTATTTTATTAAAGGCTAAATAAACATTAAGATTTAACCAAAGTTATATAAGAGTGCTCAATGAGACACAGAGCAATAAAGACATTTTATTTAGATTTTTACTTAATAATTACACTTTAAATAAGTGCTCAACACAAGACAGAGCTGATATTATAAAACGTTTATGTTATTACAGGCTAAATAAACATTAAGATTTAACCAAAGTTATATAAGAGTGCTCAATAAGACACAGAGCAATAAAGACATTTTATTGAGATTTTTACTTAATAATTACACTTTAAATAAGTGCTCAACACTAGACAGAGCTGATATTATAAAACGTTTATTTTATTACAGGCTGAATAAACATTAAGATTTAACTAGAGTTATATAAGAGTGCTCAATGAGACACAGAGCAATAAAGACATTTTATTTAGATTTTTACTTAATAATTACACTTTAAATAAGTGCTCAACACTAGACAGAGCTGATATTATAAAACGTTTATTTTATTACAGGCTAAATAAACATTAAGATTTAACCAAAGTTATATAAGAGTGCTCAATGAGACACAGAGCAATAAAGACATTTTATTTAGATTTTTACTTAATAATTAGACTTTAAATAAGTGCTCAACACTAGACAGAGCTGATATTATAAAACGTTTATTTTAGTACAGGCTAAATAAACATTTAGATTTAACCAAAGTTATATAAGAGTGCTCAATAAGACACAGAGCAATAAAGACATTTTATTTAGATTTTTACTTAATAATTACACTTTAAATAAGTGCTCAACACTAGACAGAGCTGATATTATAAAACGTTTGTTTTATTACAGGCTAAACAAACATTTAGATTTAACCAAAGTTATATAAGAGTGCTCAATAAGACACAGAGCAATAAAGACATTTTATTTAGATTTTTACTTAATAATTACACTTTAAATAAGTGCTCAACACTAGACAGAGCTGATATTATAAAACGTTTATTTTATTACAGGCTGAATAAACATTAAGATTTAACTAGAGTTATATAAGAGTGCTCAATGAGACACAGAGCAATAAAGACATTTTATTTAGATTTTTACTTAATAATTACACTTTAAATAAGTGCTCAACAATAGACAGAGCTGATATTATAAAACGTTTATTTTATTACAGGCTATATAAACATTGATTTAACCAAAGTTATATAAGAGTGCTCAATAAGACACAGAGCAATAAAGACATTTTATTTAGATTTTTACTTAATAATTACACTTTAAATAAGTGCTCAACACTAGACAGAGCTGATATTATAAAACGTTTATTTTATCACAGGCTGAATAAGCATTAAGATTTAACTGGAGTTATATAAGAGTGCTCAATGAGACACAGAGAAATAAAGACATTTTATTTAGATTTTTACTTAATAATTACACTTTAAAAAAGTGCTCAACACTAGACAGAGCTGATATTATAAAACGTTTATTTTATTACAGGCTGAATAAACATTAAGATTTAACTAGAGTTATATAAGAGTGCTCAATAAGACACAGAGCAATAAAGACATTTTATTTAGATTTTTACTTAATAATTACACTTTAAATAAATGCTCAACACTAGACAGAGCTGATATTATAAAACGTTTATTTTATTACAGGCTGAATAAACATTAGGATTTAACCAAAGTTATATAAGAGTGCTTAATAAGATACAGAGCAATAAAGACATTTTATTTAGATTTTTTACTTAATAATTACACTTTAAATAAGTGCTCAACACTAGACAGAGCTGATATTATAAAACGTTTATTTTATTACAGGCTAAATAAACATTAGGATTTAACCAAAGTTATATAAGAGTGCTTAATAAGATACAGAGCAATAAAGACATTTTATTTAGATTTTTTACTTAATAATTACACTTTAAATAAGTGCTCAACACTAGACAGAGCTGATATTATAAAACGTTTATTTTATTACAGGCTAAATAAACATTAGGATTTAACCAAAGTTATATAAGAGTGCTTAATAAGATACAGAGCAATAAAGACATTTTATTTAGATTTTTTACTTAATAATTACACTTTAAATAAGTGCTCAACACTAGACAGAGCTGATATTATAAAACGTTTATTTTATTACAGGCTAAATAAACATTAGGATTTAACCAAAGTTATATAAGAGTGCTTAATAAGATACAGAGCAATAAAGACATTTTATTTAGATTTTTTACTTTATAATTACACTTTAAATAAGTGCTCAACACTAGACAGAGCTGATATTATAAAACGTTTATTTTATTACAGGCTAAATAAACATTAGGATTTAACCAAAGTTATATAAGAGTGCTTAATAAGATACAGAGCAATAAAGACATTTTATTTAGATTTTTTACTTAATAATTACACTTTAAATAAGTGCTCAACACTAGACAGAGCTGATATTATAAAACGTTTATTTTATTACAGGCTAAATAAACATTAGGATTTAACCAAAGTTATATAAGAGGGCTTAATAAGATACAGAGCAATAAAGACATTTTATTTAGATTTTTTACTTAATAATTACACTTTAAATAAGTGCTCAACACTAGACAGAGCTGATATTATAAAACGTTTATTTTATTACAGGCTAAATAAACATTAGGATTTAACCAAAGTTATATAAGAGTGCTCAATGAGACACAGAGCAATAAAGACATTTTATTTAGATTTTTACTTAATAATTAGACTTTAAATAAGTGCTCAACACTAGACAGAGCTGATATTATAAAACGTTTGTTTTATTACAGGCTAAACAAACATTTAGATTTAACCAAAGTTATATAAGAGTGCTCAATGAGACACAGAGCAATAAAGACATTTTATTTAGATTTTTACTTAATAATTACACTTTAAATAAGTGCTCAACACTAGACAGAGCTAATATTATAAAACGTTTATTTTATTACAGGCTAAATAAACATTAAGATTTAACCAAAGTTATATAAGAGTGCTCAATGAGACACAGAGAAATAAAGACATTTTATTTAGATTTTTACTTAATAATTACACTTTAAAAAAGTGCTCAACACTAGACAGAGCTGATATTATAAAACGTTTATTTTATTACAGGCTGAATAAACATTAAGATTTTACTAGAGTTATAGAAGAGTGCTCAATGAGACACAGAGCAATAAAGACATTTTATTTAGATTTTTACTTAATAATTACACTTTAAATAAGTGCTCAACACTAGACAGAGCTGATATTATAAAACGTTTATTTTTTTACAGGCTAAATAAACATTTAGATTTAACCAAAGTTATATAAGAGTGCTCAATAAGACACAGAGCAATAAAGACATTTTATTTAGATTTTTACTTAATAATTACACTTTAAATAAGTGCTCAACACATGACAGAGCTGATATTATAAAACGTTTATTTTATTAAAGGCTAAATAAACATTAAGATTTAACCAAAGTTATATAAGAGTGCTCAATGAGACACAGAGCAATAAAGACATTTTATTTAGATTTTTACTTAATAATTACACTTTAAATAAGTGCTCAACACTAGACAGAGCTGATATTATAAAACGTTTATTTTAGTACCGGCTAAATAAACATTGATTTAACCAAAGTTATATAAGAGTGCTCAATGAGACACAGAGCAATAAAGACATATGTTTATATATATATATTCAAGGGAGACAATTTGTATATAGATCACATAATTATTAGAAGTTATTGTTTTTAATATATATATATATATTCAAGGGAGACAATTTGTATATAGATCATAATTGTTAGAAGTGATTTTTTTAATTGAAATAAATATATATATAATATATATATATATTCAAGGGAGAGAATTTGTATATAGATCACATAATTATTAGAAGTTATTTTTTTAAATGAAATAAATATATTTATATATATATATATATATATATATATATATATATTTATTTCAATTAAAAAAATAGCTTCTACTAATTATGTGATCTCTTCTAATAATTATGTGATCTATATACAAATTTTCTCCCTTGAATATATATATATATATATATATATATATATATATATATATATATATATATATATATATATGTATATATATATGTATATATATATGTATATATATATTCAAGGGACAGAATTTGTATATAGATCACATAATTATTAGAAGTTATTTTTTTAATATACATATATATTCAAGGGAGACAATTTGTATAAAAATCACATAATTATTAGAAGTTATGTTTTTAATGCTTAATTGAACTTTAATGCTTAGTTTTTCCATCAATTGTTTGACTTGGGTTATTTTTTTTAATTGATACATGAAAAAAATCTATGTGCTATTCGAGACAAGAAATAAAAGAAATACAGAAAATTCTTACCTGTTACTTTCCAGGTGTTATCTCCACATTTTCTCTTTTCTGCTTCTTGCTGAAACTAATGGCAATTTTATGTTTGTTTGTGTTCTTTGTTACATATATATAATTTTTACTGTGATGATTTTTTTTCTTTTAATTATTTAAAAACTTTTTTTTTGATTTATATAATAAAGAAAGACAACATAACTAATGGATTTTTTTTTAATGATATAGTTAACTTTCTGGCTATGATCAAACACCCATGTACTACTTTTTTATTTTTTTTGTAGTTGCATAAGTTTGCTGATGAGAAGAAATACAAGCAGAACTGAATTCATTTAAATAAAGCTAATAGTTTAGAATTTGATTTTACCCAGATGTGCATGTACACAAAGAAAGAAACACTTACTTGAGGACTTCTGTAACTACAGGAAACATGTGGCAGCTAGGATAGCTGATGCTGCTGGATTCAGTTGTTTTTTCCAATCCACATAATTCTCACAATAGCTGATAGTAGAATTCCATCATGATCAAGAGGAGTACCTGAAATTACAAAGATATACACACAGAAGGAAAGAAAAAGAATACTTACTCTATTTCTATGACAATGATTGCTGCCAACACTTCGAGATGCTAATGTTGGAAGAAACAGATAGACATACACAGTTTGATTGTACCCAGATGTGCTTGAACGCAAAGAAAGAAATACTTGATTCAAAGTGCACAAGACATGTTGCAGACAGGAACGGTGATGCTGCTAGGTTTCGCTGCTTCTTCCAATCTATAAAAAAGAGATGATATTTATAGTGTTGATAATCTACTGCTGTGTGAAAGCTGGAACAATGGAAACAGTTAAATTAAATTTTCAAATCACAAAGACTGAAATCGAAATAGAAAGAAGGGTGATACTATACTCATCTTCCTGTCGGTGCAGACCACTTGCTGGTGACTGTTTGTTCGCCATTAAACTGGAAAGTAAAACAAAAAATAAAGAAAAAAAACAGGTTCCGCCGGGGAAAGCTCTTGTCTGGGCAGCGAGGTGATGAACTCCCGAAAGGAGGGGCACTATATAGAAACAAGCTTTGCTGCGAACATCTCCTAAAAAGCGGTTTCTACTCAGAATAACAGGCGGAGCAGAAAACAGAGGTGTTCTCTCTACCCAACAGGATTCGTAAAGGTACCACTAGTTTGTGTTCATAAGACGGCGATGATCGCTCACAAAACTGGCATTCCTACTATCATATCGGAGGACCGTCATATATAATTGCACTACCATTTCGTATCGGAGGACGGTCATATATAATTGCACTACCATTTCATATCGGAGGACGGTCATATATAATTGCACTACCATTTCATATCGGAGGACGGTCATATATAATTGCACTACCATTTCATATCGGAGGACGGTCATATATAATTGCACTACCATTTCGTATCGGAGGACGGTCATATATAATTGCACTACCATTTCATATCGGAGGACGGTCATATATAATTGCACTACCATTTCGTATCGGAGGACGGTCATATATAATTGCACTACCATACCGTTTCGGAGTTCGTAGACAGTAGGAATAATAAAAGCGGCCTTAAAGCGGCTTGTGAGCACACAATCTAGTCGAACTCTAGTCGTCCTTAGTCGAGTCGAGGCAAGCATGCATTACATAGTAACACGAGCACGTGTCGCCTGCTTAGAGGGTAGCCCCCTTCGGGAGATTCGAAAGCGCACCTCACAGCGGAAGAGCTTCGGAACCAATCGGACCGTACCCAGACTTGCAGCTATTTGTTAACTTGGAAGTGGAGTCAACACCCCGACACTGAGAAAAGAGCTTTCCAAAAGCTCAAAACCAGTTGCATGCAAAGTCGGGGAAACTGGGAGCAGGCTGGGGAGAACACAGGGCCTTGCAGGGAGGCCCATTTTTCTCTTTCGTTCGGTTTACATCTTTCGGGTATTGTTCTCCTTTCAGCCTGCCCCCTTCACGCCTTTTTGCTCGCCACATGCAAGCGTATAAAAAGACGACCAGATGACGGACGCAACAAACTAATGCCGACATTTTCTGGATTTTTTTTTTTTTTGCCAGAGCCCATTTAGCCGTGTAGCTGTTAAACTACAACGTTACACCCCCCTACCACGGTGAGGATAGGGTTGGACTTTAGGGGGGAAAATACACATCAAGAATTTTATCCAAGAACACCAGGGTTTATAAACTGCACAATTGTCACGCTAATTCTACAGTTTATTGACCGCCGTTAAATAATATTATATGCTTGCTTTCATCTAACAAATTAAATTAAAAGACGTTAATTTAGATTTAAATTAAAAATATTTTATCCAACAACAGCACGGTTTATAAACTGCACAATTGTCACGTGAAATTCTACAGTTTATCGACCGCCCTTAAATAATATTATATATATACTTTCATCTAACAAATTAAATTAAAAGACGTTAATTTAGATTTAAATTAAAAATATTTTATCCAACAACAGCACGGTTTATAAACTGCACAATTGTCACGTGAAATTCTACAGTTTATCGACCGCCCTTAAATAATATTATATATATACTTTCACCTAACAAATTTAATTAAAAGACGTTAATTTAGATTTAAATTTAAAATATTTTATCCAACAACAGCACGGTTTATAAACTGCACAATTGTCACGTGAAATTCTACAGTTTATCGACCGCCCTTAAATAATATTATATATATACTTTCACCTAACAAATTTAATTAAAAGACGTTAATTTAGATTTAAATTAAAAATATTTTATCCAACAACAGCACGGTTTATAAACTGCACAATTGTCACGTGAAATTCTACAGTTTATCGACCGCCCTTAAATAATATTATATGTATACTTTCATCTAACAAATTAAATTAAAAGACGTTAATTTAGATTTAAATTAAAAATATTTTATCCAACAACAGCACGGTTTATAAACTGCACAATTGTCACGTGAAATTCTACAGTTTATCGACCGCCCTTAAATAATATTATATATATACTTTCACCTAACAAATTAAATTAAAAGACGTTAATTTAGATTTAAATTAAAAATATTTTATCCAACAACAGCACGGTTTATAAACTGCACAATTGTCACGTGAAATTCTACAGTTTATCGACCGCCCTTAAATAATATTATATATATACTTTCATCTAACAAATTAAATAAAAAAAACGTTAATTTAGATTTAAATTAAAAATATTTTATCCAACAACAGCACGGTTTATAAACTGCACAATTACCACGGTAATATCGCTTGCTAGGTTTCTAACAGTATTTAGTATAATAAAATATAAATACCTTTAAATTTGTTTGGCATCAGAGAAATAGGCAGAAATAAAAGCAGCGGCAGGGCGGCGGCTTAGCTGGGTGGTCGGGCTGGTCATCTATTCTTCTGGAACATCTCTCGCTGCCACGGTCAAACTGAATTTGCAGCCCGTTTTGGGGCTCTTTTATATTTCACCATCGGCGTGAAAACCGTTAACTTTTTCCGGGAAAAATCAGACATTTTCCAGTCGACGTTACAAACTTTTTACCTTTTATGGAGTTTGTGTTACGTGGCTGTTTTTCATTGGTTGATTTAAACTTGTTTAGTTTGAAGAGTGAATGTGGACGTGTGTGCGTCTGTGTATGTGTGTGTGAATGCAAGTGTGTGTGTATGTGGGTGTGTGCGTCGTTGGCGTGCAAGCAGGTGGACGAGAGCGTAGGCACATTCTCTCTCTCTTTCGGTCTCTCCCCCCTTTTCCCTCTCTGTCTGTCTATATATAAGGACACGGAGAAGCGCGCGTGCGCGAGAGCGAGTGAGCGAGAGAGAGAGAGAGAGAGAGAGAGAGAGAGAGAGAGAGAGAGAGAGAGAGAGAGGTTAGCAGCTGAAACTTTTAAAAGTTATAAAAAATTAAAACATAATTATAATATATATATATATATAAATATATATATATATATATATATATATTTCCGCTAAATTTCGTCCTATGATATATATATAAATATATATATATATATATATATATATATATATATATATATATATATATATATATATAATATATATATATATATATATATATTTCCGCTAAGGACGAAATTTAGCGGAAATTTATAGCCACGTGGAAAGAAATATTTCTATCCATACATTTTGGACAAAATCAAACTGTAGTATCTGTTTTTTTTTCTTCAATTAAAACTTAAAATATCACTTAACTAAACCACTCTATAGATTGATGTGATATTTGGAATATGCTGTAACATTGATACAGACAAAGTAAGGAACAGTTACGTCATAGACACAAGAAAATATGCGTATAATTATAATAGGAAAAAAACGA
Organism: Euprymna scolopes; assembly: GCF_053919585.1. Classification (NCBI taxonomy): domain Eukaryota; kingdom Metazoa; phylum Mollusca; class Cephalopoda; order Sepiida; family Sepiolidae; genus Euprymna; species Euprymna scolopes. Next base: position 7,447,964 of record NC_136527.1, read on the forward strand.
AAACGTTAAAAAGTATATGCATCTTATGCAGTTATGCTACCGTGCCGAAATAAAAACGGTATTATTTAGAAATCTATTCTTTGAATTATTTGCTAATAATTAAAAAAAAAAATATTTTCGTTAACAGATACTATACATTGATCGTTTTTTTATTTGATTTGATGTTTTTTATTTTTATTGTTATTTATTTTTTATTTATCTTATTTTTATTTATTTTTATTTAACATTTGATGTTACCAAACGCCCTCCTCTCCCCATTTTAAGAACGACTTGCGGAATACCCCCTCCAATCTCTCCATGTTAAGAACGGCTTTCTTGGGGGTGTTTTTTTTTTTCAGAAAGCCGTTCTTATCATGGAGGGATTGGAGGTGTTAATGCTACGCTGGGGCAGCTTGTAAAATAAGAAATATCAAAGAAAACTATCGCGACATTTTTGGGTAAAATTTTCAAGTTAAATTCAATTTTATCCTATCTTTTGCTTATTAAATTATTCGATGAAAGTACAGAATAGTTAACATGCCCCTCTCTACATTAAGAATGGCTTCCTTAACTTTTAAGGTAATGATTTCTTAAAAAATTACAATTTAATAACGAAAAAAAAAAACCATTATTTTTACGACCTACCCCAGCGTAGCATAAACACCCCAACCCGAAAAGTCTTAGTAAAGAGAGAGGCAGGTAGAGGGAGGGGGGTGAAGGGCCGGAGAATTGGCACGTGTCAAACGAAGTTGAAATAAATCCATTTCGTTAACAAACTTTCAAATTCGATTGACACTTATGACACCCACCCCTGCCACCTCATGACAGCTTTTAACGGAAAGTTGATTTGTGTTTGTGTATTTGTGTGTACGTGTGTGTTCGTGTATGTGTGTGTTTATGCGAGTGTGTGTGTGTGTTTATGAAAGTGCGTATGTATGTGTGTGTTTGTGTGTGCTTCTGTCTCTGTTTACGCTCCTGCCCCTCTTTGATGTGGAAGCACATATTCTCTCTCTCTCTCTCTCTGTCTCTGTCTCTCTCTCTCTCTCTCTCTCTCTCTATAAGATATATATATATATATATATATATATATATATATATATATATATATATATATATATATATATTTATAACTTAGTGGCAGTGGCACGGAGAAGCCAGAGAGAGAGAGAGAAAGAGAGAGAGAGAGAGAGACAGACAGACAGACAGAGACAGAGACAGAGAGACAAAGAGAGAGAGAGAGAGAGAGAGGTTAGCAGCCGAAACTTTGAAAAGTTATAAAAAATTAAAAAATAATTATAATATATATAATTATATATATATATATATATATATATATTTATATATATATACTTGACACTTATGATACCCACCCGTCCCCACCCCATGACAGCTTCTAACGGAAAGTTGATTTGTGTTGGTGTGTTGGTGTCTACGTGTGTGTTTGTGTATATGTGTGTGTTTATGCGAGTGTGTGTGTTTATGAAAGTGTGTGTATGAGTGTGTTTATGCATTTACATTTCAAAATACGCGCATTAATATAACTAGCTCCAAAACTATTTGTCTCTGCTAATTTTCCTACGATATTCGTTTTCAGCATACCTGAACAAACTGAGGGTTGGCCCCTTTCATATGCCGCTTGTTCTGTTCAAACATGGTCGCCAGTGATTTACATTTCAAAATACACGCATTAATAAAACTAGCTCCAAAACTGTTTGTCTCTGCTAATTTTCCTTGCGATATTCGTTTTCAGCATACCTTTTTAAAATCAACATTTCGAATGTTAACGAAATACACACACACAGAGACACACACACACACACACACACTCACACACACACACACACGTAAACCCAGTGAAAGTGTCTACTGTCGATAAGCTAGTTGTAAATTAGATTACTCTCTGATGAGTTTTAGTCTAGCCACACTGTGATACAGCGGAACAGTCCGTCTGTTTGGCATAACTCAGTAGATTAACTAGTTGTAAATTCTTAAAGGAGAAGCCCCTTTACCCTTTAAGAAGAGACTTGAAGACTTATCGGCCAACCTGGGCCGTGCGTTGTAAACAGAAATCCATTTCAGACTGAACTTTTTCCAAAACTTAGTTCGTCTTCAAAGGGACAAGAATGCCGACACTCGACTTATTGTCGCCACCCCGATCTTCGCACCATCACGCTAATAAAATTGTTCTTTGCCTGGGATCAAAATGGCGAATTTCAATTTGAATTGAGAAAGTCAAGCTAAATACAAGGACGATTCATATAAATTATAGCTGTTGATTTAATGTATTGAATATTAAAACTTTGTCAAACGGAGATGATATAGAAAGCTGGGGAGCGAAACACACACACACACACACACACACACACACAGAGTAATGATTTGTGTTTTTGTGTGTTGGTGTGTTTAAGTATTTGTGTGTGTGTTTATGCGAGTGCGTGTATGTGTGTTTATGCAAGTATGTGTGTATGTGTGCGTTTATATAGAGTGTGTGCCTCTCAGCTGTCTCCGTTTCTTCTCCCTTCCTCGTTGACGTGATGGCGGAGAGCGTAGACACACATATTTCTCTCTCTCTCTCTCTCTCTCTCTCTCTCTCTCTCTCTCTCTCCCTTCTCCCCCCTTTGCCCCTCTTTCTCTTTCTGTCTCCCTCCCCCCCTCTCTCTCTCTCTCCCTTCTCCCCCTTTCTCTTTCTGTCTCCATCTCTCTCTCTCTCTCATATATATATATATATATATATATATATATATATATATATATATATATATATATATATATATATATATATATATATATATATAAAACTTCGTAGCACGAGCACGGAGAAGCCAGAGAGAGAGAGAGAGAGAAAGACAGAGAGAGAGAGAGAGAGAGAAACAGAGAGGTTAGCAGCAAATGGTCTTTGGTCAGAATGAAGGGGAAAAAACGGTTATTTTTACGACCTACCCCAGCGTAGTATAAACACCCCAACCTCTCCTTGAAAAAAATATATGCATCCTATGCAGTTGTGCTACCGTGCCGAAATAAAAACATTATTATTTAGAAATCTATTCTTTGTACTGTCATCTAACAATGTAATCAATATGTCGTGAAACTTGAATTGAACGAGGAATAATTCCGAGTGAAAAATCGAGTATCGCTTTTAGATAAACTCGACATCAGGTCAAATTTATTTAGCTTTGATTTAGCTTGTTCACATAATGTTGATGCATTAGAAACATGTTTTGTTTTTTAAGTTTTGCATGCATAATACTTAATGGATTTTAAATAGAAATGATTCATTCGTTTATTAATAATTAATAAAAGCAAAATAAAACTATTTTACTATTTTTTCACCTGGTTGCGACCTTTTGACTATTTTTTTTCTCTGGTCGCTATCTTTAAATATTACCCCGTATCCAACTAAGTACCGACTTTTCTATACGATAGCAAGTCTGCGTAAAGTAAACACTATTAGAGTAGAAGGATTTCCGACCTTTAGGGGCCCCAAGTAAAACCGCTGTGATTTTGCCATTGTACGTCGAGGTGGTATAAGTGCTATGGGTTCATCAGAGCACATCCCATTAAAGTACTTGTAAACAAGGATGCAACACCGAGGCGATGGGACAGACTTTGGAGATTGACCTATAGCACGGGGCCTATTAGATTAGATACTCTTTTTTGTTTTTGTTTTTGTTTTTGTGCTCAACGATAAAAACCGACTTCTTCATTTGTGTTTGCTTCTCATTTTCGCTTTTGCTCTGATAAGAGTTTCGCTAATGTGAAAAAGAAAACATGTTCGAACGTTTGCTGACATTTATTGGATGTGTTGCTACCAGTATTTTGCTTAATTTTCGAGTTTGGAGCGATTATCGAGTCTCACAAGATGTCTATAAAATGTCAGACACTTATTTATTGTTCTAACTTAAAACTGTGCGCTACTTTTGTTTGTGTTAAATAAACGTTTTAAAATAAGTTAAAACAACAAAAATGTGATCTAGGTAGGTAGTAGGGTAACTTATCTTGCCTTTGGTAACATTAATTTTCTTATATATTTATTTGTTCACTACTTTTTCGTTTTGTTCTTATTGAATGCGAAATGTTCGCCGTGGAATTTCCACGGGTCACGATTATTTCGTTTTATTAATCTTAAGTTTCATAGAATAAAAAGTTCAGACACAACTTTGTCGAGCCATTTATAATCGATTTCATTTAACTTCTGTTTGACCCCGGCACGTGCAGTGCAGAGAACACGACCCTTTCTCTCCTTCCCCCACTCTCTCTCTCTCTCTCTTCTTTAGCTTGGTGACAAGCGATATGCTTATGTGTGTGTGCGTGCGTGCGTGCGTGCGTTTCACCAAAATTTAAAAAAATAACAACTTTTTTTCCCGACCGGCCGGATTAGGGTTGTGAGGTGTGGTTAGTGTTTATGAAAATAAATGTTAGCAATAAAAACTTTTTTAAAACCAAGTTAGAAAAAAGAAAACAATTTACTTCCCCACCAAATTATCGTATTATTGGAGGCCCTGATTCTTCTTTTTTTTTAGGCGATGTAATAAATCATATTTTTGAGTAGGTTGCCTCCTCTCTTTATTTTGGTTTGTATATTTTTCATGTTGCAAAAATGCTTCCGGGAGATCTTTTTAGGATTCTAAAGGTTTGCTTTCTTTTACACTTTTTATTATCTTCGAAAAATGTACACAAATGTAAACAAGCAGTTTACGATTTGAAAGGCATCGTTAAAATGATATTTTTCGCTAGTTCTTTCAACTTTATATTTTTATTTCGTCGTCTTCAAGTCCAATGTAAACAAGTTCTTGATGAGCCGTTCCTCTTAAGTAATCCAATTTACCAAATTTACACTTCTAACGATTACTATGATATTGTCCCATTGACTACTGTACACACTTTAACCCTTACCCTCGAGTGGCCTCTGGGGCTTGATAAGTAGTGATTCCTTTATAAAATAAAAAAAATATTTCGATACTTTGATGGTGAATCTATAGTCAGTCTGTGCTAATTTTCCTTGCGATATTCGTTTTCAGCATACCTGAACAAACTGAGGGTTGGCCCCTTTCGTATGCCGCCTGTTCAAACACGGTTGCCAGTGAGTTACATTTCAAAATACACGCATTAATATATCGAAAACTACGTGTCTGTGCTAATTATCCTGTCGATATTCGTTTTCAGCATACCCGAACGATTTTAAAATGGACAGTCCGAATGTTAACGAAGCACACACACACACACACACACACACACACACACACGTAAACCCAGTGAAAGTGTCTACTGTCGATAAGCTAGTTGTAAATTAGATTACTGGCTCTTATGAGTTTTAGTCTAACCACCCTTTACAACTGTGATACAGTAGAACAGTCCGTCTCTGGACAATTAGCAGTGTATCGCATAACTCAATGACAGTGTCGAATGTCGACTAGCTAGTTGTAAGTTAGGTTACTGGCTCTGATGACTTACACTCTAACCACCCTTAATAACTGTGATACAGCGGAACAGTCCGTTTTTTGGACAAGTGGCGGTGATCGCATAACTCATTGAAAGTGCCGAATAATGTCTATTAGCTAGTTGAAACTTAGATTACTGGCTTTGATGAGTTTCAGTCTAACCACACTTAATAACTTTGATACAGCGGAACAGTCCGTCTGTTTCGTATAACTCATTGACGGTGTCGAGTGTCGATTAGCTAGTTGTAACTTCGTAGCCAGCCGAAAAACCCCTTTAAGAAGAGACTTGAAGATAATAATTATTGTTATTTGTATTGTTATTCTTATCGTCCAGCCATGCACGTGCAGAAATCCATTTCCAACTCAACTGTGTTAAAAAAAAACTTACTTCTCCTTCAACGAGACAAGAACGCCGACACTCGACTTCGCACCGATACGCGAATGACGATTCATAGAAATTAAAGCAGTTGATTTTATTGAATGTTACAACTTTGCCCCCACTCCTACACACACAGACACAGCGATTGGCGACGCTTTCGATTGTAAATATAAGAGCGTTGTCGGCGGCGACAACCGGAAATGGCAAACCCTGTGTCAGTCAGATTTGTTTATTTCACGCCAATTTGAACTGCGAAATAATTCGTTTTAACTAATGAGACCTGTGGAAATTCTAAGGTTAATCCTTCGGAGTAAAGACAACAAAGCGTAAAAGTTGAAAAAAAAATAATTAAAAAATACAAAACAAATATATAATATATAAATGTTATCAAACTCTCTATTGAACACAGTAAGATTGGGAAAATGAGTTAAAAATAAAAAATATACAAAATACTGTTAGAAACTCGCTCAATATATGTTACCGTGACATGGGCTGACATATATTCGGTAGGTTTTTTAACACTATTTTCTATAGTGTTTTATTTTTAACTCATTTTCTCAAACTAGGTAGAAAAGTAACTTATCTTGCCTTTGATAACATTTTTTTTTATATATTTGTTTTTTGACAACTTTTTCCAATCTATGTGTACAGTAACACAAACCCGAAATGTTTATATTATAAAAAAAAAACAAAAAAACCCGGTTCTAGTGCACTTATTGATTCGTGCTGAAATAATAACGTTCTTATTTAGAAAGCCATTCTTAACCTGGGGAGGGTAGGGTGTTTTGTACCTATTCTGTACTTTAACCTTACAATTTAATAAAAAAACAGATATCATAAAACTTTAATTAAACTTGAAAATAGCGCGGATCAATAAGTGCACTTCTTTTTTCCTCTTTTATTTTTTTTAAATAGGCGTCACCACTTATCAAGGCCAAGAGGCCACTCGAGGATAAGGGTTAAAGAATGTACAGTAGAAATTGGACAATACAGTAATCATTAGTAATGGAAATTTCAGTAAATTTGTTAAGTGGAACGGCTCATCAAGAATTTGTTTACGTTAGACTTGAAGACAACCATATTGTAGTCAGCTGGAAAGCAGGAAAACGGAAGACAATTCCACATTCCTGATCTTAAATGGAACACATACATTAAATCTGTTGCCAAGACCGCTGGAAAAATGGTGGGATCCTTCTATCGATCCAGTAGATATCTCACTGCTGATGCAATTCTCTATCTATATAAGGGCCAGGTACGTCCAAGGATGGAGTACTGTTGCCACATTTGGGCAGTAGTTGCTAGAAAGGACTTGTCCTGCCTTGATAGAGTTCAAAATAGACTTTATAGCCTCGTAGGGATGTCTTTTTCTCTTCCCTGCAACCTCTTTCTCACAGAAGAGATGTTGCGAGTTTGTCTCTGCTTTATCGTTATTTTCATGGCAAGTGCTCGGTTGAGCTCCAATCTATGGTCCTCCCCTCGTCAAACTTTTACAAGAAACACTAGACTAGCTGAAAACACTATCAATAATTTCCCCCACTCTTTATCTGTGCCTAAACCTAAACGTAGATTCTATGAACAAAGCTTCGTTCTTAGAACTGCACGCCTGTGAAATTGTCTTCCGTTTTCCTGCTTTCCAGTTTACTACAATATGGTTGTGTTCAAGTCTAACGTAAACAAGTTTTTGATGAGCCGTTCCATATAAGTTAACAAATTTACCGAATTTCCATTACTAACGATTACTGTATTGTCCAATTTCTACTGTACACTCTTTAACCCTTATCCTCGAGTGGCCTCTTGGCCTTGATAAGTGGTGATGCCAATGTAAAAAAAAAAAATTTATCAAACGTAAAAATACTTGTGTGAGGCATGATGTATCGATTTTAGTTTTATCAATAGTTAAAAAGCAATAAATATTTATAATTTTATTATTAGCGGTAGAAGATTTTGCTTTAAATAAAATCAAATAAAAACAAAATTAAAAGAATCGTTTTTGGCATCGGAAATTTGATATATCTTTTTTTCAATTCCGATACCTGTAAATGTTTTTTTTAAAGAAAATAAAAACAATTTTCATTTAAGTTTTTTTATTTGTTATAGAAACAATTTTTTTAGCAAATAAAAAATTGGTAAAAAAAAAAAAAATAACAAAGAATAAATTTTCTCAGGTTTTTTTTTTCATGGTTTTATTTTTATTTTTTTTTATTAAAAAAATAATTTATTCGCTCGGCTTTTTACAAAAAAAAAATTTTTTTAATCATCGAAACTTTTGTCGGATGAACTTGTGGATATAACTGGCACGTTCGAAGGACATCTTTGAACGGGTGACGATCAACGTAACAGAACTAGATCAGCAAAAAGATATAAAGAAAAAGAAATAAGTGAACTTTTAAACAACCACATTTCAGGTGAAAACATTATTATTTACTTACATGTCATGGTGAAATTAGTATAAAAAAGATCACCAACGTAATCATAAAAATATAAAAATATTTGGCTGTTTTTATTCCTATACAATATCTATCATTCTCCCTTCCGTCGTTTACTTTATTGACAGTCGAAAGTAATAAAAAAAACGATTAAAGTATTCTATTAACAATAATACCAAAATATCAATACTTTCTATAACCCGATACGACTTGTACGCTGAAATGAATATAAAATGTTAATATTAATAAAATATAAAATATTAATTTCGACGACTCCCCAAAAGGCGGACCCGCCAAAATGGTGACCTACCCAACAAGAATTACATTATGGTAACCGCCATAGAACTACTACCAATCGCAATAATGTTTACAGGAGAATAGTTGTGGGGAGTTGAGCAGTAAGATTTTTTTTTTTTTTTACATTTTCACTCCAAACAAGGCACGGTACACCTTTGATGTAGGGGGGGGGACTACTATCAGGGACATACACCCGGTCAATATGCAAGCCTCCTAGACCTTTTTCTCTCAACTTCCCCTGAGCTATGTTCATGTTCCGTTCATTCTCCTCTAGGATCCTCCGACCACTCCGTCGTATCAGTTAAGATAAAAATGAAATGTAAGAAGCCCCCAGACGTACCCCTCCACCGTACTGTATAGCTTCCGTACATTCATATCTGGGATAGCTTCCGTACATTCATATCTGATTTACCTCTGCACTCCATGTTTAAAAAGGAAGTGTCCTCTATAGTATCAGATCTGGCCGAATGGTTAATTGTAGGCATAGACCAATTCATACCATCTAAAAAATTCCAACAAACAAAAACCTAACAGCCAGCCATGGTTCTCCCCAGAATGTGCTGCTGCTATCGCGCACAGAAATCACTTTTTCCATAGCTACCAACGTAATAGATGCACTGAGACTAAAGCTGCTTTCAGGACTGCCAGCAACCACTGTAAAAGAGTAATAAAAAATGCAAGAGAGCTATATGCCCAGTCTGTTAAATCCAAGGTAGCTGATCAGTGGCTTGGTTCCCACCAGTTTTGGCAAATAACAAATAGGATCCTGAACAGAAGTGTGCGTTCTATCCCAACCATTATCAATGGACCAGAGGTCATCTCGTCAGCGGCAGACAAGGCCAAACTATTTGCAAAGAACTTTGCAGCTAATTCTACCCTATGCGACGAAGGCCATCAACTCCCCATATTTCCTCCTATAACACAGAACAAGCTAGGATTTATTTTGGCGGCTTCTCGAGGCCGTCGCTCATTTTTAAAACTTTTTATATCACGTCGAAATCATATCTACGAGTTACGAATGGGGGTCACCCATCTATTTAATTTGCCCGACATTGAAATGTTAAATATTCGACATTTTGGGATCGCCGCATATTGCTTTCGTTTATATTTATATATATATATATATAAATATATATTTCCGCTAAGGACGAAATTTAGCGGAAATTTATAGCCACGTGGAAAGAAATATTTCTATCCATACATTTTGGACAAAATCAAACTGTAGTATCTGTTTTTTTTTCTTCAATTAAAACTTAAAATATCACTTAACTAAACCACTCTATAGATTGATGTGATATTTGGAATATGCTGTAACATTGATACAGACAAAGTAAGGAACAGTTACGTCATAGACACAAGAAAATATGCGTATAATTATAATAGGAAAAAAACGAAAACGTTAAAAAGTATATGCATCTTATGCAGTTATGCTACCGTGCCGAAATAAAAACGGTATTATTTAGAAATCTATTCTTTGAATTATTTGCTAATAATTAAAAAAAAAATATTTTCGTTAACAGATACTATACATTGATCGTTTTTTTTATTTGATTTGATGTTTATTATTTTTATTTTTATTTATTTTTTATTTATCTTATTTTTATTTATTTTTATTTAACATTTGATGTTACAAAACGCCCTCCTCTCCCCATTTTAAGAACGACTTCCGGAATACCCCCTCCAATCTCTCCATGTTAAGAACGGCTTTCTTGGGGGTGTTTTTTTTTCAGAAAGCCGTTCTTATGGAGAGATTGGAGGTGTTAATACTACGCTGGGGCAGCTTGTAAAATAAGAAATATCAAAGAAAACTTCTGCGACATTTTTGGGTAAAATTTTCAAGTTAAATTCAATTTTATCCTATCTTTTGCTTATTAAATTATTCGATGAAAGTACAGAATAGTTAACATGCCCCTCTCTACATTAAGAATGGCTTCCTTAACTTTTAAGGTAATGATTTCTTAAAAAATTACAATTTAATAACGAAAAAAAAAACCGGTTATTTTTACGATCTACCCCAGCGTAGCAAAAACACCCCAACCGAAAAGTCTTAGTAAAGAGAGAGGCAGGTAGAGGGAGGGGGGTGAAGGGCCGGAGAATTGGCACGTGTCAAACGAAGTTGAAATAAATCCATTTCGTTAACAAACTTTCAAATTCGATTGACACTTATGACACCCACCCCTGCCACCTCATGACAGCTTTTAACGGAAAGTTGATTTGTGTTTGTGTATTTGTGTGTACGTGTGTGTTCGTGTATGTGTGTGTTTATGCGAGTGTGTGTGTGTGTTTATGAAAGTGCGTATGTATGTGTGTGTTTGTGTGTGCTTCTGTCTCTGTTTATGCTCCTGCCCCTCTTTGATGTGGAAGCACATATTCTCTCTCTCTCTCTCTCTCTCTCTCTCTGTCTCTGTCTCTCTCTCTCTCTCTCTATAAGATATATATATATATATATATATATATATATATATATATATATATATATATATATATATTTATAACTTAGTGGCAGTGGCACGGAGAAGCCAGAGAGAGAGAGAAAGAGAGAGAGAGAGAGACAGACAGACAGACAGACAGAGACAGAGACAGAGAGACAAAGAGAGAGAGAGAGAGAGAGAGGTTAGCAGCCGAAACTTTGAAAAGTTATAAAAAATTAAAAAATAATTATAATATATATAATTATATATATATATATATATATATTTATATATATATACTTGACACTTATGATACCCACCCGTCCCCACCCCATGACAGCTTCTAACGGAAAGTTGATTTGTGTTGGTGTGTTGGTGTCTACGTGTGTGTTTGTGTATATGTGTGTGTTTATGCGAGTGTGTGTGTTTATGAAAGTGTGTGTATGAGTGTGTTTATGCATTTATATTTCAAAATACGCGCATTAATATAACTAGCTCCAAAACTATTTGTCTCTGCTAATTTTCCTACGATATTCGTTTTCAGCATACCTGAACAAACTGAGGGTTGGCCCCTTTCATATGCCGCTTGTTCAAACATGGTCGCCAGTGATTTACATTTCAAAATACACGCATTAATAAAACTAGCTCCAAAACTGTTTGTCTCTGCTAATTTTCCTTGCGATATTCGTTTTCAGCATACCTGAACGGTTTTAAAATCAACATTTCGAATGTTAACGAAATACACACACACAGAGACACACACACACACACACACACACTCACACACTCACACACACACACACGTAAACCCAGTGAAAGTGTCTACTGTCGATAAGCTAGTTGTAAATTAGATTACTCTCTGATGAGTTTTAGTCTAGCCACACTGTGATACAGCGGAACAGTCCGTCTGTTTGGCATAACTCAGTAGATTAACTAGTTGTAAATTCTTAAAGGAGAAGCCCCTTTAAGAAGAGACTTGAAGACTTATCGGCCAACCTGGGCCGTGCGTTGTAAACAGAAATCCATTTCAGACTGAACTTTTTCCAAAACTTAGTTCGTCTTCAAAGGGACAAGAATGCCGACACTCGACTTATTGTCGCCACCCCGATCTTCGCACCATCACGCTAATAAAATTGTTCTTTGCCTGAGATCAAAATGGCGAATCTCAATTTGAATTGAGAAAGTCAAGCTAAATACAAGGACGATTCATATAAATTATAGCTGTTGATTTAATGTATTGAATATTAAAACTTTGTCAAACGGAGATGATATAGAAAGCTGGGGAGCGAAACACACACACACACACACACACACACACACACACACACACACACACACAGAGTAATGATTTGTGTTTTTGTGTGTTGGTGTGTTTAAGTATTTGTGTGTGTGTTTATGCGAGTGCGTGTATGTGTGTTTATGCAAGTATGTGTGTATGTGTGCGTTTATATAGAGTGTGTGCCTCTCAGCTGTCTCCGTTTCTTCTCCCTTCCTCGTTGACGTGATGGCGGAGAGCGTAGACACACATATTTCTCTCTCTCTCTCTCTCTCTCTCTCTCTCTCTCTCTCTCTCTCTCCCTTCTCCCCCCTTTGCCCCTCTTTCTCTTTCTGTCTCCCTCCCTCTCTCTCTCTCTCCCTTCTCCCCCTTTCTCTTTCTGTCTCCATCTCTCTCTCTCTCTCATATATATATATATATATATATATATATATATATATATATATATATATATATATATATATAAAAACTTCGTAGCACGAGCACGGAGAAGCCAGAGAGAGAGAGAGAGAGAAAGACAGAGAGAGAGAGAGAGAGAGAGAGAGAGAGAGAGAAACAGAGAGGTTAGCAGCAAATGGTCTTTGGTCAGAATGAAGGGGAAAAAACGGTTATTTTTACGACCTACCCCAGCGTAGTATAAACACCCCAACCTCTCCTTGAAAAAAATATATGCATCCTATGCAGTTGTGCTACCGTGCCGAAATAAAAACATTATTATTTAGAAATCTATTCTTTGTACTGTCATCTAACAATGTAATCAATATGTCGTGAAACTTGAATTGAACGAGGAATAATTCCGAGTGAAAAATCGAGTATCGCTTTTAGATAAACTCGACATCAGGTCAAATTTATTTAGCTTTGATTTAGCTTGTTCACATAATGTTGATGCATTAGAAACATGTTTTGTTTTTTAAGTTTTGCATGCATAATACTTAATGGATTTTAAATAGAAATGATTCATTCGTTTATTAATAATTAATAAAAGCAAAATAAAACTATTTTACTATTTTTTCACCTGGTTGCGACCTTTTGACTATTTTTTTTCTCTGGTCGCTATCTTTAAATATTACCCCGTATCCAACTAAGTACCGACTTTTCTATACGATAGCAAGTCTGCGTAAAGTAAACACTATTAGAGTAGAAGGATTTCCGACCTTTAGGGGCCCCAAGTGAAACCGCTGTGATTTTGCCATTGTACGTCGAGGTGGTATAAGTGCTATGGGTTCATCAGAGCACATCCCATTAAAGTACTTGTAAACAAGGATGCAACACCGAGGCGATGGGACAGACTTTGGAGATTGACCTATAGCACGGGGCCTATTAGATTAGATACTCTTTTTTGTTTTTGTTTTTGTTTTTGTGCTCAACGATAAAAACCGACTTCTTCATTTGTGTTTGCTTCTCATTTTCGCTTTTGCTCTGATAAGAGTTTCGCTAATGTGAAAAAGAAAACATGTTCGAACGTTTGCTGACATTTATTGGATGTGTTGCTACCAGTATTTTGCTTAATTTTCGAGTTTGGAGCGATTATCGAGTCTCACAAGATGTCTATAAAATGTCAGACACTTATTTATTGTTCTAACTTAAAACTGTGCGCTACTTTTGTTTGTGTTAAATAAACGTTTTAAAATAAGTTAAAACAACAAAAATGTGATCTAGGTAGGTAGTAGGGTAACTTATCTTGCCTTTGGTAACATTAATTTTCTTATATATTTATTTGTTCACTACTTTTTCGTTTTGTTCTTATTGAATGCGAAATGTTCGCCGTGGAATTTCCACGGGTCACGATTATTTCGTTTTATTAATCTTAAGTTTCATAGAATAAAAAGTTCAGACACAACTTTGTCGAGCCATTTATAATCGATTTCATTTAACTTCTGTTTGACCCCGGCACGTGCAGTGCAGAGAACACGACCCTTTCTCTCCTTCCCCCACTCTCTCTCTCTCTCTCTTCTTTAGCTTGGTGACAAGCGATATGCTTATGTGTGTGTGCGTGCGTGCGTGCGTGCGTTTCACCAAAATTTAAAAAAATAACAACTTTTTTTCCCGACCGGCCGGATTAGGGTTGTGAGGTGTGGTTAGTGTTTATGAAAATAAATGTTAGCAATAAAAACTTTTTTAAAACCAAGTTAGAAAAAAGAAAACAATTTACTTCCCCACCAAATTATCGTATTATTGGAGGCCCTGATTCTTCTTTTTTTTTAGGCGATGTAATAAATCATATTTTTGAGTAGGTTGCCTCCTCTCTTTATTTTGGTTTGTATATTTTTCATGTTGCAAAAATGCTTCCGGGAGATCTTTTTAGGATTCTAAAGGTTTGCTTTCTTTTACACTTTTTATTATCTTCGAAAAATGTACACAAATGTAAACAAGCAGTTTACGATTTGAAAGGCATCGTTAAAATGATATTTTTCGCTAGTTCTTTCAACTTTATATTTTTATTTCGTCGTCTTCAAGTCCAATGTAAACAAGTTCTTGATGAGCCGTTCCTCTTAAGTAATCCAATTTACCAAATTTACACTTCTAACGATTACTATGATATTGTCCCATTGACTACTGTACACACTTTAACCCTTACCCTCGAGTGGCCTCTGGGGCTTGATAAGTAGTGATTCCTTTATAAAATAAAAAAAATATTTCGATACTTTGATGGTGAATCTATAGTCAGTCTGTGCTAATTTTCCTTGCGATATTCGTTTTCAGCATACCTGAACAAACTGAGGGTTGGCCCCTTTCGTATGCCGCCTGTTCAAACATGGTTGCCAGTGAGTTACATTTCAAAATACACGCATTAATATATCGAAAACTACGTGTCTGTGCTAATTATCCTGTCGATATTCGTTTTCAGCATACCCGAACGATTTTAAAATGGACAGTCCGAATGTTAACGAAGCACACACACACACACACACACACACACGTAAACTCAGTGAAAGTGTCTACTGTCGATAAGCTAGTTGTAAATTAGATTACTGGCTCTTATGAGTTTTAGTCTAACCACCCTTTACAACTGTGATACAGTAGAACAGTCCGTCTCTGGACAATTAGCAGTGTATCGCATAACTCAATGACAGTGTCGAATGTCGACTAGCTAGTTGTAAGTTAGGTTACTGGCTCTGATGACTTACACTCTAACCACCCTTAATAACTGTGATACAGCGGAACAGTCCGTTTTTTGGACAAGTGGCGGTGATCGCATAACTCATTGAAAGTGCCGAATAATGTCTATTAGCTAGTTGAAACTTAGATTACTGGCTTTGATGAGTTTCAGTCTAACCACACTTAATAACTTTGATACAGCGGAACAGTCCGTCTGTTTCGTATAACTCATTGACGGTGTCGAGTGTCGATTAGCTAGTTGTAACTTCGTAGCCAGCCGAAAAACCCCTTTAAGAAGAGACTTGAAGATAATAATTATTGTTATTTGTATTGTTATTCTTATCGTCCAGCCATGCACGTGCAGAAATCCATTTCCAACTCAACTGTGTTAAAAAAAAACTTACTTCTCCTTCAACGAGACAAGAACGCCGACACTCGACTTCGCACCGATACGCGAAATGACGATTCATAGAAATTAAAGCTGTTGATTTTATTGAATGTTACAACTTTGCCCCCACTCCTACACACACAGACACAGCGATTGGCGACGCTTTCGATTGTAAATATAAGAGCGTTGTCGGCGGCGACAACCGGAAATGGCAAACCCTGTGTCAGTCAGATTTGTTTATTTCACGCCAATTTGAACTGCGAAATAATTCGTTTTAACTAATGAGACCTGTGGAAATTCTAAGGTTAATCCTTCGGAGTAAAGACAACAAAGCGTAAAAGTTGAAAAAAAAATAATTAAAAAATACAAAACAAATATATAATATATAAATGTTATCAAACTCTCTATTGAACACAGTAAGATTGGGAAAATGAGTTAAAAATAAAAAATATACAAAATACTGTTAGAAACTCGCTCAATATATGTTACCGTGACATGGGCTGACATATATTCGGTAGGTTTTTTAACACTATTTTCTATAGTGTTTTATTTTTAACTCATTTTCTCAAACTAGGTAGAAAAGTAACTTATCTTGCCTTTGATAACATTTTTTTTTATATATTTGTTTTTTGACAACTTTTTCCAATCTATGTGTACAGTAACACAAACCCGAAATGTTTATATTATAAAAAAAAAACAAAAAAACCCGGTTCTAGTGCACTTATTGATTCGTGCTGAAATAATAACGTTCTTATTTAGAAAGCCATTCTTAACCTGGGGAGGGTAGGGTGTTTTGTACCTATTCTGTACTTTAACCTTACAATTTAATAAAAAAACAGATATCATAAAACTTTAATTAAACTTGAAAATAGCGCGGATCAATAAGTGCACTTCTTTTTTCCTCTTTTATTTTTTTTAAATAGGCGTCACCACTTATCAAGGCCAAGAGGCCACTCGAGGATAAGGGTTAAAGAATGTACAGTAGAAATTGGACAATACAGTAATCATTAGTAATGGAAATTTCAGTAAATTTGTTAAGTGGAACGGCTCATCAAGAATTTGTTTACGTTAGACTTGAAGACAACCATATTGTAGTCAGCTGGAAAGCAGGAAAACGGAAGACAATTCCACATTCCTGATCTTAAATGGAACACATACATTAAATCTGTTGCCAAGACCGCTGGAAAAATGGTGGGATCCTTCTATCGATCCAGTAGATATCTCACTGCTGATGCAATTCTCTATCTATATAAGGGCCAGGTACGTCCAAGGATGGAGTACTGTTGCCACATTTGGGCAGTAGTTGCTAGAAAGGACTTGTCCTGCCTTGA
This sequence comes from Euprymna scolopes, assembly GCF_053919585.1. NCBI lineage: Eukaryota > Metazoa > Mollusca > Cephalopoda > Sepiida > Sepiolidae > Euprymna > Euprymna scolopes. The sequence continues at coordinate 7,464,988 of NC_136527.1, forward strand.
TAGAGTTCAAAATAGACTTTATAGCCTCGTAGGGATGTCTTTTTCTCTTCCCTGCAACCTCTTTCTCACAGAAGAGATGTTGCGAGTTTGTCTCTGCTTTATCGTTATTTTCATGGCAAGTGCTCGGTTGAGCTCCAATCTATGGTCCTCCCCTCGTCAAACTTTTACAAGAAACACTAGACTAGCTGAAAACACTATCAATAATTTCCCCCACTCTTTATCTGTGCCTAAACCTAAACGTAGATTCTATGAACAAAGCTTCGTTCTTAGAACTGCACGCCTGTGAAATTGTCTTCTGTTTTCCTGCTTTCCAGTTTACTACAATATGGTTGTGTTCAAGTCTAACGTAAACAAGTTTTTGATGAGCCGTTCCATATAAGTTAACAAATTTACCGAATTTCCATTACTAACGATTACTGTATTGTCCAATTTCTACTGTACACTCTTTAACCCTTATCCTCGAGTGGCCTCTTGGCCTTGATAAGTGGTGATGCCAATGTAAAAAAAAAAAATTTATCAAACGTAAAAATACTTGTGTGAGGCATGATGTATCGATTTTAGTTTTATCAATAGTTAAAAAGCAATAAATATTTATAATTTTATTATTAGCGGTAGAAGATTTTGCTTTAAATAAAATCAAATAAAAACAAAATTAAAAGAATCGTTTTTGGCATCGGAAATTTGATATATCTTTTTTTCAATTCCGATACCTGTAAATGTTTTTTTTAAAGAAAATAAAAACAATTTTCATTTAAGTTTTTTTATTTGTTATAGAAACAATTTTTTTAGCAAATAAAAAATTGGTAAAAAAAAAAAAAATAACAAAGAATAAATTTTCTCAGGTTTTTTTTTTCATGGTTTTATTTTTATTTTTTTTTATTAAAAAAATAATTTATTCGCTCGGCTTTTTACAAAAAAAAAATTTTTTTAATCATCGAAACTTTTGTCGGATGAACTTGTGGATATAACTGGCACGTTCGAAGGACATCTTTGAACGGGTGACGATCAACGTAACAGAACTAGATCAGCAAAAAGATATAAAGAAAAAGAAATAAGTGAACTTTTAAACAACCACATTTCAGGTGAAAACATTATTATTTACTTACATGTCATGGTGAAATTAGTATAAAAAAGATCACCAACGTAATCATAAAAATATAAAAATATTTGGCTGTTTTTATTCCTATACAATATCTATCATTCTCCCTTCCGTCGTTTACTTTATTGACAGTCGAAAGTAATAAAAAAAACGATTAAAGTATTCTATTAACAATAATACCAAAATATCAATACTTTCTATAACCCGATACGACTTGTACGCTGAAATGAATATAAAATGTTAATATTAATAAAATATAAAATATTAATTTCGACGACTCCCCAAAAGGCGGACCCGCCAAAATGGTGACCTACCCAACAAGAATTACATTATGGTAACCGCCATAGAACTACTACCAATCGCAATAATGTTTACAGGAGAATAGTTGTGGGGAGTTGAGCAGTAAGATTTTTTTTTTTTTTTACATTTTCACTCCAAACAAGGCACGGTACACCTTTGATGTAGGGGGGGACTACTATCAGGGACATACACCCGGTCAATATGAAAGCCTCCTAGACCTTTTTCTCTCAACTTCCCCTGAGCTATGTTCATGTTCCGTTCATTCTCCTCTAGGATCCTCCGACCACTCCGTCGTATCAGTTAAGATAAAAATGAAATGTAAGAAGCCCCCAGACGTACCCCTCCACCGTACTGTATAGCTTCCGTACATTCATATATGGGATAGCTTCCGTACATTCATATCTGATTTACCTCTGCACTCCATGTTTAAAAAGGAAGTGTCCTCTATAGTATCAGATCTGGCCGAATGGTTAATTGTAGGCATAGACCAATTCATACCATCTAAAAAATTCCAACAAAAACCTAACAGCCAGCCATGGTTCTCCCCAGAATGTGCTGCTGCTATCGCGCACAGAAATCACTTTTTCCATAGCTACCAACGTAATAGATGCACTGAGACTAAAGCTGCTTTCAGGACTGCCAGCAACCACTGTAAAAGAGTAATAAAAAATGCAAGAGAGCTATATGCCCAGTCTGTTAAATCCAAGGTAGCTGATCAGTGGCTTGGTTCCCACCAGTTTTGGCAAATAACAAATAGGATCCTGAACAGAAGTGTGCGTTCTATCCGAACCATTATCAATGGACCAGAGGTCATCTCGTCAGCGGCAGACAAGGCCAAACTATTTGCAAAGAACTTTGCAGCTAATTCTACCCTATGCGACGAAGGCCATCAACTCCCCATATTTCCTCCTATAACACAGAACAAGCTAGGATTTATTTTGGCAGCTTCTCGAGGCCGTCGCTCATTTTTAAAACTTTTTATATCACGTCGAAATCATATCTACGAGTTACGAATGGGGGTCACCCATCTATTTAATTTGCCCGACATTGAAATGTTAAATATTCGACATTTTGGGATCGCCGCATATTGCTTTCGTTTATATTTATATATATATATATATATAAATATATATTTCCGCTAAGGACGAAATTTAGCGGAAATTTATAGCCACGTGGAAAGAAATATTTCTATCCATACATTTTGGACAAAATCAAACTGTAGTATCTGTTTTTTTTTCTTCAATTAAAACTTAAAATATCACTTAACTAAACCACTCTATAGATTGATGTGATATTTGGAATATGCTGTAACATTGATACAGACAAAGTAAGGAACAGTTACGTCATAGACACAAGAAAATATGCGTATAATTATAATAGGAAAAAAACGAAAACGTTAAAAAGTATATGCATCTTATGCAGTTATGCTACCGTGCCGAAATAAAAACGGTATTATTTAGAAATCTATTCTTTGAATTATTTGCTAATAATTAAAAAAAAAAATATTTTCGTTAACAGATACTATACATTGATCGTTTTTTTTATTTGATTTGATGTTTATTATTTTTATTTTTATTTATTTTTTATTTATCTTATTTTTATTTATTTTTATTTAACATTTGATGTTACAAAACGCCCTCCTCTCCCCATTTTAAGAACGACTTCCGGAATACCCCCTCCAATCTCTCCATGTTAAGAACGGCTTTCTTGGGGGTGTTTTTTTTTCAGAAAGCCGTTCTTATGGAGAGATTGGAGGTGTTAATACTACGCTGGGGCAGCTTGCAAAATAAGAAATATCAAAGAAAACTTCTGCGACATTTTTGGGTAAAATTTTCAAGTTAAATTCAATTTTATCCTATCTTTTGCTTATTAAATTATTCGATGAAAGTACAGAATAGTTAACATGCCCCTCTCTACATTAAGAATGGCTTCCTTAACTTTTAAGGTAATGATTTCTTAAAAAATTACAATTTAATAACGAAAAAAAAACCGGTTATTTTTACGATCTACCCCAGCGTAGCTTAAACACCCCAACCCGAAAAGTCTTAGTAAAGAGAGAGGCAGGTAGAGGGAGGGGGGTGAAGGGCCGGAGAATTGGCACGTGTCAAACGAAGTTGAAATAAATCCATTTCGTTAACAAACTTTCAAATTCGATTGACACTTATGACACCCACCCCTGCCACCTCATGACAGCTTTTAACGGAAAGTTGATTTGTGTTTGTGTATTTGTGTGTACGTGTGTGTTCGTGTATGTGTGTGTTTATGCGAGTGTGTGTGTGTGTTTATGAAAGTGCGTATGTATGTGTGTGTTTGTGTGTGCTTCTGTCTCTGTTTATGCTCCTGCCCCTCTTTGATGTGGAAGCACATATTCTCTCTCTCTCTCTCTCTGTCTCTGTCTCTCTCTCTCTCTCTCTCTCTATAAGATATATATATATATATATATATATATATATATATATATATATTTATAACTTAGTGGCAGTGGCACGGAGAAGCCAGAGAGAGAGAGAGAGAAAGAGAGAGAGAGAGACAGACAGACAGACAGAGACAGAGACAGAGAGACAAAGAGAGAGAGAGAGAGAGAGAGAGGTTAGCAGCCGAAACTTTGAAAAGTTATAAAAAATTAAAAAATAATTATAATATATATAATTATATATATATATATATATTTATATATATATACTTGACACTTATGATACCCACCCGTCCCCACCCCATGACAGCTTCTAACGGAAAGTTGATTTGTGTTGGTGTGTTGGTGTCTACGTGTGTGTTTGTGTATATGTGTGTGTTTATGCGAGTGTGTGTGTTTATGAAAGTGTGTGTATGAGTGTGTTTATGCATTTACATTTCAAAATACGCGCATTAATATAACTAGCTCCAAAACTATTTGTCTCTGCTAATTTTCCTACGATATTCGTTTTCAGCATACCTGAACAAACTGAGGGTTGGCCCCTTTCATATGCCGCTTGTTCAAACATGGTCGCCAGTGATTTACATTTCAAAATACACGCATTAATAAAACTAGCTCCAAAACTGTTTGTCTCTGCTAATTTTCCTTGCGATATTCGTTTTCAGCATACCTGAACGGTTTTAAAATCAACATTTCGAATGTTAACGAAATACACACACACAGAGACACACACACACACACACACACTCACACACGTAAACCCAGTGAAAGTGTCTACTGTCGATAAGCTAGTTGTAAATTAGATTACTCTCTGATGAGTTTTAGTCTAGCCACACTGTGATACAGCGGAACAGTCCGTCTGTTTGGCATAACTCAGTAGATTAACTAGTTGTAAATTCTTAAAGGAGAAGCCCCTTTAAGAAGAGACTTGAAGACTTATCGGCCAACCTGGGCCGTGTGTTGTAAACAGAAATCCATTTCAGACTGAACTTTTTCCAAAACTTAGTTCGTCTTCAAAGGGACAAGAATGCCGACACTCGACTTATTGTCGCCACCCCGATCTTCGCACCATCACGCTAATAAAATTGTTCTTTGCCTGAGATCAAAATGGCGAATCTCAATTTGAATTGAGAAAGTCAAGCTAAATACAAGGACGATTCATATAAATTATAGCTGTTGATTTAATGTATTGAATATTAAAACTTTGTCAAACGGAGATGATATAGAAAGCTGGGGAGCGAAACACACACACACACACACACACACACACACACACACACACACACACAGAGTAATGATTTGTGTTTTTGTGTGTTGGTGTGTTTAAGTATTTGTGTGTGTGTTTATGCGAGTGCGTGTATGTGTGTTTATGCAAGTATGTGTGTATGTGTGCGTTTATATAGAGTGTGTGCCTCTCAGCTGTCTCCGTTTCTTCTCCCTTCCTCGTTGACGTGATGGCGGAGAGCGTAGACACACATATTTCTCTCTCTCTCTCTCTCTCTCTCTCTCTCTCTCCCTTCTCCCCCCTTTGCCCCTCTTTCTCTTTCTGTCTCCCTCCCTCTCTCTCTCTCTCTCTCCCTTCTCCCCCTTTCTCTTTCTGTCTCCATCTCTCTCTCTCTCTCATATATATATATATATATATATATATATATATATATATATATATATATATATATATATATATATATATATATATATATATATATAAAAACTTCGTAGCACGAGCACGGAGAAGCCAGAGAGAGAGAGAGAGAGAAAGACAGAGAGAGAGAGAGAGAGAGAAACAGAGAGGTTAGCAGCAAATGGTCTTTGGTCAGAATGAAGGGGAAAAAACGGTTATTTTTACGACCTACCCCAGCGTAGTATAAACACCCCAACCTCTCCTTGAAAAAAATATATGCATCCTATGCAGTTGTGCTACCGTGCCGAAATAAAAACATTATTATTTAGAAATCTATTCTTTGTACTGTCATCTAACAATGTAATCAATATGTCGTGAAACTTGAATTGAACGAGGAATAATTCCGAGTGAAAAATCGAGTATCGCTTTTAGATAAACTCGACATCAGGTCAAATTTATTTAGCTTTGATTTAGCTTGTTCACATAATGTTGATGCATTAGAAACATGTTTTGTTTTTTAAGTTTTGCATGCATAATACTTAATGGATTTTAAATAGAAATGATTCATTCGTTTATTAATAATTAATAAAAGCAAAATAAAACTATTTTACTATTTTTTCACCTGGTTGCGACCTTTTGACTATTTTTTTTCTCTGGTCGCTATCTTTAAATATTACCCCGTATCCAACTAAGTACCGACTTTTCTATACGATAGCAAGTCTGCGTAAAGTAAACACTATTAGAGTAGAAGGATTTCCGACCTTTAGGGGCCCCAAGTGAAACCGCTGTGATTTTGCCATTGTACGTCGAGGTGGTATAAGTGCTATGGGTTCATCAGAGCACATCCCATTAAAGTACTTGTAAACAAGGATGCAACACCGAGGCGATGGGACAGACTTTGGAGATTGACCTATAGCACGGGGCCTATTAGATTAGATACTCTTTTTTGTTTTTGTTTTTGTTTTTGTGCTCAACGATAAAAACCGACTTCTTCATTTGTGTTTGCTTCTCATTTTCGCTTTTGCTCTGATAAGAGTTTCGCTAATGTGAAAAAGAAAACATGTTCGAACGTTTGCTGACATTTATTGGATGTGTTGCTACCAGTATTTTGCTTAATTTTCGAGTTTGGAGCGATTATCGAGTCTCACAAGATGTCTATAAAATGTCAGACACTTATTTATTGTTCTAACTTAAAACTGTGCGCTACTTTTGTTTGTGTTAAATAAACGTTTTAAAATAAGTTAAAACAACAAAAATGTGATCTAGGTAGGTAGTAGGGTAACTTATCTTGCCTTTGGTAACATTAATTTTCTTATATATTTATTTGTTCACTACTTTTTCGTTTTGTTCTTATTGAATGCGAAATGTTCGCCGTGGAATTTCCACGGGTCACGATTATTTCGTTTTATTAATCTTAAGTTTCATAGAATAAAAAGTTCAGACACAACTTTGTCGAGCCATTTATAATCGATTTCATTTAACTTCTGTTTGACCCCGGCACGTGCAGTGCAGAGAACACGACCCTTTCTCTCCTTCCCCCACTCTCTCTCTCTCTCTCTTCTTTAGCTTGGTGACAAGCGATATGCTTATGTGTGTGTGCGTGCGTGCGTGCGTGCGTTTCACCAAAATTTAAAAAAATAACAACTTTTTTTCCCGACCGGCCGGATTAGGGTTGTGAGGTGTGGTTAGTGTTTATGAAAATAAATGTTAGCAATAAAAACTTTTTTAAAACCAAGTTAGAAAAAAGAAAACAATTTACTTCCCCACCAAATTATCGTATTATTGGAGGCCCTGATTCTTCTTTTTTTTTAGGCGATGTAATAAATCATATTTTTGAGTAGGTTGCCTCCTCTCTTTATTTTGGTTTGTATATTTTTCATGTTGCAAAAATGCTTCCGGGAGATCTTTTTAGGATTCTAAAGGTTTGCTTTCTTTTACACTTTTTATTATCTTCGAAAAATGTACACAAATGTAAACAAGCAGTTTACGATTTGAAAGGCATCGTTAAAATGATATTTTTCGCTAGTTCTTTCAACTTTATATTTTTATTTCGTCGTCTTCAAGTCCAATGTAAACAAGTTCTTGATGAGCCGTTCCTCTTAAGTAATCCAATTTACCAAATTTACACTTCTAACGATTACTATGATATTGTCCCATTGACTACTGTACACACTTTAACCCTTACCCTCGAGTGGCCTCTGGGGCTTGATAAGTAGTGATTCCTTTATAAAATAAAAAAAATATTTCGATACTTTGATGGTGAATCTATAGTCAGTCTGTGCTAATTTTCCTTGCGATATTCGTTTTCAGCATACCTGAACAAACTGAGGGTTGGCCCCTTTCGTATGCCGCCTGTTCAAACACGGTTGCCAGTGAGTTACATTTCAAAATACACGCATTAATATATCGAAAACTACGTGTCTGTGCTAATTATCCTGTCGATATTCGTTTTCAGCATACCCGAACGATTTTAAAATGGACAGTCCGAATGTTAACGAAGCACACACACACACACACACACACACACACACACGTAAACTCAGTGAAAGTGTCTACTGTCGATAAGCTAGTTGTAAATTAGATTACTGGCTCTTATGAGTTTTAGTCTAACCACCCTTTACAACTGTGATACAGTAGAACAGTCCGTCTCTGGACAATTAGCAGTGTATCGCATAACTCAATGACAGTGTCGAATGTCGACTAGCTAGTTGTAAGTTAGGTTACTGGCTCTGATGACTTACACTCTAACCACCCTTAATAACTGTGATACAGCGGAACAGTCCGTTTTTTGGACAAGTGGCGGTGATCGCATAACTCATTGAAAGTGCCGAATAATGTCTATTAGCTAGTTGAAACTTAGATTACTGGCTTTGATGAGTTTCAGTCTAACCACACTTAATAACTTTGATACAGCGGAACAGTCCGTCTGTTTCGTATAACTCATTGACGGTGTCGAGTGTCGATTAGCTAGTTGTAACTTCGTAGCCAGCCGAAAACCCCCTTTAAGAAGAGACTTGAAGATAATAATTATTGTTATTTGTATTGTTATTCTTATCGTCCAGCCATGCACGTGCAGAAATCCATTTCCAACTCAACTGTGTTAAAAAAAAACTTACTTCTCCTTCAACGAGACAAGAACGCCGACACTCGACTTCGCACCGATACGCGAATGACGATTCATAGAAATTAAAGCAGTTGATTTTATTGAATGTTACAACTTTGCCCCCACTCCTACACACACAGACACAGCGATTGGCGACGCTTTCGATTGTAAATATAAGAGCGTTGTCGGCGGCGACAACCGGAAATGGCAAACCCTGTGTCAGTCAGATTTGTTTATTTCACGCCAATTTGAACTGCGAAATAATTCGTTTTAACTAATGAGACCTGTGGAAATTCTAAGGTTAATCCTTCGGAGTAAAGACAACAAAGCGTAAAAGTTGAAAAAAAAATAATTAAAAAATACAAAACAAATATATAATATATAAATGTTATCAAACTCTCTATTGAACACAGTAAGATTGGGAAAATGAGTTAAAAATAAAAAATATACAAAATACTGTTAGAAACTCGCTCAATATATGTTACCGTGACATGGGCTGACATATATTCGGTAGGTTTTTTAACCCTATTTTCTATAGTGTTTTATTTTTAACTCATTTTCTCAAACTAGGTAGAAAAGTAACTTATCTTGCCTTTGATAACATTTTTTTTATATATTTGTTTTTTGACAACTTTTTCCAATCTATGTGTACAGTAACACAAACCCGAAATGTTTATATTATTAAAAAAAAACAAAAAAAACCGGTTCTAGTGCACTTATTGATTCGTGCTGAAATAATAACGTTCTTATTTAGAAAGCCATTCTTAACCTGGGGAGGGTAGGGTGTTTTGTACCTATTCTGTACTTTAACCTTACAATTTAATAAAAAAACAGATATCATAAAACTTTAATTAAACTTGAAAATAGCGCGGATCAATAAGTGCACTTCTTTTTTCCTCTTTTATTTTTTTTAAATAGGCGTCACCACTTATCAAGGCCAAGAGGCCACTCGAGGATAAGGGTTAAAGAATGTACAGTAGAAATTGGACAATACAGTAATCATTAGTAATGGAAATTTCAGTAAATTTGTTAAGTGGAACGGCTCATCAAGAATTTGTTTACGTTAGACTTGAAGACAACCATATTGTAGTCAGCTGGAAAGCAGGAAAACGGAAGACAATTCCACATTCCTGATCTTAAATGGAACACATACATTAAATCTGTTGCCAAGACCGCTGGAAAAATGGTGGGATCCTTCTATCGATCCAGTAGATATCTCACTGCTGATGCAATTCTCTATCTATATAAGGGCCAGGTACGTCCAAGGATGGAGTACTGTTGCCACATTTGGGCAGTAGTTGCTAGAAAGGACTTGTCCTGCCTTGATAGAGTTCAAAATAGACTTTATAGCCTCGTAGGGATGTCTTTTTCTCTTCCCTGCAACCTCTTTCTCACAGAAGAGATGTTGCGAGTTTGTCTCTGCTTTATCGTTATTTTCATGGCAAGTGCTCGGTTGAGCTCCAATCTATGGTCCTCCCCTCGTCAAACTTTTACAAGAAACACTAGACTAGCTGAAAACACTATCAATAATTTCCCCCACTCTTTATCTGTGCCTAAACCTAAACGTAGATTCTATGAACAAAGCTTCGTTCTTAGAACTGCACGCCTGTGTAATTGTCTTCCGTTTTCCTGCTTTCCAGTTGACTACAATATGGTTGTGTTCAAGTCTAACGTAAACAAGTTTTTGATGAGCCGTTCCATATAAGTTAACAAATTTACCGAATTTCCATTACTAACGATTACTGTATTGTCCAATTTCTACTGTACACTCTTTAACCCTTATCCTCGAGTGGCCTCTTGGCCTTGATAAGTGGTGATGCCAATGTAAAAAAAAAAAATTTATCAAACGTAAAAATACTTGTGTGAGGCATGATGTATCGATTTTAGTTTTATCAATAGTTAAAAAGCAATAAATATTTATAATTTTATTATTAGCGGTAGAAGATTTTGCTTTAAATAAAATCAAATAAAAACAAAATTAAAAGAATCGTTTTTGGCATCGGAAATTTGATATATCTTTTTTTCAATTCCGATACCTGTAAATGTTTTTTTTAAAGAAAATAAAAACAATTTTCATTTAAGTTTTTTTTATTTGTTATAGAAACAATTTTTTTAGCAAATAAAAAATTGGTAAAAAAAAAAAAAATAACAAAGAATAAATTTTCTCAGGTTTTTTTTTTCATGGTTTTATTTTTATTTTTTTTTATTAAAAAAATAATTTATTCGCTCGGCTTTTTACAAAAAAAAAATTTTTTTAATCATCGAAACTTTTGTCGGATGAACTTGTGGATATAACTGGCACGTTCGGAGGACATCTTGGAACGGGTGACGATCAACGTAACAGAACTAGATCAGCAAAAAGATATAAAGAAAAAGAAATAAGTGAACTTTTAAACAACCACATTTCAGGTGAAAACATTATTATTTACTTACATGTCATGGTGAAATTAGTATAAAAAAGATCACCAACGTAATCATAAAAATATAAAAATATTTGGCTGTTTTTATTCCTATACAATATCTATCATTCTCCCTTCCGTCGTTTACTTTATTGACAGTCGAAAGTAATAAAAAAAACGATTAAAGTATTCTATTAACAATGATACCAAAATATCAATACTTTCTATAACCCGATACGACTTGTACGCTGAAATGAATATAAAATGTTAATATTAATAAAATATAAAATATTAATTTCGACGACTCCCCAAAAGGCAGACCCGCCAAAATGGTGACCTACCCAACAAGAATTACATTATGGTAACCGCCATAGAACTACTACCAATCGCAATAATGTTTACAGGAGAATAGTTGTGGGGAGTTGAGCAGTAAGATTTTTTTTTTTTTTTTACATTTTCACTCCAAACAAGGCACGGTACACCTTTGATGTAGGGGGGGACTACTATCAGGGACATACACCCGGTCAATATGCAAGCCTCCTAGACCTTTTTCTCTCAACTTCCCCTGAGCTATGTTCATGTTCCGTTCATTCTCCTCTAGGATCCTCCGACCACTCCGTCGTATCAGTTAAGATAAAAATGAAATGTAAGAAGCCCCCAGACGTACCCCTCCACCGTACTGTATAGCTTCCGTACATTCATATCTGGGATAGCTTCCGTACATTCATATCTGATTTACCTCTGCACTCCATGTTTAAAAAGGAAGTGTCCTCTATAGTATCAGATCTGGCCGAATGGTTAATTGTAGGCATAGACCAATTCATACCATCTAAAAAATTCCAACAAAAACCTAACAGCCAGCCATGGTTCTCCCCAGAATGTGCTGCTGCTATCGCGCACAGAAATCACTTTTTCCATAGCTACCAACGTAATAGATGCACTGAGACTAAAGCTGCTTTCAGGACTGCCAGCAACCACTGTAAAAGAGTAATAAAAAATGCAAGAGAGCTATATGCCCAGTCTGTTAAATCCAAGGTAGCTGATCAGTGGCTTGGTTCCCACCAGTTTTGGCAAATAACAAATAGGATCCTGAACAGAAGTGTGCGTTCTATCCCAACCATTATCAATGGACCAGAGGTCATCTCGTCAGCGGCAGACAAGGCCAAACTATTTGCAAAGAACTTTGCAGCTAATTCTACCCTATGCGACGAAGGCCATCAACTCCCCATATTTCCTCCTATAACACAGAACAAGCTAGGATTTATTTTGGCAGCTTCTCGAGGCCGTCGCTCATTTTTAAAACTTTTTATATCACGTCGAAATCATATCTACGAGTTACGAATGGGGGTCACCCATCTATTTAATTTGCCCGACATTGAAATGTTAAATATTCGACATTTTGGGATCGCCGCATATTGCTTTCGTTTATATTTATATATATATATATATATAAATATATATTTCCGCTAAGGACGAAATTTAGCGGAAATTTGTAGCCACGTGGAAAGAAATATTTCTATCCATACGTTTTGGACAAAATCAAACTGTAGTATCTGTTTTTTTTTCTTCAATTAAAACTTAAAATATCACTTAACTAAACCACTCTATAGATTGATGTGATATTTGGAATATGCTGTAACATTGATACAGACAAAGTAAGGAACAGTTACGTCATAGACACAAGAAAATATGCGTATAATTATAATAGGAAAAAAACGAAAACGTTAAAAAGTATATGCATCTTATGCAGTTATGCTACCGTGCCGAAATAAAAACGGTATTATTTAGAAATCTATTCTTTGAATTATTTGCTAATAATTAAAAAAAAAAATTTTTTTCGTTAACAGATACTATACATTGATCGTTTTTTTTTATTTGATTTGATGTTTATTATTTTTATTTTTATTTATTTTTTATTTATCTTATTTTTATTTATTTTTATTTAACATTTGATGTTACAAAACGCCCTCCTCTCCCCATTTTAAGAACGACTTCCGGAATACCCCCTCCAATCTCTCCATGTTAAGAACGGCTTTCTTGGGGGTGTTTTTTTTTTTCAGAAAGCCGTTCTTATGGAGAGATTGGAGGTGTTAATACTACGCTGGGGCAGCTTGTAAAATAAGAAATATCAAAGAAAACTTCTGCGACATTTTTGGGTAAAATTTTCAAGTTAAATTCAATTTTATCCTATCTTTTGCTTATTAAATTATTCGATGAAAGTACAGAATAGTTAACATGCCCCTCTCTACATTAAGAATGGCTTCCTTAACTTTTAAGGTAATGATTTCTTAAAAAATTACAATTTAATAACGAAAAAAAAACCGGTTATTTTTACGATCTACCCCAGCGTAGCAAAAACACCCCAACCGAAAAGTCTTAGTAAAGAGAGAGGCAGGTAGAGGGAGGGGGGTGAAGGGCCGGAGAATTGGCACGTGTCAAACGAAGTTGAAATAAATCCATTTCGTTAACAAACTTTCAAATTCGATTGACACTTATGACACCCACCCCTGCCACCTCATGACAGCTTTTAACGGAAAGTTGATTTGTGTTTGTGTATTTGTGTGTACGTGTGTGTTCGTGTATGTGTGTGTTTATGCGAGTGTGTGTGTGTGTTTATGAAAGTGCGTATGTATGTGTGTGTTTGTGTGTGCTTCTGTCTCTGTTTATGCTCCTGCCCCTCTTTGATGTGGAAGCACATATTCTCTCTCTCTCTCTCTGTCTCTGTCTCTCTCTCTCTCTCTCTATAAGATATATATATATATATATATATATATATATATATATATATATATTTATAACTTAGTGGCAGTGGCACGGAGAAGCCAGAGAGAGAGAGAGAAAGAGAGAGAGAGAGAGACAGACAGACAGACAGAGACAGAGACAGAGAGACAAAGAGAGAGAGAGAGAGAGAGAGAGAGAGGTTAGCAGCCGAAACTTTGAAAAGTTATAAAAAATTAAAAAATAATTATAATATATATAATTATATATATATATATATATTTATATATATATACTTGACACTTATGATACCCACCCGTCCCCACCCCATGACAGCTTCTAACGGAAAGTTGATTTCTGTTGGTGTGTTGGTGTCTACGTGTGTGTTTGTGTATATGTGTGTGTTTATGCGAGTGTGTGTGTTTATGAAAGTGTGTGTATGAGTGTGTTTATGCATTTACATTTCAAAATACGCGCATTAATATAACTAGCTCCAAAACTATTTGTCTCTGCTAATTTTCCTACGATATTCGTTTTCAGCATACCTGAACAAACTGAGGGTTGGCCCCTTTCATATGCCGCTTGTTCAAACATGGTCGCCAGTGATTTACATTTCAAAATACACGCATTAATAAAACTAGCTCCAAAACTGTTTGTCTCTGCTAATTTTCCTTGCGATATTCGTTTTCAGCATACCTGAACGGTTTTAAAATCAACATTTCGAATGTTAACGAAATACACACACACAGACACACACACACACACACACACACACACTCACACACACACACACGTAAACCCAGTGAAAGTGTCTACTGTCGATAAGCTAGTTGTAAATTAGATTACTCTCTGATGAGTTTTAGTCTAGCCACACTGTGATACAGCGGAACAGTCCGTCTGTTTGGCATAACTCAGTAGATTAACTAGTTGTAAATTCTTAAAGGAGAAGCCCCTTTAAGAAGAGACTTGAAGACTTATCGGCCAACCTGGGCCGTGTGTTGTAAACAGAAATCCATTTCAGACTGAACTTTTTCCAAAACTTAGTTCGTCTTCAAAGGGACAAGAATGCCGACACTCGACTTATTGTCGCCACCCCGATCTTCGCACCATCACGCTAATAAAATTGTTCTTTGCCTGGGATCAAAATGGCGAATCTCAATTTGAATTGAGAAAGTCAAGCTAAATACAAGGACGATTCATATAAATTATAGCTGTTGATTTAATGTATTGAATATTAAAACTTTGTCAAACGGAGATGATATAGAAAGCTGGGGAGCGAAACACACACACACACACACACACACACACACACACACACAGAGTAATGATTTGTGTTTTTGTGTGTTGGTGTGTTTAAGTATTTGTGTGTGTGTTTATGCGAGTGCGTGTATGTGTGTTTATGCAAGTATGTGTGTATGTGTGCGTTTATAGAGTGTGTGCCTCTCAGCTGTCTCCGTTTCTTCTCCCTTCCTCGTTGACGTGATGGCGGAGAGCGTAGACACACATATTTCTCTCTCTCTCTCTCTCTCTCTCTCTCTCTCTCTCTCTCCCTTCTCCCCCCTTTGCCCCTCTTTCTCTTTCTGTCTCCCTCCCTCTCTCTCTCTCTCTCTCTCTCCCTTCTCCCCCTTTCTCTTTCTGTCTCCATCTCTCTCTCTCATATATATATATATATATATATATATATATATATATATATATATATATATATATATAAACTTCGTAGCACGAGCACGGAGAAGCCAGAGAGAGAGAGAGAGAGAGAGAGAGAGAGAAAGAGAGAGAGAGAGAGAAACAGAGAGGTTAGCAGCAAATGGTCTTTGGTCAGAATGAAGGGGAAAAAACGGTTATTTTTACGACCTACCCCAGCGTAGTATAAACACCCCAACCTCTCCTTGAAAAAAATATATGCATCCTATGCAGTTGTGCTACCGTGCCGAAATAAAAACATTATTATTTAGAAATCTATTCTTTGTACTGTCATCTAACAATGTAATCAATATGTCGTGAAACTTGAATTGAACGAGGAATAATTCCGAGTGAAAAATCGAGTATCGCTTTTAGATAAACTCGACATCAGGTCAAATTTATTTAGCTTTGATTTAGCTTGTTCACATAATGTTGATGCATTAGAAACATGTTTTGTTTTTTAAGTTTTGCATGCATAATACTTAATGGATTTTAAATAGAAATGATTCATTCGTTTATTAATAATTAATAAAAGCAAAATAAAACTATTTTACTATTTTTTCACCTGGTTGCGACCTTTTGACTATTTTTTTTCTCTGGTCGCTATCTTTAAATATTACCCCGTATCCAACTAAGTACCGACTTTTCTATACGATAGCAAGTCTGCGTAAAGTAAACACTATTAGAGTAGAAGGATTTCCGACCTTTAGGGGCCCCAAGTGAAACCGCTGTGATTTTGCCATTGTACGTCGAGGTGGTATAAGTGCTATGGGTTCATCAGAGCACATCCCATTAAAGTACTTGTAAACAAGGATGCAACACCGAGGCGATGGGACAGACTTTGGAGATTGACCTATAGCACGGGGCCTATTAGATTAGATACTCTTTTTTGTTTTTGTTTTTGTTTTTGTGCTCAACGATAAAAACCGACTTCTTCATTTGTGTTTGCTTCTCATTTTCGCTTTTGCTCTGATAAGAGTTTCGCTAATGTGAAAAAGAAAACATGTTCGAACGTTTGCTGACATTTATTGGATGTGTTGCTACCAGTATTTTGCTTAATTTTCGAGTTTGGAGCGATTATCGAGTCTCACAAGATGTCTATAAAATGTCAGACACTTATTTATTGTTCTAACTTAAAACTGTGCGCTACTTTTGTTTGTGTTAAATAAACGTTTTAAAATAAGTTAAAACAACAAAAATGTGATCTAGGTAGGTAGTAGGGTAACTTATCTTGCCTTTGGTAACATTAATTTTCTTATATATTTATTTGTTCACTACTTTTTCGTTTTGTTCTTATTGAATGCGAAATGTTCGCCGTGGAATTTCCACGGGTCACGATTATTTCGTTTTATTAATCTTAAGTTTCATAGAATAAAAAGTTCAGACACAACTTTGTCGAGCCATTTATAATCGATTTCATTTAACTTCTGTTTGACCCCGGCACGTGCAGTGCAGAGAACACGACCCTTTCTCTCCTTCCCCCACTCTCTCTCTCTCTCTCTTCTTTAGCTTGGTGACAAGCGATATGCTTATGTGTGTGTGCGTGCGTGCGTGCGTGCGTGCGTGCGTGCGTTTCACCAAAATTTAAAAAAATAACAACTTTTTTTCCCGACCGGTCGGGATTAGGGTTGTGAGGTGTGGTTAGAGTTTATGAAAATAAATGTTAGCAATAAAAACTTTTTTAAAACCAAGTTAGAAAAAAGAAAACAATTTACTTCCCCACCAAATTATCGTATTATTGGAGGCCCTGATTCTTCTTTTTTTTTAGGCGATGTAATAAACCATATTTTTGAGTAGGTTTCCTCCTCTCTTTATTTTGGTTTGTATATTTTTCATGTTGCAAAAATTCTTCCGGGAGATCTTTTTAGGATTCTAAAGGTTTGCTTTCTTTTACACTTTTTATTATCTTCGAAAAATGTACACAAATGTAAACAAGCAGTTTACGATTTGAAAGGCATCGTTAAAATGATATTTTTCGCTAGTTCTTTCAACTTTATATTTTTATTTCGTCGTCTTCAAGTCCAATGTAAACAAGTTCTTGATGAGCCGTTCCTCTTAAGTAATCCAATTTACCAAATTTACACTTCTAACGATTACTATGATATTGTCCCATTGACTTTAACCCTTACCCTCGAGTGGCCTCTGGGGCTTGATAAGTAGTGATTCCTTTATAAAATAAAAAAAATATTTCGATACTTTGATGGTGAATCTATAGTCAGTCTGTGCTAATTTTCCTTGCGATATTCGTTTTCAGCATACCTGAACAAACTGAGGGTTGGCCCCTTTCGTATGCCGCCTGTTCAAACATGGTTGCCAGTGAGTTACATTTCAAAATACACGCATTAATATATCGAAAACTACGTGTCTGTGCTAATTATCCTGTCGATATTCGTTTTCAGCATACCCGAACGATTTTAAAATGGACAGTCCGAATGTTAACGAAGCACACACACACACACACACACACGTAAACTCAGTGAAAGTGTCTACTGTCGATAAGCTAGTTGTAAATTAGATTACTGGCTCTTATGAGTTTTAGTCTAACCACCCTTTACAACTGTGATACAGTAGAACAGTCCGTCTCTGGACAATTAGCAGTGTATCGCATAACTCAATGACAGTGTCGAATGTCGACTAGCTAGTTGTAAGTTAGGTTACTGGCTCTGATGACTTACACTCTAACCACCCTTAATAACTGTGATACAGCGGAACAGTCCGTTTTTTGGACAAGTGGCGGTGATCGCATAACTCATTGAAAGTGCCGAATAATGTCTATTAGCTAGTTGAAACTTAGATTACTGGCTTTGATGAGTTTCAGTCTAACCACACTTAATAACTTTGATACAGCGGAACAGTCCGTCTGTTTCGTATAACTCATTGACGGTGTCGAGTGTCGATTAGCTAGTTGTAACTTCGTAGCCAGCCGAAAACCCCCTTTAAGAAGAGACTTGAAGATAATAATTATTGTTATTTGTATTGTTATTCTTATCGTCCAGCCATGCACGTGCAGAAATCCATTTCCAACTCAACTGTGTTAAAAAAAAACTTACTTCTCCTTCAACGAGACAAGAACGCCGACACTCGACTTCGCACCGATACGCGAATGACGATTCATAGAAATTAAAGCAGTTGATTTTATTGAATGTTACAACTTTGCCCCCACTCCTACACACACAGACACAGCGATTGGCGACGCTTTCGATTGTAAATATAAGAGCGTTGTCGGCGGCGACAACCGGAAATGGCAAACCCTGTGTCAGTCAGATTTGTTTATTTCACGCCAATTTGAACTGCGAAATAATTCGTTTTAACTAATGAGACCTGTGGAAATTCTAAGGTTAATCCTTCGGAGTAAAGACAACAAAGCGTAAAAGTTGAAAAAAAAATAATTAAAAAATACAAAACAAATATATAATATATAAATGTTATCAAACTCTCTATTGAACACAGTAAGATTGGGAAAATGAGTTAAAAATAAAAAATATACAAAATACTGTTAGAAACTCGCTCAATATATGTTACCGTGACATGGGCTGACATATATTCGGTAGGTTTTTTAACCCTATTTTCTATAGTGTTTTATTTTTAACTCATTTTCTCAAACTAGGTAGAAAAGTAACTTATCTTGCCTTTGATAACATTTTTTTTATATATTTGTTTTTTGACAACTTTTTCCAATCTATGTGTACAGTAACACAAACCCGAAATGTTTATATTATTAAAAAAAAACAAAAAAAACCGGTTCTAGTGCACTTATTGATTCGTGCTGAAATAATAACGTTCTTATTTAGAAAGCCATTCTTAACCTGGGGAGGGTAGGGTGTTTTGTACCTATTCTGTACTTTAACCTTACAATTTAATAAAAAAACAGATATCATAAAACTTTAATTAAACTTGAAAATAGCGCGGATCAATAAGTGCACTTCTTTTTTCCTCTTTTATTTTTTTTAAATAGGCGTCACCACTTATCAAGGCCAAGAGGCCACTCGAGGATAAGGGTTAAAGAATGTACAGTAGAAATTGGACAATACAGTAATCATTAGTAATGGAAATTTCAGTAAATTTGTTAAGTGGAACGGCTCATCAAGAATTTGTTTACGTTAGACTTGAAGACAACCATATTGTAGTCAGCTGGAAAGCAGGAAAACGGAAGACAATTCCACATTCCTGATCTTAAATGGAACACATACATTAAATCTGTTGCCAAGACCGCTGGAAAAATGGTGGGATCCTTCTATCGATCCAGTAGATATCTCACTGCTGATGCAATTCTCTATCTATATAAGGGCCAGGTACGTCCAAGGATGGAGTACTGTTGCCACATTTGGGCAGTAGTTGCTAGAAAGGACTTGTCCTGCCTTGATAGAGTTCAAAATAGACTTTATAGCCTCGTAGGGATGTCTTTTTCTCTTCCCTGCAACCTCTTTCTCACAGAAGAGATGTTGCGAGTTTGTCTCTGCTTTATCGTTATTTTCATGGCAAGTGCTCGGTTGAGCTCCAATCTATGGTCCTCCCCTCGTCAAACTTTTACAAGAAACACTAGACTAGCTGAAAACACTATCAATAATTTCCCCCACTCTTTATCTGTGCCTAAACCTAAACGTAGATTCTATGAACAAAGCTTCGTTCTTAGAACTGCACGCCTGTGAAATTGTCTTCCGTTTTCCTGCTTTCCAGTTTACTACAATATGGTTGTGTTCAAGTCTAACGTAAACAAGTTTTTGATGAGCCGTTCCATATAAGTTAACAAATTTACCGAATTTCCATTACTAACGATTACTGTATTGTCCAATTTCTACTGTACACTCTTTAACCCTTATCCTCGAGTGGCCTCTTGGCCTTGATAAGTGGTGATGCCAATGTAAAAAAAAAAAATTTATCAAACGTAAAAATACTTGTGTGAGGCATGATGTATCGATTTTAGTTTTATCAATAGTTAAAAAGCAATAAATATTTATAATTTTATTATTAGCGGTAGAAGATTTTGCTTTAAATAAAATCAAATAAAAACAAAATTAAAAGAATCGTTTTTGGCATCGGAAATTTGATATATCTTTTTTTCAATTCCGATACCTGTAAATGTTTTTTTTAAAGAAAATAAAAACAATTTTCATTTAAGTTTTTTTATTTGTTATAGAAACAATTTTTTTAGCAAATAAAAAATTGGTAAAAAAAAAAAAAATAACAAAGAATAAATTTTCTCAGGTTTTTTTTTTCATGGTTTTATTTTTATTTTTTTTTATTAAAAAAATAATTTATTCGCTCGGCTTTTTACAAAAAAAAAATTTTTTTAATCATCGAAACTTTTGTCGGATGAACTTGTGGATATAACTGGCACGTTCGAAGGACATCTTTGAACGGGTGACGATCAACGTAACAGAACTAGATCAGCAAAAAGATATAAAGAAAAAGAAATAAGTGAACTTTTAAACAACCACATTTCAGGTGAAAACATTATTATTTACTTACATGTCATGGTGAAATTAGTATAAAAAAGATCACCAACGTAATCATAAAAATATAAAAATATTTGGCTGTTTTTATTCCTATACAATATCTATCATTCTCCCTTCCGTCGTTTACTTTATTGACAGTCGAAAGTAATAAAAAAAACGATTAAAGTATTCTATTAACAATAATACCAAAATATCAATACTTTCTATAACCCGATACGACTTGTACGCTGAAATGAATATAAAATGTTAATATTAATAAAATATAAAATATTAATTTCGACGACTCCCCAAAAGGCGGACCCGCCAAAATGGTGACCTACCCAACAAGAATTACATTATGGTAACCGCCATAGAACTACTACCAATCGCAATAATGTTTACAGAAGAATAGTTGTGGGGAGTTGAGCAGTAAGATTTTTTTTTTTTTACATTTTCACTCCAAACAAGGCACGGTACACCTTTGATGTAGGGGGGGACTACTATCAGGGACATACACCCGGTCAATATGCAAGCCTCCTAGACCTTTTTCTCTCAACTTCCCCTGAGCTATGTTCATGTTCCGTTCATTCTCCTCTAGGATCCTCCGACCACTCCGTCGTATCAGTTAAGATAAAAATGAAATGTAAGAAGCCCCCAGACGTACCCCTCCACCGTACTGTATACCGATACTCTATGGCTGACTGGGATAGCTTCCGTACATTCATATCTGATTTACCTCTGCACTCCATGTTTAAAAAGGAAGTGTCCTCTATAGTATCAGATCTGGCCGAATGGTTAATTGTAGGCATAGACCAATTCATACCATCTAAAAAATTCCAACAAAAACCTAACAGCCAGCCATGGTTCTCCCCAGAATGTGCTGCTGCTATCGCGCACAGAAATCACTTTTTCCATAGCTACCAACGTAATAGATGCACTGAGACTAAAGCTGCTTTCAGGACTGCCAGCAACCACTGTAAAAGAGTAATAAAAAATGCAAGAGAGCTATATGCCCAGTCTGTTAAATCCAAGGTAGCTGATCAGTGGCTTGGTTCCCACCAGTTTTGGCAAATAACAAATAGGATCCTGAACAGAAGTGTGCGTTCTATCCCAACCATTATCAATGGACCAGAGGTCATCTCGTCAGCGGCAGACAAGGCCAAACTATTTGCAAAGAACTTTGCAGCTAATTCTACCCTATGCGACGAAGGCCATCAACTCCCCATATTTCCTCCTATAACACAGAACAAGCTAGGATTTATTTTGGCGGCTTCTCGAGGCCGTCGCTCATTTTTAAAACTTTTTATATCACGTCGAAATCATATCTACAAGTTACAAATGGGGGTCACCCATCTATTTAATTTGCCCGACATTGAAATGTTAAATATTCAACATTTTGGGATCGCCGCATATTGCTTTCATTTTTTGGTATAAAAAAAGCGAAACTCGATTCAAATCACTGGCCCATGGCCAGCGGTCTCTAGAAAGCGATGTAACGTTTGGTCAATGTCGGCTTAGCGTCGTCATATCAGACGGTTGCTTTCATTTCGAGATGAGACACTCCCCTAATAAATGGTGGAGCTGGTTTTCCCCAAAGTTAGGTAAAAACAAACAAACCTGGTTACTGACCTCATTAAAAACTGTCCCGCAGAAAATATTAACTGCTGAATAGCTATTGCTGGCCAAGCGGTTAACGTGTCATGTTTTTCTTCACATTTTATTTTCCAACGTCGCCTCAGGGCTTCGGGTTCGATCCTACCAACTTACCCCCCCCCCCGGTTTCTTTTTGATTGAAGAGCACACACACCTCGTAACACCTGGACATCGCCGGGTACCCCCGCTAGTCTATATATACAATAAATAATTTTCCTAAAATTAATATATGCTTATTTATATTTACATATATAAATAGTGCTGAAATCTATATAATTATAAAACTCAAATGACCTTGTAACAGGTGTTGTAACCCAACGTCTGGTTTACGACTTCCGGTTGCGCATGTGTACATAAATAAATAATCAATGCGACAACAAAACGTATTGTTTTACCGTGTACGTTTTCAGCATCCCAATTGTTTTTTTTTCGCATTTAAATTATCCAAATAAACAACTGTTAATACTTTCTGCATGTTTTTACATCGTTCATTTCCATATTATGTTTAAGTCATTTTAACACAATTTTCTTACAAATAAATCTACTGTAACCCGTTGACAACCATAAGAGCATTTTACAATGGCGATTTACCCACTGCCTTCCTTTTTGGTTTTAATTTATTCTCCATTTTTTAATAGACCTTCCTTAAAAAAACATCCATACATTTTTTTCTACATAAATAAATAACTCTAAAAATGTTTTTTTTTAATTTGTATTACAAATAAATAATCAACGTGACGATAAAACATATTGTTTTACTGTGTACGTTTTCAGCATCCCGATTTTCTTTTGTATTTAAATTAAAAGATATATCAAAATTTGAATTTAACTTAAAGTATTATGGTATCTGTTCAGTGCACATTTACCTATAAGTATGGCAAACCACTTATAATTCAATGGCTATAAGTTTTTTTTTTCTTCAAAAATAAACAATTAAAAACAGAACGACTCATAGAAATATATCTATATTCTTTTTTCATTTTAATATACTTTCATGGAAATGTTTCTGTTATGTCATAAAATACTATTTTCTTTACGTCACAAGTGTCACGCTCATACATTAATTCCATAGCTAATATAACATACTGACCCAACACGTCACGGGCAGTCTAGTATATATATATATATATATATATATATATATATATATATATATATATATATATGATATTCACTCGTGTTACACTCATACATTAATTCCATAGCTAATATAACATACTGACCCAACACGTCACGGGCAGTCTAGTATATATATATATATATATATATATATATATATATATATATATATATATGATATTCACTCATGTTACACTCATACATTAATTCTATAGCTTATATAACATACTGGTCACGGGTAGTCTAGTATATTTATAAATTTCAATATAAATTTCAAACAAAAATAAAAATCTGTTTATTTTCGTCATAATGCGTTCTTTTTGGCTTCAAACGTATCTATTACGTATCTTATTTTATTCAAACTCAATTAACGCTTCCATAAACGAACACACACCCCTAACAAAAATAAATATTTTGAACTTACCTTTCAAGAAATTCTTTTATCGTCTTAAAATTCTGACACAAATTCAACGCCAACGCATAATTGACTTTTGGAAGAGCCATGTAAAACTTTAACTTCTGTTTGAAAAATAAGCAAGATATTGAAAAGGATTTAACAGTTAAACCATATAGGTATCGATTGACGTGTATCATTCATTGAGATCCCGCTAGCACTTGTGAAAAAGGCATGAATCCGTAAGAAGGCAGTGATTGAGGCTGAAGGTGGCTACATTGAATAGATATCAGTTCTATTACATTACTACATAATCAAGTTACCAGAATGTAGCCAGTTCTGGACCCGTATGTGTTACAATATTTTTGAGTATAATGGGGTATTTATTAAAATGCTGCCCACATCAGCATTATTTGGCACAAGGCCTGGAAAGTGGGATACCCGCAGACTCCCCTAAAGGAGGGGCACTCCTGCAATGTAAAAAATTGCCTGAGTAACCCCGTCCGCATTCCCCGGTCGGGGCGCCTCAGGCAGCAAGCAATAAACTTGCCCCACCGGAAAGCCCTGTGGCAAGGCCTGGGAGGGTGGACCTCCTAGGTATTACCCAGGCGGTGTACCTCAGTCCAACAGGTGCTGGGCCGGTTCCCGGCCCTTCACCTGTTGGACTGAGTGTCAAGTGACGAATCCTTGACTGGTACTACCCTGTCTCCATGCAGCCGAAGCCGCTAGAAGACACATCCCATCAGACAAGAAGTATAATGGGGTAGATATTTATTTGCTGCCCACCTCAGCAAAATGTGGCACAAGGCCGGAAAGTGGGAACCCCACAGGCTCCCCTAAAGGAGGGGCACTCCTGCAATTTTAAAAATTGCCTGAGTAACCCCGTCGGCATTCCCCGGTCGGGGCGCCTCAGGCAGCAAGCAATAAACTTGCCCCACCGGAAAGCCCGGTGGCAAGGCCTGGGAGGGTGGACCTCCTAGGTATTACCCAGGCGGTGTACCTCAGTCCAACAGGTGCTGGGCCGGTTCCCGGCCCCTCACCTGTTGGGCTGAGTGTCAAGTGACGAATCCTTGACTGGTACTACCCTGTCTCCATGCAGCCGAAGCCGCTAGGAGACACATCCCATCAGACAAGAAGTATAATGGGGTATGATCCCACACAGTAGAGCGATTCTATTTATAAACGATGTTGCTAGGAACTGACAAATCAAATTAATTCACGTTCTGCTACCAACCAATCAGAAACCAGAATTGCTCCATAAATATTAAACCTTTCTGTAGCAATTTTGCATATGTTTTCTTCTTCGTGTCAATACGGGAAGAATCTTTTGCTCTGAGGCTTCCAACTAAAGAACTGCCTACTGCAAACCAGTCACCTCCAGGACTTGTGTAGAACAACGAACCATCTGAAACTGTTCTGTCTACTGTGAACAAGTCAAAACCCCACCCCCACACAGTAGAGATCACTAGATGTAAAAGATCTTTTTACTCCAGTAGTTTCTTCCCCAGAACCGCTAGACTCTGGAATTCCATTCGAGGTTCCTGCTTCCCTAACTGTACTGACATGCAGAAGTTCAAGTGCAACGTGAACCGACATCTTGCTGCCCAAATCCCAACATAGTGCCCCAGTAGTTGCTACCCCTGATAGTAGCCCCCTACACCAAAAGGGCAATGCGCCTTGTTTGTAAATAAGGCTTTTTCAAGAATTTTTCAACATAATAAGGCCTTTTCAAGAATTTTTCAACATAATAGTATAAATAAGGCCTTTTCAAGAATTTTTCAACATAATAAGGCTTTTTCAAGGCAAAAGTCAAAATGCTTTTGATCTATTAACAAATTATACCATGTTTTCTTTTTTGGTAAACACATTTTAAAACCTTGTTAAATACACAGTAATAAACAGGAAAAAAAAAATTAAAATCCAACATATAAGGGAAATAAAACGAAAAACAAAATAATTTACCTGCTGCTGTGAATCACTCAATACTTGATTTTTGCAAATGGCTTGACCTTTAACATTTTCTTGACAGCACAAGCTCGCTAGCAACGTACATGTCTCATCTAAAAAAACAAAAAGAAAAAAGCATCTATAAATCTCACCTGTCTGTTTAAATGTATGAAAATCTGTCACCTCTATCGAACGTTTTAGGCATACATGCATGTATGTGTCGGGTCATGTCATATGCTACTGGTACCATGTAACTCAGTACTACCTGCCTCATGGTCGGGTCACCGACGACTAAACTGGTTCCCCCACCAGACTTGTTTGATGAGGAGGGCGGCTAGACTCCCAGACGGATTAAAAACAAGACCTTCCAAAGGGCAAATGAACCCTTTTTCGGGGTCAACGGCCAACTAGCACGTGTGTGTGTTAGGGTGGAGAGGGCTCCCGTAAGCTGTGGTGAAGGCAACCTTTCTAGGAGAAGCAAATCTCTGATTTAAAAAAACCATAAAGCGGGAGACCAGTACCCGCATTAAGCTAGTCTGCAGTTTAGCTTGTTGCTGGCTATCTTGCTCTTGCTTGTTGCTGGATATAAACATTTTGAACCGAGAGAGAGACTTATTCTTTTTACATATCAAGGCTCAGAGGCCACTCAAGGATAAGGGTTAATGAGTGTACGGTAGTCAATGGGACAATATCGTAATAATTGTTAGCAGTGGAAATAAGGAGGACGACTCATCAAAAACTTGTTTACGTTTGAAGAAAAGAGCATCCCCTAATAGGCTTCAAAGTCTATTTTTTTTTACATGGAAGTCACCACTTATCAAGGCCCGAAAGCCATTCAGGGATAAAGGTTATTGCATGTACAGTAATCAATAGGATAGTATCTTAGTAATCGTTAGTATTGGAGATTTGATAAAGTGTCTTACTTAAGGGGGCGGTGCATCAGGAATTTGTTTATGTTGGACTTGAAGACATCCAAGTTGTAGTCAGGTGGGAAACAAGCAAAAAACGAAAGGGAGTTCCACAGGCGTGCAGTTCTAAGAAAGAAGCTTTGTTCGTGGAATCTACATTTTTGTTTTGGCACAGTTAAAGAGTGGGGAAAATTTTTGACAGTGGTTTCACTTAAAGGGTGTTTATCATGAAAGATTGGCAAGGGGGGACCAGGGATTAGAGTTCAGATGAGTACTTGCCATGGAAATAACGATAAAACAAGGACAGGCTCGCAACATCTCTTCTGTGGGAGAGAGGTTGCAGGGAAAAGAAAAGGGCATCTCCCACTAAGCCACGAAGTCTATTTTGTACTCTGTCAAGGCAGGATAGGCTGTTTTTAGCAGCTCCTACCCAGATGTGGCAGCAATACTCCATCCTTGGATGTACTTGGCTTTTATATAGATATAAAGAATTGCATCAGCAGTGAGATATCTTCTGAATCGATAGAAGGATCTCACCATTTTTTCAGTGACCTTGGCAACAGACTTGATGTACGTGTTCCATTTCAGGTCAGGAGTAAAGGTCAATCCCAGAAGCTTGTCAAAACATGGAGTCTCCCCTAGACAAGAGGCATCCATTTCAATTGATGCCAGATGGGGATCAGAGCATTGATGGTGTAAAGATAGGAGCTTGGTTTTAGATGCTTTAAAAGTAACCAGCCACCTCTTCCTCCACTGTACCACGCGCTCAAGATCAGAGGAGAGAGAATCAGAGAGAACTTTGTTATTTACAGCCTTTGATGTGTTACCATAGATGGTCGTGTCATCAGCATACATGATTTAAGCATGTGTTTCGGGAGATCATTGATGTAGATCAGGAAGAGAGTTGGGCCCAGGGTAGACCCCTGAGGAACTCCAGCATTAATACTGAGGGCCTCTGATTTTTGTCCATCAACCACTACCCTTATGAGCCTATTAGAGAGAAATGATTTAATAATTGAGAAAACATTTCCAGTTATACCGTAGCTGGAAATCTTGTGAAGTAGGCCTTTATGCCATACCTTATCGAAGGCCTTTGATATGTCAAGAGCAATTGTCCTAGAAAGGAGGCCTTTGTCGAGAGATTCACTAATCCTATGAGATATAACCGTTAGCACATCTGCTGTAGATCTAGCAGAACGGAATCCATATTGCATGTCACTAAGAAGGTTATTTCTGCTGAATTTATGTTGGACTTGAAGAAAAGAGCGTCCCTTAATATGCTTCGAAGTCTATTTTGAACTTTGTCAAGGCAGGATAAGGTCTTTCTAGCAGCTCCTGCCCAAATGTGGAAACAGTACTCCATCCAAGGGCGTACTTGGCTCATATGCAGTTAGGGAATTGCATCGACAGTGAGATATCGACTGGATTTGCATATAAAGAAAAAACTTACTTTTATTTTCTGAAAACAACAATCTGATTGAACTCAAGCTTAGTTGGGTTAACAAAGTCTCCAAGTATTTCGTCTGTGGCCTGCAAGAAAAAAATAAAAATTCACAACAAATGGATAAACTAAATCTAAAACAGAAGTCAGACATAAAAAGAAAGGGAAAAAAGGAAAATCGAATGGCCAACCTCATCGTCATATGCTCATCTAACTTTCAAGCTGCTAAACTCAGTGATTCTCTTTCAGTTTTGTGGTTGATTGATTGATTTGTGTTAAAACATGGTTTGCGCTAAAACATGATTTGTGTTTAAACATTATTTGTGTCAAAATATTTGTGTTAAAACATTATTTGTGTCAAAATATTTGCATTAAAACATGATTTATGTTAAAATGTGATTTATGTCAAAACATGATTTGCGTTAAAACATTTTTGTTAAAAAACGGTTTGTGTTAAAACATTATTTGTGTTAAAACATCATTGTGTTAAAACATTTGTGTTAAAACATTATTTGCGTTAAAACATGATTTGTGTTTAAACATTGTTAAAACATTACTTTTGTTAAAACATGATTTGCATTATAACATTTGCATTAAAACATTATTTGTGTAAAACATTATTTGAATCAAAATTAGTAGAATCTCATCTGCAGTTAAGGTTTAAAAAATCAAGAAGTTGACGCGTTCAACTTCCGCACAAGTCGTATTCTACTCCTATCTTGCTGTCCGCAACAAAATACACAAAACAATCTTCTCATAAACATGTTTAAGCATGAATTAATGATTACTACACTACCTCCTTACATTCATTAACCCTTATCCTCGAGTGGCCCTTGAGCCTTAATAAGTGATGACTCCCTTGTAAAAAGAAATAAAACGACTTACACTGGCCTGGAGACATTTTTACCCTCAGATCCTTTCTGTGGGTTTTTCTCGACAATCAGACAAGGACGTTCAAAATTTTCACACATGTCTTGGAGACGTTTAACCAATTTTTTGTTATTGGCACCATTCGCAAAATCTGAAAACAAAAGATCAAATAGGTCAGAGGTCAATCTAGGAGAGACAGAGGTCATGAATTTTTTAAAATGGAAATCTGTTATCTCAATATCAATTTACTTGTCCGTATGTCCGGTATCACAAAAAAAAAACATCATCGCAAACATTAATGAGAAACGAATTACCTCCCTTTACAGTCGTTGGTGTTACCAGATCAGACTGTCTGAAGATATTGGCTTCCCGAGACGAGAATGCACCCTTAACATTGATTGCTTTTTGTTTTTCTACTTCCTTTTGAAAAACTTGAAACAACAACCCGCCTTTCCCCATCTTTTTCTTCTTCCCATTTCTCCAAACATCATTTTTTTTTTACACAGGCATCACCACCTATTAAGGCCAAGAGGCCACTCGAGGATAAGGGTTAAAGAGTGTACAGTAGTCAATAGAACAATATAGTAATCGTTAGTAATGGAAATTTGGTAAATTTGTTAACTTATTGTTTACGATAGACTTGAAAACAACCATATTGTAGTCAGCTGGAAAGCAGGGAAACGGAAGACAGACCCAAAGGCGTGCAGTTCTAAGAACGAAACTTTGTTCATGGAATCTACGTTTAGGTTTAGGCATAGATAAAGAGTGTACCTATTACAATTGAATAAAAAAAACATATTGTAAAACTTTCATCTTACTTACAAAGGCGTCACCACTTATCAAGGCCGATAGGCCACTCAAGGATAAGGGCTAAAGAGTGTAGAGTAGTCAAAAAGAAAATATAGTAATCGTTAGTAATGGAAATTTGGTAAATTTTTTAACTTAAGTGGAACGGCTCATCAAGAACTTGTTTATATTAGACTTGAAGACAACCAATTTGTAGTCAGCTGGAAAGCAGGAAAACGGAAGACAATTCCACAGGCGTGCAGTTCTAAGAAAGAAGCTTTGTTTTTTTTCTTTTACTTTCCAACACTGATGCGCAGGGGAGGGTCGACGTCGACAGCATAACACCATCATTTCAGAGAATATATTCTTGGAATAGAAAAAAAAAAATTCATGCTCTATAAAGCTTAAGGGTCCTTTTTCACTACTGGACATAACTTACTTCCATTTTTAGTGCCTTTTAACTGACATGAAGGCATTTAAATATTGGGTACATTAATAATTCAGAGTGATAAACCTCAGTAGAAATCTAATTTTAATAAGTACACAACTAATTCCTTTCCAAACATCAATACTGTAACCCTTTTTTTTACATAGGCATAACTACTTATCAAGGTCCAGAGTCCACTCGAGGATAAGAGGTAAGAGTGTACAGTAGTCAATTGGACAATGTAGTAATAATTAGTAATAGAAATTCGGTAAATTTGTTAACTTAAGTGGAACAGCTCATCAAAAACTTGTTTACATTAGACTTGAAGACAACCATATTGTAGTCAGCTGTAAAGCAGGAAAACGGAAGACAATTCCACAGGCGTGCAGTTCTAAGAAAGAAGCTTTGTTCATGGTATCTATGTTTAGGTTTAGGCACAGATAAAGAGTGGGGGGAAATTATTGACAGTGGTTTCAGCTAGATGAGTGTTTCTTGTGAAAGTTTGACGAGGGGGGATCATAGATTGAAGCTCAGTCGAGCACTTGCCATGAAAATAACGATAAAGCAGAGACAAACTCGCAACATCTCTTCTGTGAGATAGAGATGGCAGGGAAGAGAAAAGGGCATCTCCTACGAGACTACGAAGTCTATTTTGAACTCTATCAAGGCAGGACAAGTTTTTTTCTAGCAGCTCCTGCTCAAATGTGGCAACAGTACTCCATCCTTGGACGTACCTGGCTCTTATATAGATTTCCCTCTCCCATTGTAAAACTCATTCATGTTCTGCAGGTAGGGAACAAAACCAATAAAACCCACTATAAAACAACCAAACCAAACATTACAAACTATCGATTGAAGATACAAAAAGTTTGAAGAATAAAAACGTTCTACAAAATAACTGGATGCAACATGAATACTATTTCTAAAATAAGTGGATTCAGCATTGAATGACCTGAAAAGGGTTGATATGCCGTAAAACCAAGCAACATATCCAACCTATATATTGCATCACTGTACTTATTTTACAAGTAGTTTTTATGGAAACTCAATCGATATACAAAAAAATCGATATACAAAAAAGAAATAAAAAAAACATGGCTGTCTGTTTACGGTTTAAAATTGGATATTTTATTTTATGATTAAAAAAAAATATTTCATTTTATAATTAAAAAAAAATATTTTATTTTATAATTAAAAAAAAATATTTTTTTATAATTAAAAATATATTATTTTATAATTAAAAAATTTTTTTATTTTATAATTAAAAAAATATTTTATTTTATAATTAAAAAAAAAATTATTTTATAATTAAAAAAATATTTAATTTTATAATTAAAAAAAATTATTTTATAATTAAAAAAATATTTTATTTTATAATTAAAAAAATATTTTATTTTATAATTAAAAAAAAATATTTTATTTTATAATTAAAAAAAAAATTTTATTTTATGATTAAAAAAAGTCATGTTGAGAGAAGACTAAGTTTTTTTTTATTAAATTCTTTTTATTAAAGTTTTTTTATTAAAATTTTTTATTTGGGAAAATCTTTTTAATCGGTTTTTGGGGACAAGATCAAAGTGTAGTATCTGTTCTCCAGATGCTGCACTTCAATTTCTTGTTCTCTGTCAGTGGAGGAGGAATCCTTCACGACTGAGACAATTTTTATTTTTGTTCCTTTTCTCCACGTTAAAAAACGACCCTGGTGTCTAACTCTGTCCCGTGGGGAGGCATAGTAAATAGGTACAACCTAATGAAGGGCAGAGGAATAGTTGGCCGAAACGAGCGAAACAACAACTTTAAGAAAGATGAGGATAATAGTCCACAAATAAGCAGCAGCAGCTCCTTCAGTCTTTGACAGACTATGGATACCCACGAACGGTTGCTTGTGCGTGAAATCTTTGTGGCAGGAGGTGCGCAGTCTCTAACCACACCTCTCCTGAGCCGACATTGTTAAATACCAGTGGCAAGTGAAGTACAGGATGACTGGAAACAAATGCCGAGATAAGCGGAGAGCACATACAGCGTATAGAATTCCCAAATGGTCACCCATCTGATACTACTAACCAGGCTCAACATTGCTTAACTTTAGTGATCTGACGAGAACCGGTGTGTCAACGCGATTATGCCGTATGCACAAGTAAATAAATAAA
This sequence comes from Euprymna scolopes, assembly GCF_053919585.1. Classification (NCBI taxonomy): domain Eukaryota; kingdom Metazoa; phylum Mollusca; class Cephalopoda; order Sepiida; family Sepiolidae; genus Euprymna; species Euprymna scolopes. Next base: position 7,497,457 of record NC_136527.1, read on the forward strand.
AAAAAGCACGGTTCTTATTCTGTATAAGTACCTGTCGACTGATGATATGAAGAAAACGGGTTTCCTTACCAGTCATGACTTTTCTCTCAACAGCTGTTCGCAAGCTGACGATATAATCACAGGCTTCTAATTTCGTCACAACCACGTTCAATCTGTGTTTTAGTCGGAGGTCCGATATGATATCCTGTGAAACAGAAGGAAGAAAATTCTACCATAATAATAATTATTTTGAAAGCCATTCTTAACATGGGAAGGTTGGGAGTGTTTATTCTGAAAGCTGATCTTAACATGAAAAATTGTAACATCGTGCATATTCTTATATAATGGTGTACGTATGTGACGAAGGGTTCATCTGAATGTGTGTACATGTTACGAAATGTCTATGGTGGTTCTTCACTAACTGAACCCTAACTTCTGTTGCTGCAGTCTATGATAAATGGTGACTACCATGTAAAAAAATTCACAAAATATCAGCAACAGCAGAGAATGGCTTTTTTTTACATGGTAGTCAACACTTATCAAGGCCCGGAAACCACTCGGGGATAAGGGTTATTGCGTGTACAGTAATCAATGAGATAGTATTGTCGTAATCATTAGTATTGGGGGTTTTTATAGAGTGTCTTACTTAAGGGGGCGGTTTGTCAGGATTTTGTTTATGTTGGACTTGAAGACATCCAAGTTGTAGTCAGGTGGGAAACAGGCAAACGGAAGAGAATTCCACAGACGTGCAGTTCTAAGAAAGAAGCTTTGTTCATGGAATCTACGTTTTGATTTAAGCACAGATAAAGAGTGGGGAAAATTATTGACAGTGGTTTCAGCTAGACAGGTGTTTTTCGTGAAAGATTGGCGAGGTGGCATCAGAGATTGGAGCTCAGACGAGCACTTGCCATGGAAGTAACGATAAAACGAAGACAGACTCGCAGCGTCTCTTCTGTGGGAGAGAGGTTGCAGGGAAGAGAAAAGGGCATCTCCCACTACGAAGTCTATTTTGTACTCTGTCAAGGCAGGATAGGCTGTTTTTAGCAGCTCCTGCCCAGATATGGCAGCAGTATTCCATCCTTGGACGTACCTGGCTTTTATATAGATAGAGAATTGCATCAGTAGTGAGATATGAGTAAAATATATTGCAGCATAATCAAGATAAATCGAAATACTTGATTTTTGGAATATGATATTTTCATTTCGTCATGGGTACATTTCTATATAGAGCATACAGATTTTTCTATATTTTGGGGAATTCTAGACTATAACCACATTTTCATACCTGAGCTCCGCTAATTTCTTTGGATGCAGCAAAAATGACCAAGGGTTCGAGATTCTCACACTCATCTTCCGATTCTGAATCCCGTATGTGAATTGGCTCATTTCTCTAAAAGAAATAAAAAAAAACAAAAAAAACAGAAGAAACTTATTTAAAATATATGAAGAGTGGTATAAATAAAATAATTGGAAAAATAATTACTGTATATATGTATATATATGTCTGGTCACGAATAGGCTCCTATATGGTTGACTATTATAGAAGATGTATCGAGACACAGGAATGGGTATGTTTGATCTGGCAGAACGGTGGTTCATTAAAATTGTGGGGTCTGCGTACGCGCCTGGTCCACAAAGTATGGAAATAAGAAATTAAAAAAAAAAGTTTACAAGTGTTTTTGATATAGATGTACATAAGAATACTTTGATAAGTACGCTTTAACTTAAATAGGGATGGTATAATAAAATTGTGGGGTCTGCGTTCACGTCCGGCCTCCATAGAATGGAAAAAACTGATTACATATAATGATAGAAGATGTATCGAGACACAGGAATGGGTATGTTTGATCTGGCCTCCATAGAATGGAAATAGGCACAAACTTTAATAAAGACTTTTCATATCTATCTGCGTAAATATACTTTGATAATTATGTTTCAGTTTGAAGAAATATGGTATAATAAAATTATGGGGTGTTCGTTCGCACCTGACCTCCATAGAATGGAAATATGTCACAAAGTTTAACAAGAATTTTTTAATATAGATCCACTGAATATTGTGATAAGTGTTTCAGTGTGAACAGGTATGGTATAATAAATGATGGGGTTTATCTATTTTATTTTTACTTTCATCATATTTTGCTTTGGTTTTGATACCCCCAAATTCGAAGCTATCTCTTTACAACCCTTTCTTTTCATAACCTATCATCTATATATCTATAAAAGTGAACGTGTCTGTCTGTCTGTCTGTCTGTCTGTGTACATTTCCCTACGCAATAACTCTGTCAATTTTTAGTCTATAGACTCGAAATTTGAAATACCGGGTACTGAGATTTGGGAAAATCGATGTGACGGGTGTCAGCCAGAAATTTGGCTGTTAAGGGGTCAAATTTCAAGGATTTGACCTTTAAGAACTCTACCAAACTCCTCCGACAATTTTGGGTCTAGACACTTGAAATTCTAGATTTAGGTTCCTTGAACATGGATCTAACTTAATAAAGTGATTTGAGCCCGAAACGATAGGTACAAAATTATCATATATCGGTTGAATAAGACGACCGCTAAACCACAAAACCATTTTTGTTTAGCCGGTATCTTATGAAATATTGTTTTTAAAGATGATTTTTTAACTTTAAGCGTTGTCTTATATGCCAAAATATACAGCAATTTTTTTTATACGGTACATGAATGATTCTGCGCTATGAAACAGGTGCTGTCAAGAATTGTGCAGGTCAACATACTTCAAGAAATAAACAGTAAGATGGTCAACATCTTGAAATTTGGAATATAGAATTTTATTATTTATATATATACTAGTGGAAGGGTTGTAGGGCGCCCAGCATTGCCCAATCATAAAAAAAAATTGTGACAGCAGGAAGGGGGTAAAAAAAAAAAAAAAAAAAAAAAAAACGGGACTCCGGTGTCATCAGTCAGACATAAAACTGAAAGCAAATTTTGTAAGCAAAAAAAATAAAAGAAAAAGAAAAATTAAGAAAATCAAAATTAAAAATAATTCGCCCGTACCCATCCTGCACCCCATTATAACCAATGAATAAAAAAAAAATAACTATAAACACACCAAGCCTCAATAAAGAAAATGATGTCAATTGAAAACATTGCCAGGGCCGCTGCGAAAAGGTGGGCTCTCTCTACCGTTCTAGAAAACTACTGACACCTGAAAGTATCCTGTATCTCTATAAGGCCACCATTCGCCCATGTATGGAGTATTGTTGTCACATCTGGGCTGTGGCATCTGCTACTAGTCTCTCGCTCCTAGACAAGGTTAAAAAAAAGAGTCGCCAATCTGATAGGTCCTGAACTGGCATCTAAGCTTCATCCTTTGTCCCATCGACGAAACGTTGCATCCCTCTGCCTGTTCTACAAGTATTTTAATGGTGAATGCTCTGACGAACTACAGACACTTGTGCCCCCACGACGCAGACACCCTCAACAAACCAGACAGGCAGCTAAATCCCCCCCCACACACACAGTAGAGATCCCTAGATGTAAAAGATCTTTCTACTCCAGTAGTTTCTTCCCCAGAACCGCTAGATTCTGGAATTCCATTCCAGGATCCTGCTTCCCTAACTGTACTGACATGCAGAAGTTCAAGTGCAACGTGAACCGACATCTTGCTGCCCAAATCCCTACATAGTGCCCCAGTAGTTGCTAACCCTGATAGTAGCCCGCTACACCAAAGTGGCAATGTGCCTTGTTTGGGGTGAAAATGTAATTAAAAAAAAAATCGCTCCTGACGACGATCGGATTTACCGGTAGAAAGTGGTTGAGAAAATTATCGCCGAACAACAACTACTGGACGCCATAATATACAACATGCCAGCAAAAAAAAGAAAAAGACAGCTCGGCGAATTGAAAAGATATCTAACAAAATCGGGGGGAAACAAAGAACTCTGTTGTGTTCAATCAGACATGCTTGAATAATGACTTGCTGTCAAATTATACAAACAAAATATATATATATATATATAACTACTTCATTTACTCACACAAATTTAATATACGAAAGTATAGATTTATGCGTAAACTTTAAGTATTTACTTCAAAAGTGCTCAATACGTAGTTCTAAAACAAAAGTGCTCAATACCTAGTTCTAAAAAAGATCCTTTGTTCGATAAAATGCATGCCCATTGGCTGATAGGAGGTGGCGTGGTGGATACTAGAAAGCTGATTGGCTAACTAGAAATCCTCAACATATATAAAAACAAGAAGCAACCACAAAATTCGCGCATAAGCCTGACGAATCCTACAGTGGATAAAACGCAGAATATTCAGTGTAGCTTAATCGCCATATATATTTTATAAATAACTATATATATATATATATATATATTACTGATGGATACAATTCCCAATTCCGATTGAAGAGATTGCAATGAAATTTTCTAAGTCCAAACAAGAGGGGACGTAGGTATAGGTAGATGAGAATCCTATAGGCTAAGGCATCTCAACGTGTATTTAATTGAAAATTTCTAAGTCCAAAACAAGAGGGGACGTAGGTATAGGTTGATGACAATCCTATAGACCAAGGCAAGTCAACGTGTATTCAATTGAAAATTTCTAAGTCCAAACAAGAGGGGATGTAGGTATAGGTTGATGAGAATCCTATAGACCAAGGCAAGTCAACGTGTATTCAATTGAAAATTTCTAAGTCTAAACAACAGGGGATGTCGATATAGGTAGATGAGAATCCTATAGACCAAGGCAAGTCAACGTGTGTTCAATTGAAAATTTCTAAGTCCAAACAACAGGGGATGTAGATATAGGTTGATGAGAATCCTATAAACCAAGGCAAGTCAACGTGTATTCAATTGAAAATTTCTAAGTCAAAACAAGAGGGGATGTAGGTATAGGTTGATGACAATCCTATAAACCAAGGCAAGTCAACGTGTATTCAATTGAAAATTTCTAAGTCTAAACAACAGGGGATGTCGATATAGGTTGATGACAATCCTATTGACCAATGCAAGTCAACGTGTATTCAATTGAAAATTTCTAAGTCCAAACAACAGGGGATGTAGATATAGGTTGATGAGAATCTTATTGACCAAGGCAAGTCAACGTGTATTCAATTGAAAATTTCTAAGTCAAAACAAGAGGGGATGTAGGTATAGGTTGATGACAATCCTATAAACCAAGGCAAGTCAACGTGTATTCAATTGAAAATTTCTAAGTCTAAACAAGAGGGGATGTAGGTATAGGTTGATGAGAATCCTATTGACCAAGACAAGTCAACGTGTATTCAATTGAAAATTTCTAAGTCCAAACAAGAGGGGATGTAGATATAGGTTGATGAGAATCCTATTGACCAATGCAAGTCAACGTGTATTCAATTGAAAATTTCTAAGTCCAAACAACAGGGGATGTAGATATAGGTTGATGAGAATCCTATTGACCAATGCAAGTCAACGTGTATTCAATTGAAAATTTCTAAGTCAAAACAAGAGGGGATGTAGGTATAGGTTGATGACAATCCTATAAACCAAGGCAAGTCAACGTGTATTCAATTGAAAATTTCTAAGTCAAAACAAGAGGGGATGTAGGTATAGGTTGATGACAATCCTATAAACCAAGGCAAGTCAACGTGTATTCAATTGAAAATTTCTAAGTCCAAACAACAGGGGATGTAGATATAGGTAGATGAGAATCCTATTGACCAATGCAAGTCAACGTGTATTCAATTGAAAATTTCTAAGTCTAAACAACAGGGGATGTAGATATAGGTTGATGAGAATCCTATTGACCAATGCAAGTCAACGTGTATTCAATTGAAAATTTCTAAGTCTAAACAACAGGGGATGTAGATATAGGTTGATGAGAATCCTATTGACCAATGCAAGTCAACGTGTATTCAATTGAAAATTTCTAAGTCCAAACAAGAGGGGATGTAGGTATAGGTTGATGAGAATCCTATTGACCAATGCAAGTCAACGTGTATTCAATTGAAAATTTCTAAGTCAAAACAAGAGGGGATGTAGGTATAGGTTGATGACAATCCTATAAACCAAGGCAAGTCAACGTGTATTCAATTGAAAATTTCTAAGTCTAAACAACAGGGGATGTAGATATAGGTAGATGAGAATCCTATTGACCAATGCAAGTCAACGTGTATTCAATTGAAAATTTCTAAGTCTAAACAACAGGGGATGTAGATATAGGTTGATGAGAATCCTATTGACCAATGCAAGTCAACGTGTATTCAATTGAAAATTTCTAAGTCCAAACAAGAGGGGATGTGGATATAGGTAGATGAGAATCCTATTGACCAATGCAAGTCAACGTGTATTCAATTGAAAATTTCTAAGTCCAAACAACAGGGGATGTAGGTATAGGTTGATGAGAATCCTATTGACCAATGCAAGTCAACGTGTATTCAATTGAAAATTTCTAAGTCCAAACAAGAGGGGATGTAGGTATAGGTTGATGACAATCCTATAAACCAAGGCAAGTCAACGTGTATTCAATTGAAAATTTCTAAGTCTAAACAACAGGGGATGTAGATATAGGTTGATGAGAATCCTATTGACCAATGCAAGTCAACGTGTATTCAATTGAAAATTTCTAAGTCCAAACAAGAGGGGATGTGGATATAGGTAGATGAGAATCCTATTGACCAAGACAAGTCAACGTGTATTCAATTGAAAATTTCTAAGTCTAAACAACAGGGGATGTAGATATAGGTTGATGACAATCCTATAGACCAAGGCAAGTCAACGTGTATTCAATTGAAAATTTCTAAGTCCAAACAAGAGGGGATGTAGGTATAGGTTGATGACAATTCTATAGACCGAGGCATATAAGATTGTATTCAATTGAAAATTTCTAAGTCCAAACAAGAGGGAATGTTGGTATAGGTTGATGACAATCCTATAGACCAAGGCAAGTCAACGTGTATTCAATTGAAAATTTCTAAGTCCAAACAAGAGGGGATGTAGATATAGGTTGATGAGAATCCTATAGACCAAGACAAGTCAACGTGTATTAAATTGAAAATTTCTAAGTCCAAACAAGAGGGGATGTGGATATAGGTTGATGAGAATCCTATTGACCAATGCAAGTCAACGTGTATTCAATTGAAAATTTCTAAGTCTAAACAAGAGGGGATGTAGATATAGGTTGATGAGAATCCTATAGACCAAGACAAGTCAACGTGTATTAAATTGAAAATTTCTAAGTCCAAACAAGAGGGGATGTAGATATAGGTTGATGAGAATGCTATAGACCAATGCAAGTCAACGTGTATTCAATTGAAAATTTCTAAGTCCAAACAAGAGGGGATGTAGGTATAGGTTGATGACAATTCTATAGACCGAGGCATATAAGATTGTATTCAATTGAAAATTTCTAAGTCCAAACAAGAGGGGATGTTGGTATAGGTTGATGACAATCCTATAGACCAAGGCAAGTCAACGTGTATTCAATTGAAAATTTCTAAGTCTAAACAAGAGGGGATGTAGGTATAGGTTGATGACAATCCTATAGACCAAGGCAAGTCAACGTGTATTCAATTGAAAATTTCTAAGTCCAAACAAGAGGGGATGTAGATATAGGTTGATGACAATCCTATAGACCAAGGCAAGTCAACGTGTATTCAATTGAAAATTTCTAAGTCCAAACAAGAGGGGATGTAGGTATAGGTTGATGACAATTCTATAGACCGAGGCATATAAGATTGTATTCAATTGAAAATTTCTAAGTCCAAACAAGAGGGGATGTAGGTATAGGTTGATGACAATCCTATAGACCAAGGCAAGTCAACGTGTATTCAATTGAAAATTTCTAAGTCCAAACAAGAGGGGATGTAGATATAGGTTGATGACAATCCTATAGACCAAGGCAAGTCAACGTGTATTCAATTGAAAATTTCTAAGTCCAAACAAGAGGGGATGTAGGTATAGGTTGATGACAATTCTATAGACCGAGGCATATAAGATTGTATTCAATTGAAAATTTCTAAGTCCAAACAAGAGGGGATGTTGGTATAGGTTGATGACAATCCTATAGACCAAGGCAAGTCAACGTATATTCAATTGAAAATTTCTAAGTCCAAACAAGAGGGGATGTAGGTATAGGTTGATGACAATTCTATAGACCGAGGCATATAAGATTGTATTCAATTGAAAATTTCTAAGTCCAAACAAGAGGGGATGTTGGTATAGGTTGATGACAATCCTATAGACCAAGGCAAGTCAACGTATATTCAATTGAAAATTTCTAAGTCCAAACAAGAGGGGATGTTGGTATAGGTTGATGACAATCCTATAGACCAAGGCAAGTCAACGTGTATTCAATTGAAAATTTCTAAGTCAAAACAAGAGGGGATGTAGGTATAGGTTGATGACAATCCTATAAACCAAGGCAAGTCAACGTGTATTCAATTGAAAATTTCTAAGTCCAAACAAGAGGGGATGTAGGTATAGGTTGATGACAATCCTATAAACCAAGGCAAGTCAACGTGTATTCAATTGAAAATTTCTAAGTCCAAACAAGAGGGGATGTAGATATAGGTTGATGACAATCCTATAGACCAAGGCAAGTCAACGTGTGTTCAATTGAAAATTTCTAAGTCCAAACAAGAGGGGATGTTGGTATAGGTTGATGAGAATCCTATTGACCAAGGCAAGTCAACGTGTATTCAATTGAAAATTTCTAAGTCCAAACAAGAGGGGATGTTGGTATAGGTTGATGACAATCCTATAGACCAAGGCAAGTCAACGTATATTCAATTGAAAATTTCTAAGTCCAAACAAGAGGGGATGTAGGTATAGGTTGATGACAATCCTATAAACCAAGGCAAGTCAACGTGTATTCAATTGAAAATTTCTAAGTCCAAACAAGAGGGGATGTTGGTATAGGTTGATGAGAATCCTATTGACCAAGGCAAGTCAACGTGTATTCAATTGAAAATTTCTAAGTCCAAACAAGAGGGGATGTTGGTATAGGTTGATGACAATCCTATAGACCAAGGCAAGTCAACGTATATTCAATTGAAAATTTCTAAGTCCAAACAAGAGGGGATGTTGGTATAGGTTGATGACAATCCTATAGACCAAGGCAAGTCAACGTGTATTCAATTGAAAATTTCTAAGTCAAAACAAGAGGGGATGTAGGTATAGGTTGATGACAATCCTATAAACCAAGGCAAGTCAACGTGTATTCAATTGAAAATTTCTAAGTCCAAACAAGAGGGGATGTAGGTATAGGTTGATGACAATCCTATAAACCAAGGCAAGTCAACGTGTATTCAATTGAAAATTTCTAAGTCCAAACAAGAGGGGATGTAGGTATAGGTTGATGACAATCCTATAAACCAAGGCAAGTCAACGTGTATTCAATTGAAAATTTCTAAGTCCAAACAAGAGGGGATGTAGATATAGGTTGATGACAATCCTATAGACCAAGGCAAGTCAACGTGTGTTCAATTGAAAATTTCTAAGTCCAAACAAGAGGGGATGTAGGTATAGGTTGATGACAATCCTATAAACCAAGGCAAGTCAACGTGTATTCAATTGAAAATTTCTAAGTCCAAACAAGAGGGGATGTAGGTATAGGTTGATGACAATTCTATAGACCGAGGCATATAAGATTGTATTCAATTGAAAATTTCTAAGTCCAAACAAGAGGGGATGTAGGTATAGGTTGATGACAATCCTATAGACCAAGGCAAGTCAACGTGTGTTCAATTGAAAATTTCTAAGTCCAAACAAGAGGGGATGTAGGTATAGGTTGATGACAATTCTATAGACCGAGGCATATAAGATTGTATTCAATTGAAAATTTCTAAGTCCAAACAAGAGGGGACGTAGGTATAGGTTGATGACAATCCTATAGACCAATGCAAGTCAACGTGTATTCAATTGAAAATTTCTAAGTCCAAACAAGAGGGGATGTAGGTATAGGTTGATGAGAATCCTATTGACCAAGGCAAGTCAACGTGTATTCAATTGAAAATTTCTAAGTCCAAACAAGAGGGGATGTAGGTATAGGTTGATGACAATTCTATAGACCGAGGCATCTAAGATTGTATTCAATTGAAAATTTCTAAGTCCAAACAAGAGGGGATGTAGGTATAGGTTGATGACAATCCTATAAACCAAGGCAAGTCAACGTGTATTCAATTGAAAATTTCTAAGTCCAAACAAGAGGGGATGTAGGTATAGGTTGATGACAATCCTATAAACCAAGGCAAGTCAACGTGTATTCAATTGAAAATTTCTAAGTCCAAACAAGAGGGGATGTAGGTATAGGTTGATGACAATCCTATAAACCAAGGCAAGTCAACGTGTATTCAATTGAAAATTTCTAAGTCCAAACAAGAGGGGATGTAGGTATAGGTTGATGACAATCCTATAAACCAAGGCAAGTCAACGTGTATTCAATTGAAAATTTCTAAGTCCAAACAAGAGGGGATGTAGGTATAGGTTGATGACAATCCTATAAACCAAGGCAAGTCAACGTGTATTCAATTGAAAATTTCTAAGTCCAAACAAGAGGGGATGTAGGTATAGGTTGATGACAATCCTATAAACCAAGGCAAGTCAACGTGTATTCAATTGAAAATTTCTAAGTCCGAACAAGAGGGGATGTAGGTATAGGTTGATGACAATCCTATAAACCAAGGCAAGTCAACGTGTATTCAATTGAAAATTTCTAAGTCCAAACAAGAGGGGATGTAGGTATAGGTTGATGACAATTCTATAGACCGAGGCATATAAGATTGTATTCAATTGAAAATTTCTAAGTCCAAACAAGAGGGGATGTAGGTATAGGTTGATGACAATTCTATAGACCGAGGCATATAAGATTGTATTCAATTGAAAATTTCTAAGTCCAAACAAGAGGGGATGTAGGTATAGGTTGATGACAATCCTATAGACCGAGGCATATAAGATTGTATTCAATTGAAAATTTCTAAGTCCAAACAAGAGGGGATGTAGGTATAGGTTGATGACAATTCTATAGACCGAGGCATATAAGATTGTATTCAATTGAAAATTTCTAAGTCCAAACAAGAGGGGATGTAGGTATAGGTTGATGACAATCCTATAGACCGAGGCATATAAGATTGTATTCAATTGAAAATTTCTAAGTCCAAACAAGAGGGGATGTAGGTATAGGTTGATGACAATTCTATAGACCGAGGCATATAAGATTGTATTCAATTGAAAATTTCTAAGTCCAAACAAGAGGGGATGTAGGTATAGGTTGATGACAATCCTATAAACCAAGGCAAGTCAACGTGTATTCAATTGAAAATTTCTAAGTCCAAACAAGAGGGGATGTAGGTATAGGTTGATGACAATCCTATAAACCAAGGCAAGTCAACGTGTATTCAATTGAAAATTTCTAAGTCCAAACAAGAGGGGATGTTGGTATAGGTTGATGAGAATCCTATTGACCAAGGCAAGTCAACGTGTATTCAATTGAAAATTTCTAAGTCCAAACAAGAGGGGATGTAGGTATAGGTTGATGACAATCCTATAAACCAAGGCAAGTCAACGTGTATTCAATTGAAAATTTCTAAGTCCAAACAAGAGGGGATGTAGGTATAGGTTGATGACAATCCTATAAACCAAGGCAAGTCAACGTGTATTCAATTGAAAATTTCTAAGTCCAAACAAGAGGGGATGTAGGTATAGGTTGATGACAATTCTATAGACCGAGGCATATAAGATTGTATTCAATTGAAAATTTCTAAGTCCAAACAAGAGGGGATGTAGGTATAGGTTGATGACAATCCTATAAACCAAGGCAAGTCAACGTGTATTCAATTGAAAATTTCTAAGTCCAAACAAGAGGGGATGTAGGTATAGGTTGATGACAATCCTATAAACCAAGGCAAGTCAACGTGTATTCAATTGAAAATTTCTAAGTCCAAACAAGAGGGGATGTTGGTATAGGTTGATGAGAATCCTATTGACCAAGGCAAGTCAACGTGTATTCAATTGAAAATTTCTAAGTCCAAACAAGAGGGGATGTAGGTATAGGTTGATGACAATCCTATAAACCAAGGCAAGTCAACGTGTATTCAATTGAAAATTTCTAAGTCAAAACAAGAGGGGATGTAGGTATAGGTTGATGACAATTCTATAGACCGAGGCATATAAGATTGTATTCAATTGAAAATTTCTAAGTCCAAACAAGAGGGGATGTAGGTATAGGTTGATGACAATTCTATAGACCGAGGCATATAAGATTGTATTCAATTGAAAATTTCTAAGTCCAAACAAGAGGGGATGTAGGTATAGGTTGATGACAATCCTATAGACCAAGGCAAGTCAACGTGTATTCAATTGAAAATTTCTAAGTCCAAAAAAGAGGGGATGTAGGTATAGGTTGATGACAATTCTATAGACCAAGGCATATAAGATTGTATTCAATTGAAAATTTCTAAGTCCAAACAAGAGGGGATGTAGGTATAGGTTGATGACAATCCTATAGACCAAGGCATATAAGATTGTATTCAATTGAAAATTTCTAAGTCCAAACAAGAGGGGATGTAGGTATAGGTTGATGACAATCCTATAGACCGAGGCATCTAAGATTGTATTCAATTGAAAATTTCTAAGTCCAAACAAGAGGGGATGTAGGTATAGGTAGATTAGAATCCTATAGACCAAGGCAAGTCAACGTGTATTCAATTGAAAATTTCTAAGTCCAAACAAGAGGGGATGTAGGTATAGGTAGATTAGAATCCTATAGACAAAGGCAAGTAAACGTGTATTCAATTGAAAATTTCTAAGTCCAAACAAGAGGGGATGTAGGTAAAAGTTTGATGACAATCCTATAGACCAAGGCAAGTCAACGTGTATTCAATTGAAAATTTCTAAGTCCAAACAAGAGGGGATGTAGGTATAGGTAGATTAGAATCCTATAGACCAAGGCATCTCAGATAGACTAACACATGTCAGCTTGTATTCAAATGAAAATTTATAAGTTTAAAACAGTGTAAGTAAGTGTCTGGAAGTGCCCGATCGACGCCTACTGCCATGTTGGGTGCATGTAGGCGTAGCAAAATGCCTTCTAATCTGCTAGGCACATCGGGACTTAGTTTTTTTTCTGTTCTTTCTCTGCACCGTGTAGGTTTGCGTCTGGAAGTGCCTCGTTGAGGGCTACTGTTACCTTGACATATCAACGTGTATTCAAGTTAAAACTTTTAACTTTAAAACGGGAGTTAGGTACCGGTAAATGAGAAGCTTATTAAGCTAGACATGTTGAAATTTATAAGTTCGGACATAGGGGATGGCAAGACGGGGAATAGGGATAAAGAATAAGAAAAGAGAGATAGACAGATCTAGATAAATACAGAGGTATAAAGAGAGACGGGCAAGGGAGATAAATTTCATGATTCAACTTATATGCTAATAAGAAATAGTTGGTGTATCAGAAACACAAGCATTGTTTTTACTGGTTAATTTTACATCAGAATACACTTTTAGATTTTATGTAGATTTTTTTCTATAGGAAACATGCAAATAGCACACATAACATCTAGACATATAAATATATACATAAAACAATTATAGTTATGAGATATATCTGAACTAATACAAAAAGACAATAATGATGAATATCATCACTTACCTTGGAAAATTATCCAGGCTGTATGCCTACTCACATTCCATCAAACACCAGAAAATCATGATCCATTGCTTGGTTGATTTTTTTTAATTTTTTTAATTTTTTATTTTTTCATACACATTTGTAATTGTGTCTTGCTTTATCAAGTATTTTTGTAATTAATCTGTGGTGTTGGGAGAATCAATTTTGCTTAACATTTTTTTATATATATTTTTTCAGTTTACAGAGTCATTGCAGTACAAAGTCTGACACTGTAATTGCTTGAAAAGTATTGCATTGGGAAGGATTCTTTTTCTTTTTTTGAGGTGTGTGGGAATTTCAGTAGGAGAAGTTTCTACTGATTTCAGATTCCAAGTTGTATTTTATTGTTTGTGCATTCTTTTATAAAGTTCTTACAGATGTTTTTGTGTTATGAAAGTGAAAATGAATGACTTGCAAAGACATTTACATTTTTGCATTCTTTTTTAATTCTTCACCTTTTTTGTTTTAATGTCCCAAGAGTGAACCAAGACAGATGAGTCTTATTCAGCATAGTGGAAAAAAACAGGTTAACTTTGGTTGTCCTCAATGGATTTGTCCAGAGTATAATATGTCCAAGTTATTGCCCGAATAAAGTGAGAACCATACCCCAAAACTAATGCAGAACTCTTATGTTATTGCACAGCTAAAAGAGTTAACTTGTCTAGGATAAGTGCCATATAAATGTGCAGAAGTCACTATATAGCTCTATTTATTAACTGATATGAACTTAAATTGCTGAACATGACTCAAAAATTTTCTACAGAGCTCTACTTAGAGACGAGCACTCTCAAAGAAAATTTGTCTAACATAATTTTGAAATATATTCTTTAAAGTTACCATAGAGCTCTCAAATATATTAGGTACTCAAATAGGAAACTTGTTTCAAATACTTGTGTTATATATATATACTTAGAGACATAGAGCACTAAAGACATTTATTAAGATTTTTACTTAATAATTAGACTTTAAATAGTGCTCAAGACAGAGCTGATATTATAAAACGTTTATTTTATTACAGGCTAAATAAACATTAAGATTTAACCAAAGTTATATAAGAGTGCTCAATAAGACACAGAGCAATAAAGACATTTTATTTAGATTTTTACTTAATAATTACACTTTAAATAAGTGCTCAACACTAGACAGAGCTGATATTATAAAACGTTTATTTTATTACAGGCTGAATAAGCATTAAGATTTAACTGGAGTTATATAAGAGTGCTCAATGAGACACAGAGCAATAAAGACATTTTATTTAGATTTTTACTTAATAATTACACTTTAAATAAGTGCTCAACACTAGACAGAGCTGATATTATAAAACGTTTATTTTATTACAGGCTAAATAAACATTAAGATTTAACCAAAGTTATATAAGAGTGCTCAATAAGACACTGAGCAATAAAGACATTTTATTTAGATTTTTACTTAATAATTACACTTAAATAAGTGCTCAACACTAGACAGAGCTGATATTATAAAACGTTTATTTTATCACAGGCTGAATAAGCATTAAGATTTAACTGGAGTTATATAAGAGTGCTCAATGAGACACAGAGCAATAAAGACATTTTATTTTGATTTTTACTTAATAATTACACTTTAAATAAGTGCTCAACACTAGACAGAGCTGATATTATAAAACGTTTATTTTATTACAGGCTAAATAAACATTTAGATTTAACCAAAGTTATATAAGAGTGCTCAATAAGACACAGAGCAATAAAGACATTTTATTTAGATTTTTACTTAATAATTACACTTAAATAAGTGCTCAACACTAGACAGAGCTGATATTATAAAACGTTTATTTTATCAAAGGCTGAATAAGCATTAAGATTTAACTGGAGTTATATAAGAGTGCTCAATGAGACACAGAGCAATAAAGACATTTTATTTTGATTTTTACTTAATAATTACACTTTAAATAAGTGCTCAACACTAGACAGAGCTGATATTATAAAACGTTTATTTTATTACAGGCTAAATAAACATTTAGATTTAACCAAAGTTATATAAGAGTGCTCAATAAGACACAGAGCAATAAAGACATTTTATTTAGATTTTTACTTAATAATTACACTTTAAATAAGTGCTCAACACTAGACAGAGCTGATATTATAAAACGTTTATTTTATTACAGGCTAAATAAACATTAGGATTTAACCAAAGTTATATAAGAGTGCTCAATAAGACACAGAGCAATAAAGACATTTTATTTAGATTTTTACTTAATAATTACACTTAAATAAGTGCTCAACACTAGACAGAGCTGATATTATAAAACGTTTATTTTATTACAGGCTGAATAAACATTAAGATTTAACTAGAGTTATATAAGAGTGCTCAATGAGACACAGAGCAATAAAGACATTTTATTTAGATTTTTACTTAATAATTACACTTTAAATAAGTGCTCAACACTAGACAGAGCTGATATTATAAAACGTTTATTTTATTACAGGCTAAATAAACATTTAGATTTAACCAAAGTTATATAAGAGTGCTCAATAAGACACAGAGCAATAAAGACATTTTATTTAGATTTTTACTTAATAATTACACTTAAATAAGTGCTCAACACTAGACAGAGCTGATATTATAAAACGTTTATTTTATCAAAGGCTGAATAAGCATTAAGATTTAACTGGAGTTATATAAGAGTGCTCAATGAGACACAGAGCAATAAAGACATTTTATTTTGATTTTTACTTAATAATTACACTTTAAATAAGTGCTCAACACTAGACAGAGCTGATATTATAAAACGTTTATTTTATTACAGGCTAAATAAACATTTAGATTTAACCAAAGTTATATAAGAGTGCTCAATAAGACACAGAGCAATAAAGACATTTTATTTAGATTTTTACTTAATAATTACACTTTAAATAAGTGCTCAACACTAGACAGAGCTGATATTATAAAACGTTTATTTTATTACAGGCTAAATAAACATTAGGATTTAACCAAAGTTATATAAGAGTGCTCAATAAGATACAGAGCAATAAAGACATTTTATTTAGATTTTTACTTAATAATTACACTTTAAATAAGTGCTCAACACTAGACAGAGCTGATATTATAAAACGTTTATTTTATTACAGGCTAAATAAACATTAGGATTTAACCAAAGTTATATAAGAGTGCTCAATAAGACACAGAGCAATAAAGACATTTTATTTAGATTTTTACTTAATAATTACACTTTAAATAAGTGCTCAACACATGACAGAGCTGATATTATAAAACGTTTATTTTATTACAGGCTAAATAAACATTGATTTAACCAAAGTTATATAAGAGTGCTCAATAAGACACAGAGCAATAAAGACATTTTATTTAGATTTTTCACTTAATAATTACACTTTAAATAAGTGCTCAACACATGACAGAGCTGATATTATAAAACGTTTATTTTATTACAGGCTGAATAAACATTAAGATTTAACTAGAGTTATATAAGAGTGCTCAATGAGACACAGAGCAATAAAGACATTTTATTTAGATTTTTACTTAATAATTACACTTTAAATAAGTGCTCAACACATGACAGAGCTGATATTATAAAACGTTTATTTTATTAAAGGCTAAATAAACATTAAGATTTAACCAAAGTTATATAAGAGTGCTCAATGAGACACAGAGCAATAAAGACATTTTATTTAGATTTTTACTTAATAATTACACTTTAAATAAGTGCTCAACACTAGACAGAGCTGATATTATAAAACGTTTATTTTATTACAGGCTAAATAAACATTAAGATTTAACCAAAGTTATATAAGAGTGCTCAATAAGACACAGAGCAATAAAGACATTTTATTTAGATTTTTACTTAATAATTACACTTTAAATAAGTGCTCAACACTAGACAGAGCTGATATTATAAAACGTTTATTTTATTACCGGCTGATTAAGCATTAAGATTTAACTGGAGTTATATAAGAGTGCTCAATGAGACACAGAGCAATAAAGACATTTTATTTTGATTTTTACTTAATAATTACACTTTAAATAAGTGCTCAACACTAGACAGAGCTGATATTATAAAACGTTTATTTTATTACAGGCTAAATAAACATTTAGATTTAACCAAAGTTATATAAGAGTGCTCAATAAGACACAGAGCAATAAAGACATTTTATTTAGATTTTTACTTAATAATTACACTTTAAATAAGTGCTCAACACTAGACAGAGCTGATATTATAAAACGTTTATTTTATCACAGGCTGAATAAGCATTAAGATTTAACTGGAGTTATATAAGAGTGCTCAATGAGACACAGAGAAATAAAGACATTTTATTTAGATTTTTACTTAATAATTACACTTTAAAAAAGTGCTCAACACTAGACAGAGCTGATATTATAAAACGTTTATTTTATTACAGGCTGAATAAACATTAAGATTTAACTAGAGTTATAGAAGGGTGCTCAATGAGACACAGAGCAATAAAGACATTTTATTTAGATTTTTACTTAATAATTACACTTTAAATAAGTGCTCAACACTAGACAGAGCTGATATTATAAAACGTTTATTTTTTTACAGGCTAAATAAACATTTAGATTTAACCAAAGTTATATAAGAGTGCTCAATAAGACACAGAGCAATAAAGACATTTTATTTAGATTTTTACTTAATAATTACACTTTAAATAAGTGCTCAACACATGACAGAGCTGATATTATAAAACGTTTATTTTATTAAAGGCTAAATAAACATTAAGATTTAACCAAAGTTATATAAGAGTGCTCAATAAGACACAGAGCAATAAAGACATTTTATTTAGATTTTTACTTAATAATTACACTTTAAATAAGTGCTCAACACTAGACAGAGCTGATATTATAAAACGTTTATTTTATTACAGGCTGAATAAACATTAAGATTTAACTAGAGTTATATAAGAGTGCTCAATGAGACACAGAGCAATAAAAACATTTTATTTAGATTTTTACTTAATAATTACACTTTAAATAAGTGCTCAACACTAGACAGAGCTGATATTATAAAACGTTTATTTTATTACAGGCTAAATAAACATTAAGATTTAACCAAAGTTATATAAGAGTGCTCAATGAGACACAGAGCAATAAAGACATTTTATTTAGATTTTTACTTAATAATTACACTTTAAATAAGTGCTCAACACTAGACAGAGCTGATATTATAAAACGTTTGTTTTATTACAGGCTAAACAAACATTTAGATTTAACCAAAGTTATATAAGAGTGCTCAATAAGACACAGAGCAATAAAGACATTTTATTTAGATTTTTACTTAATAATTACACTTTAAATAAGTGCTCAACACTAGACAGAGCTGATATTATAAAACGTTTATTTTATTACAGGCTGAATAAACATTAAGATTTAACTAGAGTTATATAAGAGTGCTCAATGAGACACAGAGCAATAAAGACATTTTATTTAGATTTTTACTTAATAATTACACTTTAAATAAGTGCTCAACACTAGACAGAGCTGATATTATAAAACGTTTATTTTATTACCGGCTGATTAAGCATTAAGATTAAACTGGAGTTATATAAGAGTGCTCAATGAGACACAGAGCAATAAAGACATTTTATTTAGATTTTTACTTAATAATTACACTTTAAATAAGTGCTCAACACTAGACAGAGCTGATATTATAAAACGTTTATTTTAGTACTGGCTAAATAAACATTTAGATTTAACCAAAGTTATATAAGAGTGCTCAATAAGACACAGAGCAATAAAGACATTTTATTTAGATTTTTACTTAATAATTACACTTTAAATAAGTGCTCAACACTAGACAGAGCTGATATTATAAAACGTTTATTTTATCACAGGCTGAATAAGCATTAAGATTTAACTGGAGTTATATAAGAGTGCTCAATGAGACACAGAGAAATAAAGACATTTTATTTAGATTTTTACTTAATAATTACACTTTAAAAAAGTGCTCAACACTAGACAGAGCTGATATTATAAAACGTTTATTTTATTACAGGCTGAATAAACATTAAGATTTAACTAGAGTTATAGAAGGGTGCTCAATGAGACACAGAGCAATAAAGACATTTTATTTAGATTTTTACTTAATAATTACACTTTAAATAAGTGCTCAACACTAGACAGAGCTGATATTATAAAACGTTTATTTTTTTACAGGCTAAATAAACATTTAGATTTAACCAAAGTTATATAAGAGTGCTCAATAAGACACAGAGCAATAAAGACATTTTATTTAGATTTTTACTTAATAATTACACTTTAAATAAGTGCTCAACACATGACAGAGCTGATATTATAAAACGTTTATTTTATTAAAGGCTAAATAAACATTAAGATTTAACCAAAGTTATATAAGAGTGCTCAATAAGACACAGAGCAATAAAGACATTTTATTGAGATTTTTACTTAATAATTACACTTTAAATAAGTGCTCAACACTAGACAGAGCTGATATTATAAAACGTTTATTTTATTACAGGCTGAATAAACATTAAGATTTAACTAGAGTTATATAAGAGTGCTCAATGAGACACAGAGCAATAAAGACATTTTATTTAGATTTTTACTTAATAATTACACTTTAAATAAGTGCTCAACACTAGACAGAGCTGATATTATAAAACGTTTATTTTATTACAGGCTAAATAAACATTAAGATTTAACCAAAGTTATATAAGAGTGCTCAATGAGACACAGAGCAATAAAGACATTTTATTTAGATTTTTACTTAATAATTACACTTTAAATAAGTGCTCAACACTAGACAGAGCTGATATTATAAAACGTTTATTTTATTACAGGCTAAATAAACATTAAGATTTAACCAAAGTTATATAAGAGTGCTCAATAAGACACAGAGCAATAAAGACATTTTATTTAGATTTTTACTTAATAATTACACTTTAAATAAGTGCTCAACACATGACAGAGCTGATATTATAAAACGTTTATTTTATTACAGGCTAAATAAACATTAAGATTTAACCAAAGTTATATAAGAGTGCTCAATACGACACAGAGCAATAAAGACATTTTATTTAGATTTTTACTTAATAATTACACTTTAAATAAGTGCTCAACACTAGACAGAGCTGATATTATAAAACGTTTATTTTATTACAGGCTAAATAAACATTAAGATTTAACCAAAGTTATATAAGAGTGCTCAATAAGACACAGAGCAATAAAGACATTTTATTTAGATTTTTCACTTAATAATTACACTTTAAATAAGTGCTCAACACATGACAGAGCTGATATTATAAAACGTTTATTTTATTACAGGCTAAATAAACATTAAGATGTAACCAAAGTTATATAAGAGTGCTCAATAAGACACAGAGCAATAAAGACATTTTATTTAAATTTTTACTTAATAATTACACTTTAAATAAGTGCTCAACACTAGACAGAGCTGATATTATAAAACGTTTATTTTATTACAGGCTAAATAAACATTAAGATTTAACCAAAGTTATATAAGAGTGCTCAATGAGACACAGAGAAATAAAGACATTTTATTTAGATTTTTACTTAATAATTACACTTTAAAAAAGTGCTCAACACTAGACAGAGCTGATATTATAAAACGTTTATTTTATTACAGGCTGAATAAACATTAAGATTTAACTAGAGTTATAGAAGGGTGCTCAATGAGACACAGAGCAATAAAGACATTTTATTTAGATTTTTACTTAATAATTACACTTTAAATAAGTGCTCAACACTAGACAGAGCTGATATTATAAAACGTTTATTTTATTACAGGCTAAATAAACATTAAGATTTAACCAAAGTTATATAAGAGTGCTCAATGAGACACAGAGCAATAAAGACATTTTATTTAGATTTTTACTTAATAATTACACTTTAAATAAGTGCTCAACACTAGACAGAGCTGATATTATTAAACGTTTATTTTATTACAGGCTGAATAAACATTAAGATTTAACTAGAGTTATATAAGAGTGCTCAATGAGACACAGAGCAATAAAGACATTTTATTTTGATTTTTACTTAATAATTACACTTTAAATAAGTTCTCAACACTAGACAGAGCTGATATTATAAAACGTTTATTTT
This sequence comes from Euprymna scolopes, assembly GCF_053919585.1. Lineage (NCBI taxonomy): Eukaryota > Metazoa > Mollusca > Cephalopoda > Sepiida > Sepiolidae > Euprymna > Euprymna scolopes. The sequence continues at coordinate 7,519,144 of NC_136527.1, forward strand.
ATTACAGGCTAACTAAACATTAGGATTTAACCAAAGTTATATAAGAGTGCTCAATAAGATACAGAGCAATAAAGACATTTTATTTAGATTTTTACTTAATAATTACACTTTAAATAAGTGCTCAACACTAGACAGAGGTGATATTATAAAACGTTTATTTTATTACAGGCTAAATAAACATTAGGATTTAACCAAAGTTATATAAGAGTGCTCAATGAGACACAGAGCAATAAAGACATTTTATTTAGATTTTTACTTAATAATTACACTTTAAATAAGTGCTCAACACTAGACAGAGCTGATATTATAAAACGTTTATGTTATTACAGGCTAAATAAACATTTAGATTAAACCATAGTTATATAAGAGTGCTCAATAAGACACAGAGCAATAAAGACATTTTATTTAAATTTTTACTTAATAATTACACTTTAAATAAGTGCTCAACACTAGACAGAGCTGATATTATAAAACGTTTATTTTATTACAGGCTGAATAAACATTAAGATTTAACTAGAGTTATATAAGAGTGCTCAATGAGACACAGAGCAATAAAGACATTTTATTTAGATTTTTACTTAATAATTACACTTTAAATAAGTGCTCAACACTAGACAGAGCTGATATTATAAAACGTTTATGTTATTACAGGCTAAATAAACATTTAGATTAAACCATAGTTATATAAGAGTGCTCAATAAGACATAGAGCAATAAAGACATTTTATTTAGATTTTTACTTAATAATTACACTTTAAATAAGTGCTCAACACTAGACAGAGCTGATATTATAAAACGTTTATTTTATTACAGGCTAAATAAACATTAAGATTTAACCAAAGTTATATAAGAGTGCTCAATAAGACACAGAGCAATAAAGACATTTTATTTAGATTTTTACTTAATAATTACACTTTAAATAAGTGCTCAACACTAGACAGAGCTGATATTATAAAACGTTTATTTTATTACAGGCTGAATAAACATTAAGATTTAACTAGAGTTATATAAGAGTGCTCAATGAGACACAGAGCAATAAAGACATTTTATTTAGATTTTTACTTAATAATTACACTTTAAATAAGTGCTCAACACTAGACAGAGCTGATATTATAAAACATTTATTTTATTACAGGCTAAATAAACATTAAGATTTAACTAGAGTTATATAAGAGTGCTCAATGAGACACAGAGCAATAAAGACATTTTATTTAGATTTTTACTTAATAATTACACTTTAAATAAGTGCTCAACACTAGACAGAGCTGATATTATAAAACGTTTATTTTATTACAGGCTAAATAAACATTAAGATTTAACCAAAGTTATATAAGAGTGCTCAATGAGACACAGAGCAATAAAGACATTTTATTTAGATTTTTACTTAATAATTACACTTTAAATAAGTGCTCAACACTAGACAGAGCTGATATTATAAAACATTTATTTTATTACAGGCTAAATAAACATTAAGATTTAACCAAAGTTATATAAGAGTGCTCAATAAGACACAGAGCAATAAAGACATTTTATTTAGATTTTTCACTTAATAATTACACTTTAAATAAGTTCTCAACACATGACAGAGCTGATATTATAAAACGTTTATTTTATTAAAGGCTAAATAAACATTTAGATTAAACCAAAGTTATATAAGAGTGCTCAATAAGACACAGAGCAATAAATACATTTTATTTAGATTTTTACTTAATAATTACACTTTAAATAAGTTCTCAACACATGACAGAGCTGATATTATAAAACGTTTATTTTATTACAGGCTAAATAAACATTTAGATTTAACCAAAGTTATATAAGAGTGCTCAATAAGACACAGAGCAATAAAGACATTTTATTTAGATTTTTACTTAATAATTACACTTTAAATAAGTGCTCAACACTAGACAGAGCTGATATTATAAAACGTTTATTTTATTACAGGCTGAATAAACATTAAGATTTAACTAGAGTTATATAAGAGTGCTCAATGAGACACAGAGCAATAAAGACATTTTATTTAGATATTTACTTAATAATTACACTTTAAATAAGTGCTCAACACTAGACAGAGCTGATATTATAAAACGTTTATTTTATTACAGGCTAAATAAACATTAAGATTTAACCAAAGTTATATAAGAGTGCTCAATGAGACACAGAGCAATAAAGACATTTTATTTAGATTTTTACTTAATAATTACACTTTAAATAAGTGCTCAACACTAGACAGAGCTGATATTATAAAACGTTTATTTTATTACAGGCTAAATAAACATTTAGATTTAACCAAAGTAATATAAGAGTGCTCAATAAGACACAGAGCAATAAAGACATTTTATTTAGATTTTTACTTAATAATTACACTTTAAATAAGTGCTCAACACTAGACAGAGCTGATATTATAAAACGTTTATTTTATTACAGGCTAAATAAACATTTAGATTTAACCAAAGTTATATAAGAGTGCTCAATGAGACACAGAGCAATAAAGACATTTTATTTAGATTTTTACTTAATAATTACACTTTAAATAAGTGCTCAACACTAGACAGAGCTGATATTATAAAACGTTTATGTTAATACAGGCTAAATAAACATTCAGATTAAACAATAGTTATATAAGAGTGCTCAATAAGACACAAAGCAATAAAGACATTTTATTTAGATTTTTACTTAATAATTACACTTTAAATAAGTGCTCAACACATGACAGAGCTGATATTATAAAACGTTTATTTTATTACAGGCTAAACAAACATTTAGATTAAACCATAGTTATATAAGAGTGCTCAATAAGACACAGAGCAATAAAGACATTTTATTTAGATTTTTACTTAATAATTACACTTTAAATAAGTTCTCAACACATGACAGAGCTGATATTATAAAACGTTTATTTTATTACAGGCTAAATAAACATTTAGATTTAACCAAAGTTATATAAGAGTGCTCAATAAGACACAGAGCAATAAAGACATTTTATTTAGATTTTTACTTAATAATTACACTTTAAATAAGTTCTCAACACATGACAGAGCTGATATTATAAAACGTTTATTTTATTAAAGGCTAAATAAACATTTAGATTAAACCAAAGTTATATAAGAGTGCTCAATAAGACACAGAGCAATAAATACATTTTATTTAGATTTTTACTTAATAATTACACTTTAAATAAGTTCTCAACACATGACAGAGCTGATATTATAAAACGTTTATTTTATTACAGGCTAAATAAACATTTAGATTTAACCAAAGTTATATAAGAGTGCTCAATAAGACACAGAGCAATAAATACATTTTATTTAGATTTTTACTTAATAATTACACTTTAAATAAGTGCTCAACACTAGACAGAGCTGATATTATAAAACGTTTATTTTATTACAGGCTGAATAAACATTAAGATTTAACTAGAGTTATATAAGAGTGCTCAATGAGACACAGAGCAATAAAGACATTTTATTTAGATATTTACTTAATAATTACACTTTAAATAAGTGCTCAACACTAGACAGAGCTGATATTATAAAACGTTTATTTTATTACAGGCTAAATAAACATTAAGATTTAACCAAAGTTATATAAGAGTGCTCAATGAGACACAGAGAAATAAAGACATTTTATTTAGATTTTTACTTAATAATTACACTTTAAAAAAGTGCTCAACACTAGACAGAGCTGATATTATAAAACGTTTATTTGATTACAGGCTGAATAAGCATTAAGATTTTACTAGAGTAATAGAAGAGTGCTCAATGAGACACAGAGAAATAAAGACATTTTATTTAGATTTTTACTTAATAATTACACTTTAAATAAGTGCTCAACACTAGACAGAGCTGATATTATAAAACGTTTATTTTATTAAAGGCTAAATAAACATTAAGATTTAACCAAAGTTATATAAGAGTGCTCAATGAGACACAGAGCAATAAAGACATTTTATTTAGATTTTTACTTAATAATTACACTTTAAATAAGTGCTCAACACTAGACAGAGCTGATTGATATTATAAAACGTTTATTTTATTACAGGCTAAATAAACATTAAGATTTAACTAGAGTTATATAAGAGTGCTCAATGAGACACAGAGCAATAAAGACATTTTATTTAGATTTTTACTTAATAATTACACTTTAAATAAGTGCTCAACACTAGACAGAGCTGATATTATAAAACGTTTATTTTATTACAGGCTGAATAAGCATTAAGATTTAACTAGAGTTATATAAGAGTGCTCAATGAGACACAGAGCAATAAAGACATTTTATTTAGATTTTTACTTAATAATTACACTTTAAATAAGTGCTCAACACTAGACAGAGCTGATTGATATTATAAAACGTTTATTTTATTACAGGCTAAATAAACATTAAGATTTAACCAAAGTTATATAAGAGTGCTCAATGAGACACAGAGCAATAAAGACATTTTATTTAGATTTTTACTTAATAATTACACTTTAAATAAGTGCTCAACACTAGACAGAGCTGATTGATATTATAAAACGTTTATTTTATTAAAGGCTAAATAAACATTAAGATTTAACCAAAGTTATATAAGAGTGCTCAATGAGACACAGCAATAAAGACATTTTATTTAGATTTTTACTTAATAATTACACTTTAAATAAGTGCTCAACACTAGACAGAGCTGATTGATATTATAAAACGTTTATTTTATTACAGGCTAAATAAACATTAAGATTTAACCAAAGTTATATACGAGTGCTCAATGAGACACAGAGCAATAAAGACATTTTATTTAGATTTTTACTTAATAATTACACTTTAAATAAGTGCTCAACACTAGACAGAGCTGATTGATATTATAAAACGTTTATTTTATTACAGGCTAAATAAACATTAAGATTTAACCAAAGTTATATAAGAGTGCTCAATGAGACACAGAGCAATAAAGACATTTTATTTAGATTTTTACTTAATAATTACACTTTAAATAAGTGCTCAACACTAGACAGAGCTGATTGATATTATAAAACGTTTATTTTATTAAAGGCTAAATAAACATTAAGATTTAACCAAAGTTATATAAGAGTGCTCAATGAGACACAGAGCAATAAAGACATTTTATTTAGATTTTTACTTAATAATTACACTTTAAATAAGTGCTCAACACTAGACAGAGCTGATTGATATTATAAAACGTTTATTTTATTACAGGCTAAATAAACATTAAGATTTAACCAAAGTTATATAAGAGTGCTCAATGAGACACAGAGCAATAAAGACATTTTATTTAGATTTTTACTTAATAATTACACTTTAAATAAGTGCTCAACACTAGACAGAGCTGATATTATAAAACGTTTATTTTATTACAGGCTGAATAAGCATTAAGATTTAACTAGAGTTATATAAGAGTGCTCAATGAGACACAGAGCAATAAAGACATTTTATTTAGATTTTTACTTAATAATTACACTTTGTATAAGTGCTCAACACTAGACAGAGCTGATATTATAAAACGTTTATTTTATTACAGGCTAAATAAACATTAAGATTTAACTAGAGTTATATAAGAGTGCTCAATGAGACACAGAGCAATAAAGACATTTTATTTAGATTTTTACTTAATAATTACACTTTAAATAAGTGCTCAACACTAGACAGAGCTGATATTATAAAACGTTTATTTGATTACAGGCTGAATAAACATTAAGATTTAACTAGAGTTATAGAAGAGTGCTCAATGAGACACAGAGAAATAAAGACATTTTATTTAGATTTTTACTTAATAATTACACTTTAAATAAGTGCTCAACACTAGACAGAGCTGATATTATAAAACGTTTATTTTATTACAGGCTAAATAAACATTTAGATTTAACCAAAGTTATATAAGAGTGCTCAATAAGACACAGAGCAATAAAGACATTTTATTTAGATTTTTACTTAATAATTACACTTTAAATAAGTGCTCAACACTAGACAGAGCTGATATTATAAAACGTTTATTTTATTAAAGGCTAAATAAACATTTAGATTTAACCAAAGTTATATAAGAGTGCTCAATAAGACACAGAGCAATAAAGACATTTTATTTAGATTTTTACTTAATAATTACACTTTAAATAAGTGCTCAACACTAGACAGAGCTGATATTATAAAACGTTTATGTTATTACAGGCTAAATAAACATTTAGATTAAACCATAGTTATATAAGAGTGCTCAATAAGACACAGAGCAATAAAGACATTTTATTTAGATTTTTACTTAATAATTACACTTTAAAAAAGTGCTCAACACTAGACAGAGCTGATATTATAAAACGTTTATTTGATTACAGGCTGAATAAACATTAAGATTTAACTAGAGTTATAGAAGAGTGCTCAATAAGACACAGAGCAATAAAGACATTTTATTTAGATTTTTACTTAATAATTACACTTTAAATAAGTTCTCAACACATGACAGAGCTGATATTATAAAACGTTTATTTTATTAAAGTCTAAATAAACATTAAGATTTAACCAAATTTATATAAGAGTGCTCAATGAGACACAGAGCAATAAAGACATTTTATTTAGATTTTTACTTAATAATTACACTTTAAATAAGTGCTCAACACATGACAGAGCTGATATTATAAAACGTTTATTTTATTACCGGCTAAATAAACATTGATTTAACCAAAGTTATATAAGAGTGCTCAATGAGACACAGAGCAATAAAGACATATGTTTATATATATATTCAAGGGAGACAATTTGTATATAGATCACATAATTATTAGAAGTTATTGTTTTTAATATATATATATATATTCAAGGGAGACAATTTGTATATAGATCACATAATTATTAGATTTATTTTTTTAAATGAAACATATATATATATATATATATATATATATATATTTATTTCAATTAAAAAAAATAGCTTCTACTAATTATGTGATCTCTTCTAATAATGATGTGATCTATATACAAATTTTCTTCCTTGAATATATATATATATATATATATATATATATATATATATATATATATTCAAGGGACAGAATTGGTATATAGATCACATAATTATTAGGAGTTATTTTTTTAATATACATATATATTCAAGGGAGACAATTTGTATAAAAATCACATAATTATTAGAAGTTATGTTTTTAATGCTTAATTGAACTTTAATGCTTAGTTTTTCCATCAATTGTTTGACTTGGGTTATTTTTTTTAATTGATACATGAAAAAAATCTATTTGCTATTCGAGACAAGAAATAAAAGAAATACAGAAAATTCTTACCTGTTACTTTCCAGGTGTTATCTCCACATTTTCTCTTTTCTGCTTCTTGCTGAAACTAATGGCAATTTTATGTTTGTTTGTGTTCTTTGTTACATATATATAATTTTTACTGTGATGATTTTTTTTCTTTTAATTATTTAAAAACTTTTTTTTTGATTTATATAATAAAGAAAGACAACATAACTAATGGATTTTTTTTTAATGATATAGTTAACTTTCTGGCTATGATCAAACACCCATGTACTACTTTTTTATTTTTTTTGTAGTTGCATAAGTTTGCTGATGAGAAGAAATACAAGCAGAACTGAATTCATTTAAATAAAGCTAATAGTTTAGAATTTGATTTTACCCAGATGTGCATGTACACAAAGAAATAAACACTTACTTGAGGACTTCTGTAACTACAGGAAACATGTGGCAGCTAGGATAGGTGATGATGCTGGATTCAGTTGTTTTTTCCAATCCACATAATTCTCACAATAGCTGATAGTAGAATTCCATCATGATCAAGAGGAGTACCTGAAATTACAAAAATATACACACAGAAGGAAAGAAAAAGAATACTTACTCTATTTCTATGACAATGATTGCTGCCAACACTTTGAGATGCTAATGTTGGAAGAAACAGATAGACATACACAGTTTGATTGTACCCAGATGTGCTTGAACGCAAAGAAAGAAATACTTGATTCAAAGTGCACAAGACATGTTGCAGACAGGAACGGTGATGCTGCTAGGTTTCGCTGCTTCTTCCAATCTATAAAAAAGAGATGATATTTATAGTGTTGATAATCTACTGCTGTGTGAAAGCTGGAACAATGGAAACAGTTAAATTAAATTATCAAATCACAAAGACTGAAATCGAAATAGAAAGAATAAAGGGTGATACTATACTCATCTTCCTGTCGGTGCAGACCACTTGCTGGTGACTGTTTGTTCGCCATTAAACTGGAAAGTAAAACAAAAAATAAAGAAAAAAAACAGGTTCCGCCGGGGAAAGCTCTTGTCTGGGCAGCGAGGTGATGAACTCCCGAAAGGAGGGGCACTATATAAAAACAAGCTTTGCTGCGAACATCTCCTAAAAAGCGGTTTCTACTCAGAATAACAGGCGGAGCAGAAAACAGAGGTGTTCTCTCTACCCAACAGGATTCGTAAAGATACCACTAGTTTGTGTTCATAAGACGGCGATGATCGCTCACAAAACTGGCATTCCTACTATCATATCGGAGGACCGTCATATATAATTGCACTACCATTTCGTATCGGAGGACGGTCATATATAATTGCACTACCATACCGTTTCGGAGTTCGTAGACAGTAGAAATAATAAAAGCGGCCTTAAAGCAGCTTGTGAGCACACAATCTAGTCGAACTCTAGTCGTCCTTAGTCGAGTCGAGGCAAGCATGCATTACATAGTAACACGAGCACGTGTCGCCTGCTTAGAGGGTAGCCCCCTTCGGGAGATTCGAAAGCGCACCTCACAGCGGAAGAGCTTCGGAACCAATCGGACCGTACCCAGACTTGCAGCTATTTGTTAACTTGGAAGTGGAGTCAACACCCCGACACTGAGAAAAGAGCTTTCCAAAAGCTCAAAACCAGTTGCATGCAAAATCGGGGAAACTGGGAGCAGGCTGGGGAGAACACAGGGCCTTGCAGGGAGGCCCATTTTTCTCTTTCGTTCGGTTTACATCTTTCGGGTATTGTTCTCCTTTCAGCCTGCCCCCTTCACGCCTTTTTGCTCGCCACATGCAAGCGTATAAAAAGACGACCAGATGACGGACGCAACAAACTAATGCCGACATTTTCTGGATTTTATTTTTTTTTGCCAGAGCCCATTTAGCCGTGTAGCTGTTAAACTACAACGTTACACCCCCCTACCACGGTGAGGATAGGGTTGGACTTTAGGGGGGAAAATACACATCAAGAATTTTATCCAAGAACACCAGGGTTTATAAACTGCACAATTGTCACGCTAATTCTACAGTTTATTGACCGCCGTTAAATAATATTATATGCTTGCTTTCATCTAACAAATTAAATTAAAAGACGTTAATTTAGATTTAAATTAAAAATATTTTATCCAACAACAGCACGGTTTATAAACTGCACAATTGTCACGTGAAATTCTACAGTTTATCGACCGCCCTTAAATAATATTATATATATACTTTCATCTAACAAATTAAATTAAAAGACGTTAATTTAGATTTAAATTAAAAATATTTTATCCAACAACAGCACGGTTTATAAACTGCACAATTGTCACGTGAAATTCTACAGTTTATCGACCGCCCTTAAATAATATTATATATATACTTTCACCTAACAAATTTAATTAAAAGACGTTAATTTAGATTTAAATTTAAAATATTTTATCCAACAACAGCACGGTTTATAAACTGCACAATTGTCACGTGAAATTCTACAGTTTATCGACCGCCCTTAAATAATATTATATATATACTTTCACCTAACAAATTAAATTAAAAGACGTTAATTTAGATTTAAATTAAAAATATTTTATCCAACAACAGCACGGTTTATAAACTGCACAATTGTCACGTGAAATTCTACAGTTTATCGACCGCCCTTAAATAATATTATATATATACTTTCACCTAACAAATTTAATTAAAAGACGTTAATTTAGATTTAAATTAAAAATATTTTATCCAACAACAGCACGGTTTATAAACTGCACAATTGTCACGTGAAATTCTACAGTTTATCGACCGCCCTTAAATAATATTATATATATACTTTCACCTAACAAATTTAATTAAAAGACGTTAATTTAGATTTAAATTAAAAATATTTTATCCAACAACAGCACGGTTTATAAACTGCACAATTGTCACGTGAAATTCTACAGTTTATCGACCGCCCTTAAATAATATTATATGTATACTTTCATCTAACAAATTAAATTAAAAGACGTTAATTTAGATTTAAATTAAAAATATTTTATCCAACAACAGCACGGTTTATAAACTGCACAATTGTCACGTGAAATTCTACAGTTTATCGACCGCCCTTAAATAATATTATATATATACTTTCACCTAACAAATTTAATTAAAAGACGTTAATTTAGATTTAAATTAAAAATATTTTATCCAACAACAGCACGGTTTATAAACTGCACAATTGTCACGTGAAATTCTACAGTTTATCGACCGCCCTTAAATAATATTATATATATACTTTCATCTAACAAATTAAATAAAAAAAACGTTAATTTAGATTTAAATTAAAAATATTTTATCCAACAACAGCACGGTTTATAAACTGCACAATTGTCACGGTAATATCGCTTGCTAGGTTTCTAACAGTATTTAGTATAATAAAATATAAATACCTTTAAATTTGTTTGGCATCAGAGAAATAGGCAGAAATAAAAGCAGCGGCAGGGCGGCGGCTTAGCTGGGTCGTCGGGCTGGTCATCTATTCTTCTGGAACATCTCTCGCTGCCACGGTCAAACTGAATTTGCAGCCCGTTTTCGGGCTCTTTTATATTTCACCATCGGCGTGAAAACCGTTAACTTTTTCCGGGAAAAATCAGACATTTTCCAGTCGACGTTACAAACTTTTTACCTTTTATGGAGTTTGTGTTACGTGGCTGTTTTTCATTGGTTGATTTAAACTTGTTTAGTTTGAAGAGTGAATGTGGACGTGTGTGCGTCTGTGTATGTGTGTGTGAATGCAAGTGTGTGTGTATGTGGGTGTGTGCGTCGTTGGCGTGCAAGCAGGTGGACGAGAGCGTAGGCACATTCTCTCTCTCTTTCGGTCTCTCCCCCCTTTTCCCTGTCTGTCTGTCTATATATAAGGACACGGAGAAGCGCGCGTGCGCGAGAGCGAGTGAGCGAGAGAGAGAGAGAGAGAGAGAGAGAGAGAGAGGTTAGCAGCTGAAACTTTTAAAAGTTATAAAAAATTAAAACATAATTATAATATATATATATATATAAATATATATATATATATATATATATATATATATATATATTTCCGCTAAATTTCGTCCTATGATATATATATAAATATATATATATATATATATATATATATATATATATATATATATATATATATATATATATATATTTCCGCTAAGGACGAAATTTAGCGGAAATCTATAGCCACGTGGAAAGAAATATTTCTATCCATACATTTTGGACAAAATCAAACTGTAGTATCTGTTTTTTTTTCTTCAATTAAAACTTAAAATATCACTTAACTAAACCACTCTATAGATTGATGTGATATTTGGAATATGCTGTAACATTGATACAGACAAAGTAAGGAACAGTTACGTCATAGACACAAGAAAATATGCGTATAATTATAATAGGAAAAAAACGAAAACGTTAAAAAGTATATGCATCTTATGCAGTTATGCTACCGTGCCGAAATAAAAACGGTATTATTTAGAAATCTATTCTTTGAATTATTTGCTAATAATCAAAAAAAAAATATTTTCGTTAACAGATACTATACATTGATCGTTTTTTTATTTGATTTGATGTTTTTTATTTTTATTGTTATTTATTTTTTATTTATCTTATTTTTATTTATTTAACATTTGATGTTACAAAACGCCCTCCTCTCCCCATTTTAAGAACGACTTCCGGAATACCCCCTCCAATCTCTCCATGTTAAGAACGGCTTTCTTGGGGGTGTTTTTTTTTTCAGAAAGCCGTTCTTATCATGGAGGGATTGGAGGTGTTAATGCTACGCTGGGGCAGCTTGTAAAATAAGAAATATCAAAGAAAACTTCTGCGACATTTTGGGGTAAAATTTTCAAGTTAAATTCAATTTTATCCTATCTTTTGCTTATTAAATTATTCGATGAAAGTACAGAATAGTTAACATGCCCCTCTCTACATTAAGAATGGCTTCCTTAACTTTTAAGGTAATGATTTCTTAAAAAATTACAATTTAATAACGAAAAAAAAAAAACATTATTTTTACGACCTACCCCAGCGTAGCATAAACACCCCAACCCGAAATGTCTTAGTAAAGAGAGAGGCAGGTAGAGGGAGGGGGGTGAAGGGCCGGAGAATTGGCACGTGTCAAACGAAGTTGAAATAAATCCATTTCGTTAACAAACTTTCAAATTCGATTGACACTTATGACACCCACCCCTGCCACCTCATGACAGCTTTTAACGGAAAGTTGATTTGTGTTTGTGTATTTGTGTGTACGTGTGTGTTCGTGTATGTGTGTGTTTATGCGAGTGTGTGTGTGTGTTTATGAAAGTGCGTATGTATGTGTGTGTTTGTGTGTGCTTCTGTCTCTGTTTATGCTCCTGCCCCTCTTTGATGTGGAAGCACATATTCTCTCTCTCTCTCTCTCTCTCTCTGTCTCTCTCTCTCTCTCTCTATAAGATATATATATATAAATATATATATATATATATATATATATATATATATATATATATATATTTATAACTTAGTGGCAGTGGCACGGAGAAGCCAGAGAGAGAGAGAGAAAGAGAGAGAGAGAGAGAGACAGACAGACAGACAGAGACAGAGACAGAGAGACAAAGAGAGAGAGAGAGAGAGAGAGGTTAGCAGCCGAAACTTTGAAAAGTTATAAAAAATTAAAAAATAATTATAATATATATAATTATATATATATATATATATATATATATATATATATATTTATATATATATACTTGACACTTATGATACCCACCCGTCCCCACCCCATGACAGCTTCTAACGGAAAGTTGATTTGTGTTGGTGTGTTGGTGTCTACGTGTGTGTTTGTGTATATGTGTGTGTTTATGCGAGTGTGTGTGTTTATGAAAGTGTGTGTATGAGTGTGTTTATGCATTTACATTTCAAAATACGCGCATTAATATAACTAGCTCCAAAACTATTTGTCTCTGCTAATTTTCCTACGATATTCGTTTTCAGCATACCTGAACAAACTGAGGGTTGGCCCCTTTCATATGCCGCTTGTTCTGTTCAAACATGGTCGCCAGTGATTTACATTTCAAAATACACGCATTAATAAAACTAGCTCCAAAACTGTTTGTCTCTGCTAATTTTCCTTGCGATATTCGTTTTCAGCATACCTGAACGGTTTTAAAATCAACATTTCGAATGTTAACGAAATACACACACACAGAGACACACACACACACACACACACTCACACACACACACACACACACACGTAAACCCAGTGAAAGTGTCTACTGTCGATAAGCTAGTTGTAAATTAGATTACTCTCTGATGAGTGTTAGTCTAGCCACACTGTGATACAGCGGAACAGTCCGTCTGTTTGGCATAACTCAGTAGATTAACTAGTTGTAAATTCTTAAAGGAGAAGCCCCTTTAAGAAGAGACTTGAAGACTTATCGGCCAACCTGGGCCGTGTGTTGTAAACAGAAATCCATTTCAGACTGAACTTTTTCCAAAACTTAGTTCGTCTTCAAAGGGACAAGAATGCCGACACTCGACTTATTGTCGCCACCCCGATCTTCGCACCATCACGCTAATAAAATTGTTCTTTGCCTGGGATCAAAATGGCGAATCTCAATTTGAATTGAGAAAGTCAAGCTAAATACAAGGACGATTCATATAAATTATAGCTGTTGATTTAATGTATTGAATATTAAAACTTTGTCAAACGGAGATGATATAGAAAGCTGGGGAGCGAAACACACACACACACACACACACACACACACACACAGAGTAATGATTTGTGTTTTTGTGTGTTGGTGTGTTTAAGTATTTGTGTGTGTGTTTATGCGAGTGCGTGTATGTGTGTTTATGCAAGTATGTGTGTATGTGTGCGTTTATAGAGTGTGTGCCTCTCAGCTGTCTCCGTTTCTTCTCCCTTCCTCGTTGACGTGATGGCGGAGAGCGTAGACACACATATTTCTCTCTCTCTCTCTCTCTCTCTCTCTCTCTCTCTCTCTCTCTCTCTCTCTCTCTCTCCCTTCTCCCCCCTTTGCCCCTCTTTCTCTTTCTGTCTCCCTCCCTCTCTCTCTCTCTCTCTCCCTTCTCCCCCTTTCTCTTTCTGTCTCCATCTCTCTCTCTCTCTCATATATATATATATATATATATATATATATATATATATATATATATATATATATATATATATATACATATATATATAAACTTCGTAGCACGAGCACGGAGAAGCCAGAGAGAGAGAGAGAGAGAGAGAGAAAGAGAGAGAGAGAGAGAGAGAGAGAAACAGAGAGGTTAGCAGCAAATGGTCTTTGGTCAGAATGAAGGGGAAAAAACGGTTATTTTTACGACCTACCCCAGCGTAGTATAAACACCCCAACCTCTCCTTGAAAAAAATATATGCATCCTATGCAGTTGTGCTACCGTGCCGAAATAAAAACATTATTATTTAGAAATCTATTCTTTGTACTGTCATCTAACAATGTAATCAATATGTCGTGAAACTTGAATTGAACGAGGAATAATTCCGAGTGAAAAATCGAGTATCGCTTTTAGATAAACTCGACATCAGGTCAAATTTATTTAGCTTTGATTTAGCTTGTTCACATAATGTTGATGCATTAGAAACATGTTTTGTTTTTTAAGTTTTGCATGCATAATACTTAATGGATTTTAAATAGAAATGATTCATTCGTTTATTAATAATTAATAAAAGCAAAATAAAACTATTTTACTATTTTTTCACCTGGTTGCGACCTTTTGACTATTTTTTTTCTCTGGTCGCTATCTTTAAATATTACCCCGTATCCAACTAAGTACCGACTTTTCTATACGATAGCAAGTCTGCGTAAAGTAAACACTATTAGAGTAGAAGGATTTCCGACCTTTAGGGGCCCCAAGTGAAACCGCTGTGATTTTGCCATTGTACGTCGAGGTGATATAAGTGCTATGGGTTCATCAGAGCACATCCCATTAAAGTACTTGTAAACAAGGATGCAACACCGAGGCGAGGCGATGGGACAGACTTTGGAGATTGACCTATAGCACGGGGCCTATTAGATTAGATACTCTTTTTTGTTTTTGTTTTTGTTTTTGTGCTCAACGATAAAAACCGACTTCTTCATTTGTGTTTGCTTCTCATTTTCGCTTTTGCTCTGATAAGAGTTTCGCTAATGTGAAAAAGAAAACATGTTCGAACGTTTGCTGATATTTATTGGATGTGTTGCTACCAGTATTTTGCTTAATTTTCGAGTTTGGAGCGATTATCGAGTCTCACAAGATGTCTATAAAATGTCAGACACTTATTTATTGTTCTAACTTAAAACTGTGCGCTACTTTTGTTTGTGTTAAATAAACGTTTTAAAATAAGTTAAAACAACAAAAATGTGATCTAGGTAGGTAGTAGGGTAACTTATCTTGCCTTTGGTAACATTAATTTTCTTATATATTTATTTGTTCACTACTTTTTCGTTTTGTTCTTATTGAATGCGAAATGTTCGCCGTGGAATTTCCACGGGTCACGATTATTTCGTTTTATTAATCTTAAGTTTCATAGAATAAAAAGTTCAGACACAACTTTGTCGAGCCATTTATAATCGATTTCATTTAACTTCTGTTTGACCCCGGCACGTGCAGTGCAGAGAACACGACCCTTTCTCTCCTTCCCCCACTCTCTCTCTCTCTCTCTCTCTCTCTTCTTTAGCTTGGTGACAAGCGATATGCTTATGTGTGTGTGCGTGCGTGCGTGCGTGCGTTTCACCAAAATTTAAAAAAATAACAACTTTTTTTCCCGACCGGCCGGATTAGGGTTGTGAGGTGTGGTTAGAGTTTATGAAAATAAATGTTAGCAATAAAAACTTTTTAAAACCAAGTTAGAAAAAAGAAAACAATTTACTTCCCCACCAAATTATCGTATTATTGGAGGCCCCGATTCTTCTTTTTTTTTAGGCGATGTAATAAACCATATTTTTGAGTAGGTTTCCTCCTCTCTTTATTTTGGTTTGTATATTTTTCATGTTGCAAAAATGCTTCCGGGAGATCTTTTTAGGATTCTAAAGGTTTGCTTTCTTTTACACTTTTTATTATCTTCGAAAAATGTACACAAATGTAAACAAGCAGTTTACGATTTGAAAGGCATCGTTAAAATGATATTTTTCGCTAGTTCTTTCAACTTTATATTTTTATTTCGTCGTCTTCAAGTCCAATGTAAACAAGTTCTTGATGAGCCGTTCCTCTTAAGTAATCCAATTTACCAAATTTACATTCTAACGATTACTATGATATTGTCCCATTGACTACTGTACACACTTTAACCCTTACCCTCGAGTGGCCTCTGGGGCTTGATAAGTAGTGATTCCTTTATAAAATAAAAAAAATATTTCGATACTTTGATGGTGAATCTATAGTCAGTCTGTGCTAATTTTCCTTGCGATATTCGTTTTCAGCATACCTGAACAAACTGAGGGTTGGCCCCTTTCGTATGCCGCCTGTTCAAACATGGTTGCCAGTGAGTTACATTTCAAAATAAACGCATTAATATATCGAAAACTACGTATCTGTGCTAATTATCCTGTCGATATTCGTTTTCAGCATACCCGAACGATTTTAAAATGGACGGTCCGAATGTTAACGAAGCACACACACACACACACACACACACACACACACACGTAAACTCAGTGAAAGTGTCTACTGTCGATAAGCTAGTTGTAAATTAGATTACTGGCTCTTATGAGTTTTAGTCTAACCACCCTTTACAACTGTGATACAGTAGAACAGTCCGTATCTGGACAATTAGCAGTGTATCGCATAACTCAATGACAGTGTCGAATGTCGACTAGCTAGTTGTAAGTTAGGTTACTGGCTCTGATGACTTACACTCTAACCACCCTTAATAACTGTGATACAGCGGAACAGTCCGTTTTTGGACAAGTGGCGGTGATCGCATAACTCATTGAAAGTGCCGAATAATGTCTATTAGCTAGTTGAAACTTAGATTACTGGCTTTGATGAGTTTCAGTCTAACCACACTTAATAACTTTGATACAGCGGAACAGTCCGTCTGTTTCGTATAACTCATTGACAGTGTCGAGTGTCGATTAGCTAGTTGTAACTTCGTAGCCAGCCGAAAAACCCCTTTAAGAAGAGACTTGAAGATAATAATTATTGTTATTTGTATTGTTATTCTTATCGTCCAGCCATGCACGTGCAGAAATCCATTTCCAACTCAACTGTGTTAAAAAAAAACTTACTTCTCCTTCAACGAGACAAGAACGCCGACACTCGACTTCGCACCGATACGCGAATGACGATTCATAGAAATTAAAGCTGTTGATTTTATTGAATGTTACAACTTTGCCCCCACTCCTACACACACAGACACAGCGACGAACGAACTTGGCGACGCTTTCGATTGTAAATATAAGAGCGTTGTCGGCGGCGACAACCGGAAATGGCAAACCCTGTGTCAGTCAGATTTGTTTATTTCACACCAATTTGAACTGCGAAATAATTCGTTTTAACTAATGAGACCTGTGGAAATTCTAAGGTTAATCCGTAAAGCGTAAAAGTTGAAAAAAAAAATACAAAACAAATATATAATATATAAATGTTATCAAACTCTCTACTGAACACAGTAAGATTGGGAAAATGAGTTAAAAATAAAAAATATACAAAATACTGTTAGAAACTCGCTCTATATATGTTACCGTGACATGGGCTGACATATATTCGGTAGGTTTTTTAACACTATTTTCTATAGTGTTTTATTTTTAACTCATTTTCTCAAACTAGGTAGAAAAGTAACTTATCTTGCCTTTGATAACATTTATTTGTTAGATATTTGTTTTTTGACAACTTTTTCCAATCTATGTGTACAGTAACACAAACCCGAAATGTTTATATTATTTAAAAAAAAAAAAACCCGGTTCTAGTGCACTTGATTCGTGCTGAAATAATAACGTTCTTATTTAGAAAACCATTCCTAACCTGGGGAGGGTAGGGTGTTTTGTACCTATTCTGTACTTTAACCTTACAATTTAATAAAAAAACAGATATCATAAAACTTTAATTAAACTTGAAAATAGCGCGGATCAATAAGTGCACTTCTTTTTTCCTCTTTTAAATAGGCGTCACCACTTATCAAGGCCAAGAGGCCACTCGAGGATAAGGGTTAAAGAATGTACAGTAGAAATTGGAGAATACAGTAATCATTAGTAATGGAAATTTCAGTAAATTTGTTAAGTGGAACGGCTCATCAAGAATTTGTTTACGTTAGACTTGAAGACAACCATATTGTAGTCAGCTGGAAAGCAGGAAAACGGAAGACAATTCCACATTCCTGATCTTAAATGGAACACATACATTAAATCTGTTGCCAAGACCGCTGGAAAAATGGTGGGATCCTTCTATCGATCCAGTAGATATCTCACTGCTGATGCAATTCTCTATCTATATAAGGGCCAGGTACGTCCAAGGATGGAGTACTGTTGCCATATTTGGGCAGGAGTTGCTAGAAAGGACTTGTCCTGCCTTGATAGAGTTCAAAATAGACTTTATAGCCTCGTAGGGATGTCTTTTTCTCTTCCCTGCAACCTCTTTCTCACAGAAGAGATGTTGCGAGTTTGTCTCTGCTTTATCGTTATTTTCATGGCAAGTGCTCGGTTGAGCTCCAATCTATGGTCCTCCCCTCGTCAAACTTTTACAAGAAACACTAGACTAGCTGAAAACACTATCAATAATTTCCCCCACTCTTTATCTGTGCCTAAACCTAAACGTAGATTCTATGAACAAAGCTGCGTTCTTAGAACTGCACGCCTGTGTAATTGTCTTCCGTTTTCCTGCTTTCCAGTTGACTACAATATGGTTGTGTTCAAGTCTAACGTAAACAAGTTTTTGATGAGCCGTTCCATATAAGTTAACAAATTTACCGAATTTCCATTACTAACGATTACTGTATTGTCCAATTTCTACTGTACACTCTTTAACCCTTATCCTCGAGTGGCCTCTTGGCCTTGATAAGTGGTGATGCCAATGTAAAAAAAAATGTATCAAACGTAAAAATACTTGTGTGAGGCATGATGTATCGATTTTAGTTTTATCAATAGTTAAAAAGCAATAAATATTTATAATTTTATTATTAGCGGTAGAAGATTTTGCTTTAAATAAAATCAAATAAAAACAAAATTAAAAGAATCGTTTTTGGCATCGGAAATTTGATATATCTTTTTTTCAATTCCGATACCTGTAAATTTTTTTTAAAGAAAATAAAAACAATTTTCATTTAAGTTTTTTTTTTATTTGTTATAGAAACAATTATTTTAGCAAATAAAAAATTGGTAAAAAAAAAAAAATAACAAAAAATAAATTTTCTCAGGTTTTTTTTTTCATGGTTTTATTTTTATTTTTTTTTTTATTAAAAAAATAATTTATTCGCTCGGCTTTTTACAAAAAAAAAATTTTTTTAATCATCGAAACTTTTGTCGGATGAACTTGTGGATATAACTGGCACGTTCGGAGGACATCTTGGAACGGGTGACGATCAACGTAACAGAACTAGATCAGCAAAAAGATATAAAGAAAAAGAAATAAGTGAACTTTTAAACAACCACATTTCAGGTGAAAACATTATTTACTTACATGTCATGGTGAAATTAGTATAAAAAAGATCACCAACGTAATCATAAAAATATACATAAAAATATTTGGCTGTTTTTATTCCTATACAATATCTATCATTCTCGCTTCCGTCGTTTACTTTATTGACAGTCGAAAGTAATAAAAAAAACGATTAAAGTATTCTATTAACAATAATACCAAAATATCAATACTTTCTATAACCCGATACGACTTGTACGCTGAAATGAATATAAAATGTTAATATTAATAAAATATAAAATATTAATTTCGACGACTCCCCAAAAGGCGGACCCGCCAAAATGGTGACCTACCCAACAAGAATTACATTATGGTAACCGCCATAGAACTACTACCAATCGCAATAATGTTTACAGGAGAATAGTTGTGGGGAGTTGAGCAGTAAGATTTTTTTTTTTTTACATTTTCACTCCAAACAAGGCACGGTACACCTTTGATGTAGGGGGGGACTACTATCAGGGACATACACCCGGTCAATATGCAAGCCTCCTAGACCTTTTTCTCTCAACTTCCCCTGAGCTATGTTCATGTTCCGTTCATTCTCCTCTAGGATCCTCCGACCACTCCGTCGTATCAGTTAAGATAAAAATGAAATGTAAGAAGCCCCCAGACGTACCCCTCCACCGTACTGTATACCGATACTCTATGGCTGACTGGGATAGCTTCCGTACATTCATATCTGATTTACCTCTGCACTCCATGTTTAAAAAGGAAGTGTCCTCTATAGTATCAGATCTGGCCGAATGGTTAATTGTAGGCATAGACCAATTCATACCATCTAAAAAATTCCAACAAAAACCTAACAGCCAGCCATGGTTCTCCCCAGAATGTGCTGCTGCTATCGCGCACAGAAATCACTTTTTCCATAGCTACCAACGTAATAGATGCACTGAGACTAAAGCTGCTTTCAGGACTGCCAGCAACCACTGTAAAAGAGTAATAAAAAATGCAAGAGAGCTATATGCCCAGTCTGTTAAATCCAAGGTAGCTGATCAGTGGCTTGGTTCCCACCAGTTTTGGCAAATAACAAATAGGATCCTGAACAGAAGTGTGCGTTCTATCCCAACCATTATCAATGGACCAGAGGTCATCTCGTCAGCGGCAGACAAGGCCAAACTATTTGCAAAGAACTTTGCAGCTAATTCTACCCTATTCGACGAAGGCCATCAACTCCCCATATTTCCTCCTATAACACAGAACAAGCTAGGATTTATTTTGGCGGCTTCTCGAGGCCGTCGCTCATTTTTAAAACTTTTTATATCACGTCGAAATCATATCTACAAGTTACAAATGGGGGTCACCCATCTATTTAATTTGCCCGACATTGAAATGTTAAATATTCAACATTTTGGGATCGCCGCATATTGCTTTCATTTTTTGGTATAAAAAAAGCGAAACTCGATTCGAATCACTGGCCCATGGCCAGCGGTCTCTAGAAAGCGATGTAACGTTTGGTCAATGTCGGCTTAGCGTCGTCATATCAGACGGTTGCTTTCATTTCGAGATGAGACACTCCCCTAATAAATGGTGGAGCTGGTTTTCCCCAAAGTTAGGTAAAAACAAACAAACCTGGTTACTGACCTCATTAAAAACTGTCCCGCAGAAAATATTAACTGCTGAATAGCTATTGCTGGCCAAGCGGTTAACGTGTCATGTTTTTCTTCACATTTTATTTTCCAACTTCGCCTCAGGGCTTCGGGTTCAATCTTACCAACTTACCAAAACTTTTTTTTACCCGCCCACCCGGGTTTCTTTTTGATTTAAGAGCACACACACCTCGTAACACCTGGACATCGCCGGGTACCCCCGCTAGTCTATATATACAATAAATAATTTTCCTAAAATTAATATATGCTTATTTATATTTACATATATAAATAGTGCTGAAATCTATATAATTATAAAACTCAAATGACCTTGTAACAGGTGTTGTAACCCAACGTCTGGTTTACGACTTCCGGTTGCGCATGTGTACATAAATAAATAATCAATGCGACAACAAAACGTATTGTTTTACCGTGTACGTTTTCAGCATCCCAATTGTTTTTTTTTTCGCATTTAAATTATCCAAATAAACAACTGTTAATACTTTCTGCATGTTTTTACATCGTTCATTTCCATATTATGTTTAAGTCATTTTAACACAATTTGCTTACAAATAAATCTACTGTAACCCGTTGACAACCATAAGAGCATTTTACAATGGCGATTTACCCACTGCCTTCCTTTTTGGTTTTAATTTATTCTCCATTTTTTAATAGACCTTCCTTAAAAAAACATCCATACATTTTTTTCTACATAAATAAATAACTCTAAAAATGTTTTTTTTTAATTTGTATTACAAATAAATAATCAACGTGACGATAAAACATATTGTTTTACTGTGTACGTTTTCAGCATCCCGATTTTCTTTTGTATTTAAATTAAAAGATATATCAAAATTTGAATTTAACTTAAAGTATTATGGTATCTGTTCAGTGCACATTTACCTATAAGTATGGCAAACCACTTATAATTCAATGGCTATAAGTTTTTTTTTTCTTCAAAAATAAACAATTAAAAACAGAACGACTCATAGAAATCTATCTATATTCTTTTTTCATTTTAATATACTTTCATAGAAATGTTTCTGTTATGTCACAAAAAACTATTTTCTTTACGTCACAAGTGTCACGCTCATACATTAATTCCATAGCTAATATACTGACCCAACGGGTCACGGGCAGTCTAGTATATATATATATATATATATATATATATATATATATATATATATATATATATATATATATATATGTGATATTCACTCGTGTTACACTCATACATTAATTCTATAGCTTATATAACATACTGGTCACGGGTAGTCTAGTATATTTATAAATTTCAATATAAATTTCAAACAAAAATAAAAATCTGTTTATTTTTGTAATAATGCGTTCTTTTTGGCTTCAAACGTATCTATTACGTATCTTATTTTATTCAAACTCAATTAATGCTTCCATAAACGAACACACACCCCTAACAAAAATAAATATTTTGAACTTACCTTTCAAGAAATTCTTTTATCGTCTTAAAATTCTGACACAAATTCAACGCCAACGCATAATTGACTTTTGGAAGAGCCATGTAAAACTTTAACTTCTGTTTGAAAAATAAGCAAGATATTGAAAAGGATTTAACAGTTAAATCATATAGATATCGATTGACATGTATCATTCATTGAGATCCCGCTAGCACTAGTGAAAAAGGCATGTATCCGTATGAAGGCAGTGATTGAGGCTGAAGATGGCTACATTGAATAGATATCAGTTCTATTACATTACTACATAATCAAGTTACCAGAATGTAGCCAGTTCTGGACCCGTATGTGTTACAATATTTTTGAGTATAATGGGGTATTTATTAAAATGCTGCCCACATCAGCATTATTTGGCACAAGGCCTGGAAAGTGGGATAAAGGAGGGGCACTCCTGCAATTTAAAGAATTGCCTGAGTAACCCCGTCGGCATTCCACGGTCGGGGCGCCTCAGGCAGCAAGCAATAAACTTGCCCCACCGGAAAGCCCGGTGGCAAAGCCTGGGAGGGTGGACCTCCTAGGTATTACCCAGGCGGTGTACCTCAGTCCAACAGGTGCTGGGCCGGTTCCCGGCCCTCCACCTGTTAGGCTGAGTGTCAAGTGACGAATCCTTGACTGGTACTACCCTGTCTCCATGCAGCCGAAGCCGCTAGGAGACACATCCCATCAGACAAGAAGTATAATGGGGTATTTATTTAAATGCTGCCCACATCAGCATTATTTGGCACAAGGCCTGGAAAGTGGGAACTCCGCAGGCTCCCCTAAAGGAGGGGCACTCCTGCAATGTAAAAAATTGCCTGAGTAACCCCGTCCGCATTCCCCGGTCGGGGCGCCTCAGGCAGCAAGCAATAAACTTGCCCCACCGGAAAGCCCTGTGGCAAGGCCTGGGAGGGTGGACCTCCTAGGTATTACCCAGGCGGTGTACCTCAGTCCAACAGGTGCTGGGCCGGTTCCCGGCCCTTCACCTGTTGGACTGAGTGTCAAGTGACGAATCCTTGACTGGTACTACCCTGTCTCCATGCAGCCGAAGCCGCTAGGAGACACATCCCATCAGACAAGAAGTATAATGGGGTAGATATTTATTTGCTGCCCACCTCAGCAAAATGTGGCACAAGGCCGGAAAGTGGGAACCCCACAGGCTCACCTAAAGGAGGGGCACTCCTGCAATTTTAAAAATTGCCTGAGTAACCCCGTCGGCATTCCCCGGTCGGGGCGCCTCAGGCAGCAAGCAATAAACTTGCCCCACCGGAAAGCCCGGTGGCAAGGCCTGGGAGGGTGGACCTCCTAGGTATTACCCAGGCGGTGTACCTCAGTCCAACAGGTGCTGGGCCGGTTCCCGGCCCCTCACCTGTTGGGCTGAGTGTCAAGTGACGAATCCTTGACTGGTACTACCCTGTCTCCATGCAGCCGAAGCCGCTAGGAGACACATCCCATCAGACAAGAAGTATAATGGGGTATGATCCCACACAGTAGAGCGATTCTATTTATAAACGATGTTGCTAGGAACTGACAAATCAAATTAATTCACGTTCTGCTACCAACCAATCAGAAACCAGAATTGCTCCATAAATATTAAACCTTTCTGTAGCAATTTTGCATATGTTTTCTTCTTCGTGTCAATACGGGAAGAATCTTTTGCTCTGAGGCTTCCAACTAAAGAACTGCCTACTGCAAACCAGTCACCTCCAGGACTTGTGTAGAACAACGAACCATCTGAAACTGTTCTGTCTACTGTGAACAAGTCAAAACCCCACCCCCACACAGTAGAGATCACTAGATGTAAAAGATCTTTTTACTCCAGTAGTTTCTTCCCCAGAACCGCTAGACTCTGGAATTCCATTCGAGGTTCCTGCTTCCCTAACTGTACTGACATGCAGAAGTTCAAGTGCAACGTGAACCGACATCTTGCTGCCCAAATCCCAACATAGTGCCCCAGTAGTTGCTACCCCTGATAGTAGCCCCCTACACCAAAAGGGCAATGCGCCTTGTTTGTAAATAAGGCTTTTTCAAGAATTTTTCAACATAATAAGGCCTTTTCAAGAATTTTTCAACATAATAGTATAAATAAGGCCTTTTCAAGAATTTTTCAACATAATAAGGCTTTTTCAAGGCAAAAGTCAAAATGCTTTTGATCTATTAACAAATTATACCATGTTTTCTTTTTTGGTAAACACATTTTAAAACCTTGTTAAATACACAGTAATAAACAGGAAAAAAAAAATTAAAATCCAACATATAAGGGAAATAAAACGAAAAACAAAATAATTTACCTGCTGCTGTGAATCACTCAATACTTGATTTTTGCAAATGGCTTGACCTTTAACATTTTCTTGACAGCACAAGCTCGCTAGCAACGTACATGTCTCATCTAAAAAAACAAAAAGAAAAAAGCATCTATAAATCTCACCTGTCTGTTTAAATGTATGAAAATCTGTCACCTCTATCGAACGTTTTAGGCATACATGCATGTATGTGTCGGGTCATGTCATATGCTACTGGTACCATGTAACTCAGTACTACCTGCCTCATGGTCGGGTCACCGACGACTAAACTGGTTCCCCCACCAGACTTGTTTGATGAGGAGGGCGGCTAGACTCCCAGACGGATTAAAAACAAGACCTTCCAAAGGGCAAATGAACCCTTTTTCGGGGTCAACGGCCAACTAGCACGTGTGTGTGTTAGGGTGGAGAGGGCTCCCGTAAGCTGTGGTGAAGGCAACCTTTCTAGGAGAAGCAAATCTCTGATTTAAAAAAACCATAAAGCGGGAGACCAGTACCCGCATTAAGCTAGTCTGCAGTTTAGCTTGTTGC
The DNA here is from genome assembly GCF_053919585.1 of Euprymna scolopes. Taxonomy (NCBI): domain Eukaryota; kingdom Metazoa; phylum Mollusca; class Cephalopoda; order Sepiida; family Sepiolidae; genus Euprymna; species Euprymna scolopes. The sequence continues at coordinate 7,544,891 of NC_136527.1, forward strand.
TGGCTATCTTGCTCTTGCTTGTTGCTGGATATAAACATTTTGAACCGAGAGAGAGACTTATTCTTTTTACATATCAAGGCTCAGAGGCCACTCAAGGATAAGGGTTAATGAGTGTACGGTAGTCAATGGGACAATATCGTAATAATTGTTAGCAGTGGAAATAAGGAGGACGACTCATCAAAAACTTGTTTACGTTTGAAGAAAAGAGCATCCCCTAATAGGCTTCAAAGTCTATTTTTTTTTACATGGAAGTCACCACTTATCAAGGCCCGAAAGCCATTCAGGGATAAAGGTTATTGCATGTACAGTAATCAATAGGATAGTATCTTAGTAATCGTTAGTATTGGAGATTTGATAAAGTGTCTTACTTAAGGGGGCGGTGCATCAGGAATTTGTTTATGTTGGACTTGAAGACATCCAAGTTGTAGTCAGGTGGGAAACAAGCAAAAAACGAAAGGGAGTTCCACAGGCGTGCAGTTCTAAGAAAGAAGCTTTGTTCGTGGAATCTACATTTTTGTTTTGGCACAGTTAAAGAGTGGGGAAAATTTTTGACAGTGGTTTCACTTAAAGGGTGTTTATCATGAAAGATTGGCAAGGGGGGACCAGGGATTAGAGTTCAGATGAGTACTTGCCATGGAAATAACGATAAAACAAGGACAGGCTCGCAACATCTCTTCTGTGGGAGAGAGGTTGCAGGGAAAAGAAAAGGGCATCTCCCACTAAGCCACGAAGTCTATTTTGTACTCTGTCAAGGCAGGATAGGCTGTTTTTAGCAGCTCCTACCCAGATGTGGCAGCAATACTCCATCCTTGGATGTACTTGGCTTTTATATAGATATAAAGAATTGCATCAGCAGTGAGATATCTTCTGAATCGATAGAAGGATCTCACCATTTTTTCAGTGACCTTGGCAACAGACTTGATGTACGTGTTCCATTTCAGGTCAGGAGTAAAGGTCAATCCCAGAAGCTTGTCAAAACATGGAGTCTCCCCTAGACAAGAGGCATCCATTTCAATTGATGCCAGATGGGGATCAGAGCATTGATGGTGTAAAGATAGGAGCTTGGTTTTAGATGCTTTAAAAGTAACCAGCCACCTCTTCCTCCACTGTACCACGCGCTCAAGATCAGAGGAGAGAGAATCAAAGAGAACTTTGTTATTTACAGCCTTTGATGTGTTACCATAGATGGTCGTGTCATCAGCATACATGATTTAAGCATGTGTTTTGGGAGATCATTGATGTAGATCAGGAAGAGAGTTGGGCCCAGGGTAGACCCCTGAGGAACTCCAGCATTAATACTGAGGGCCTCTGATTTTTGTCCATCAACCACTACTCTTATGAGCCTATTAGAGAGAAATGATTTAATAATTGAGAAAACATTTCCAGTTATACCGTAGCTGGAAATCTTGTGAAGTAGGCCTTTATGCCATACCTTATCGAAGGCCTTTGATATGTCAAGAGCAATTGTCCTAGAAAGGAGGCCTTTGTCGAGAGATTCACTAATCCTATGAGATATAACCGTTAGCACATCTGCTGTAGATCTAGCAGAACGGAATCCATATTGCATGTCACTAAGAAGGTTATTTCTGCTGAATTTATGTTGGACTTGAAGAAAAGAGCGTCCCTTAATATGCTTCGAAGTCTATTTTGAACTTTGTCAAGGCAGGATAAGGTCTTTCTAGCAGCTCCTGCCCAAATGTGGAAACAGTACTCCATCCAAGGACGTACTTGGCTCATATGCAGTTAGGGAATTGCATCGACAGTGAGATATCGACTGGATTTGCATATAAAGAAACGAAAACTTACTTTTATTTTCTGAAAACAACAATCTGATTGAACTCAAGCTTAGTTGGGTTAACAAAGTCTCCAAGTATTTCGTCTGTGGCCTGCAAGAAAAAAATAAAAATTCACAACAAATGGATAAACTAAATCTAAAACAGAAGTCAGACATAAAAAGAAAGGGAAAAAAGGAAAATCGAATGGCCAACCTTATCGTCATACGCCCATCTAACTTTCAAACTGCTAAACTCAGTGATTCTCTTTCAGTTTTGTGGTTGGTTGATTGGTTTTACGGCATATCAACCTATGATTGTCTCCTGGCATGGGATGCACTCTGGCGCCGATTCTCCATTTAGTATATAAGAATGAGTAAAGTTGGTGTGTCCTATGCGCAGCAGAGTTAGTATCACATCTTCTCGGCGTGATCTCTTGATTCAGTTTTGTGCTCCTTGACAAAAGGAGGGTAGACCTGTAAATTCTTTTTTTCTGTCCGCACTTTTTTCACAAATTACACCTGAGAATTTTTTTAAATTTTGCACAAACATTAAACATGATATGAGTAAAAAAGTAACAACAGATTTTCCAGGAGGGTGCCTTTCAAATTTTTAAAACTCCGGTTGCCCCCCCCCACCTCTTTCGGGTTAAAATAACTAAAATTGACACTTTTATGCGCATTAAAAAAAAATTGATGCCTTCGATTTATAAAACTTTTTGAAAAGTTATAACTAACTGATTTCTGTATAATTTTGTTTGTCTATACTTTGCGATAACTCTTGGGTGTGCCCCAGGGGCTCTTTTAGGGCTAATAAAAACACTCCATTTTTGGGACTATTTTACCATATTTGTCCAAAATTTTCTGTGTGTGTCTATTTAGCAGCTTTGCATGGTGCTGAACTCAAATTTAAATATGGTGCTATTGTTCGTCAGCCATGACTGGATAGAGAGCCTAAGTAATTCGCCCACACTGAGGATTGAACCTTCAGGAGAATATCACTTTTAAAATTGATTTTTCCCAGTACTACCTGTGGCGCAGTGGTTAGAGTACTGGGAAAATTCAATCGTAAAAGTGATATTCACCTGAAGGTTGATGGTTCAATTCTCAGCGTAGGAGACCGAAAAATACAATTGCAAATTACTTAGGGCCTTTATCCAGTCATGGCTGACGGAACAAGAGCATGCTACCCCTGTGAAGTAAATAAAGGGTTCCGCTCAAAATTCTGTCAAAATTCCTGAGTTTGACAAGATACAACTGAAAAAGGCTGGAGGTTACATCAACCAAACCAAGATGAGAACAGTCGTCCGATAAATAATAATACAGTTAGCATGAACTTCTTTTGGTGTAAGTCTGGCTTCAGGAAGTGTCATGGAGTTTCGTCGGCGTCTAACCATTGAGCTGAACATTGCAGATTCTCATAAAAGCCCGCTTTTCATTGCAAGTCACAACCCGGTCAAGAAACGAGTTGTTCTTATTGCGTAAAAGAATGAAAGATGACACTTCATAATGGCATTTCTTTTGGTTGTCATTCAATTTTATCCCCGTTTTGTTTCCTTTTGAAAACTTATAGGCTGGCGATCTCATAACGAGACTTCAGGGCATCCAATATGCATATGAAAGGCAGACGGTTTCAATAAAAAGCCTATTAATCAGAGAGGGGCATTCGTTTTGGTAGAAGCGAGTTTTTGTATAGAATTTTGAGACCTGGAACTGTGAGAGAGAGAAGAATAGTTAACATTGTTGGGAGATTGCAGAATATTTTACAGCATTAGTCAAAAACTTTTGAACTTTTATTACCACTGTTTCCTCATCATGGTCCTAGCACCAGAGAAAGCATCAAGCGACTTGAAATGTCTTATGGAAATCTCTTCAGACAAGGCATGAAGACACTAGAAATATGCACCCTATCTTGCCTTGATAAAGTTCAAAACCGACTTCGTAATCTAGTAGGTGATGTCTTCCCTTCAACATCTTTCCTACAGAAGTGATGTTGTGAGCCTGTCCTTGCTCTATTGTTATTTTCAGAACTAGTGCTCGTCTGAGTTCCTGCCTATAGTTCCCACCCCCTGCAAACTTTCACAAAAAACTCGACTAGCTACAATCACAATCAACAATTTTCCCCACTATCTACCTGTGCCGTAATCTAAACGCAGATTCCATGAACAAAGCTTTTTTCTAGAACTGGCTGCCTGTGGAACATTGTTCCATTGGCTTGCTTCCCAGTTGAATACAACACGGTAGCCTTCAAATCCAATGTAAACAAGTTCTTGTTGAGCCGTCCCCATAAATAATTAAATTTTACCCAATTTACACCATTAATGATCACTACAAAACCACCTGACATCTGTTAACTTATTCTCAAGTGGCCTTTGGGCCTTGATAAAAAAAGCACAAAATTTTATCTGAGGAATGTTAAAATAATCTGAATAAAGCAAAATCTTTCTTACAATTAAATGATTTGCATTAAAACATTATTTGCGTTGAAACATGATTTGCGTTAAATCATGATTTGTGTTAAAACATGATTTGTGTTAAAACATGATTTGCATTAAAACATGATTTATATTAAAACATGATTTGCGTTAAAACATGATTTGTGTTAAAACATTATTTGCGTTAAAACATTATGTTAAAACATGATTTGCATTAAAACATTATTTATGTTAAAACATGATTTGTATTAAAACATTATTTATGGTAAAACATTATCTGCGTTGAAACATGATTTGCGTTAAATCATGATTTGTGTTAAAACATGATTTGTGTTAAAACATGATTTGTGTTAAAACATGATTTGTATTAAAACATGATTTGTGTTAAAACATTATTTGCGTTAAAACATTATGTTAAAACATGATTTGCATTAAAACATTATTTATGTTAAAACATGATTTGCATTAAAACATGATTTGCGTTAAAACATTATTTATGTTAAAACATGATTTGTATTAAAACATTTGTGTTAAAACATGATTTGCATTAAAACATGATTTGTGGTAAAACATGATTTGCGTTTAAACATGCTTTGCGTTAAAACATGATTTGTGTTAAAACATGATTTGTGTTAAACATGATTTGCGTTAAAACATTATTTGCGTTAAAACATTATTTGCGTTAAAACATTATTTATGTTAAAACATGATTTGTGTTAAAACATTTGTGCCAAAAAATGATTTGTGTTAAAATATGGTTTGCATTAAAACATTATTTGTGTTAAAACATGATTTGCATTAAAACATTATTTGTGTCAAAAGATGGTTTGTGTTAAATCATTTGTGTTAAAACATGGTTTGTATTAAAACATTTGGTTTAAAACATGATTTGCATTAAAACATTATTTGTGTTAAAACATTATTTGCATTAAAACATTATTTGAATCAAAATTAGTAGAATCTCATCTGCAGTTAAGGTTTAAAAAATCAAGAAGTTGACGCGTTCAACTTCCGCACAAGTCGTATTCTACTCCTATCTTGCTGTCCGCAACAAAATACACAAAACAATCTTCTCATAAACATGTTTAAGCATGAATTAATGATTACTACACTACCTCCTTACATTCATTAACCCTTATCCTCGAGTGGCCCTTGAGCCTTAATAAGTGGTGACTCCCTTGTAAAAAGAAATAAAACGACTTACACTGGCCTGGAGACATTTTTACCCTCCGATCCTTTCTGTGAGTTTTTCTCGACAATCAGACAAGGACGTTCAAAATTTTCACACATGTCTTGGAGACGTTTAACCAATTTTTTGTTATTGGCACCATTCGCAAAATCTGAAAACAAAAGATCAAATAGGTCAGAGGTCAATCTAGGAGAGACAGAGGTCATGAATTTTTTAAAATGGAAATCTGTTATCTCAATATCAATTTACTTGTCCGTATGTCCGGTATCACAAAAAAAAAACATCATCGCAAACATTAATGAGAAACGAATTACCTCCCTTTACAGTCGTTGGTGTTACCAGATCAGACTGTCTGAAGATATTGGCTTCCCGTGACGAGAATGCACCTTAACATTGATTGCTTTTTGTTTTTCTACTTCCTTTTGAAAAACTTGAAACAACAACCCGCCTTTCCCTATCTTTTTCTTCTTCCCATTTCTCCAAACATCATTTTTTTTTACAAAGGCATCACCACCTATTAAGGCCAAGAGGCCACTCGAGGATAAGGGTTAAACAGTGTACAGCAGGAAAACGGAAGACAATTCCACAGGCGTGCAGTTCTAAGAAAGAAGCTTTGTTTTTTTCTTTTACTTTCCAACACTGATGGGTAGGGGAGGGTCGACGTCGACAGCATAACACCATCATTTCAGAGAATATATTCTTGGAATAGAAAAAAAAAAAATTCATGCTCTATAAAGCTTAAGGGTCCTTTTTCACTACTGGACATAACTTACTTCCATTTTTAGTGCCTTTTAACTGACATGAAGGCATTTAAATATTGGGTACATTAATAATTCAGAGTGATAAACCTCAGTAGGAATCTAATTTTAATAAGTACACAACTAATTCCTTTCCAAACATCAATACTGTAACCCTTTTTTTTTTACATAGGCATAACTACTTATCAAGGCCCAGAGTCCACTCGAGTATAAGGGTTAAGAGTGTACAGTAGTCAATTGAACAATAAAGTAATCGTTACTAATGGAAATTCGGTAAATTTGTTAACTTAAGTGGAACGGCTCATCAAGAACTTGTGTACATTAGACTTGAAGGCAACAATATTGTAATCAGCTGGAAAGCAGGAAAATGGAAGACAATTCCACAGGTGTGCAGTTCTAAGAAAGAAGCTTTGTTCATGGAATCTACGTTTAGGTTTAGGCACAGATAAAGAGTGGGGGAAATTATTGACAGTGGTTTCAGCTAGATGAGTGTTTCTTGTGAAAGTTTGACGAGGGGGGGGGGGCATCATAGATTGGAGCTCAGTCGAGCACTTGCCATGAAAATAACAATAAAGCAGAGACAAATTCGCAACATCTCTTCTGTGAGATAGAGGTTGCAGGGAAGAGAAAAAGACATCCCTACGAGGACAAGTTTATTTCTAGCAGCTCCTGCTCAAATGTGGCAACAGTACTTCATTCTTGGACGTACCTAGCTCTTGTATAGATTTCCCTCTCCCATTGTAAAACTCATTCATGTTCTGCAGGTAGGGAACAAAACCAATAAAATCCACTATAAAACAACCAAACCAAACATTACAAACTATCGATTGAAGATACAAAAAGTTTGAAGAATACAAACCTTCTACAAAATAACTGGATGCAACATGAATACTATTTCCAAAATAACTGGATTCGGCATTGAATGACCTGAAAAGGATTGATATGCCGTAAAACCAAGCAACATATCCAACCTTTGTCTCATTGACGAAGTTTTGCATCACTGTACTTATTTTACAAGTAGTTTTCATGGAAACTCAATCGATATACAAAAAAATCGATATACAAAAAAGAAATAAAAAAACATGGCTGTCTGTTTACGGTTTCAAATTGGATATTTTATTTTATGATTAAAAAAAAATATTTTATTTTATAATTAAAAAAAAATATTTTATTTTATAATTAAAAAGAAATTTTATTTTATAATTAAAAAAATATTTTATTTTATGATTAAAAAAAATATTTTATTTTATAATTAAAAAAAAAAATTTTATTTTATAATTAAAAAAAATATTTTATTTTATAATTAAAAAAAAATATTTTATTTTATAATTAAAAAAAATATTTTATTTTATAATTAAAAAACATATTTTATTTTATAATTAAAAAACATATTTTATTTTATAATTAAAAAAAAATATTTTATTTTATAATTAAAAAAAAATATTTTATTTTATAATTAAAAAAAATATTTTATTTTATAATTAAAAAACATATTTTATTTTATAATTAAAAAACATATTTTATTTTATGATTAAAAAAAGTCAGGTTGAGAGAAGACTAAGTTTTTTTGTTAAATTCTTTTTATTAAATTTTTTTATTAAAATTTTTTTTATTAAAATTCTTTTTATTAAAATTCTTTTTATTAAAATTCTTTTTATTAAAATCTTTTTATTAAAATTCTTTTTATTAAAATTTTTTTTATTAAAATATTTTTATTAAAATTTTTTTATTAAATTCTTTTATTAAATTTTTTTTATTAAATTCTTTTTATTAAAATTTTTTTTATTAAATTCTTTTTATTAAAGTTTTTTTTCATTAAAATTTTTTTTCTTTTTATTAAAGTTTTTTAGTAAATTTTTTTTAGTAAATTTTTTAATTAAAGTTTTTTATAAAATCTTTTTATTAAAGTATTTTTTAAAGTTTTTTTTAATTAAATTTTAAAAAATGTGCATTGACAGTGAATTGACATCTGTTCATTTAACCACCTGAAGAAGACCAGTGAGACATAGTGAGACAACAACAACTATGGAAGGCAGTAATTACTGATGAATCAGCATTCCTATCCCATAACCAGATGAAGATGAGGACAACAAAATAAATATATATAACTCATCGCAAACGATTTCAATAAAAAAAATAATAATCTATAACATAAATCTCACCTCTTCCCTTCTCTCTCTCTCTATCCATTCTCTAACATTCGTCAACGGATAGGAATGATGAATCTTCAACTGTATCTTCAGTAATTAATCTTCAGTATATAAGTGAAATTGTCTGTGTGTGTACATTTCCCTACCAAACTACTCTGTCAAATTTCAGTCTACAGACTCAAGATTTGACATAAGCGGTATTAAGATTTGGGAAAATCTTTTTAATCGGTTTTTGGCCGGAAATCTTCAGTAATTAATCTTCAGTATATAAGTGAAATTGTGTGTCTGTTTGTGTGTGTATATTTTCCCTACCAAACTACTCTGCCAATTTTCAGTCTACAGACTCAAAATTTGAGATAAGGGGTATTAAGATTTGGGAAAATCTTTTTAATCGGTTTTTGGGGACAAGATCAAAGTAGGACGACTTTGCCGGCCTTCGTGACAAGATCAAAGTGTAGTATCTGTTCTGATACCTACATCGTGCGAGGCAGTGCTGTTCTGGCGACACATTCTCGTGCCCGGAACACCTGACAAGCTTTTTGGGTCGCGTTCTGTCCGCACCCCCACTTTGTCTGTCTTTCTCTGCTCTCCCCCCTCCCCCACGGGGGGGTGGGTGATCCGAGCTGATAATTTACGACCTTCCCGCGAGGGAGGGTCGGAAACACCTTCTCTCTTCCCTCCACTAACTTCCCACTCCCTCTCTCAGTTCTATCTCCCCTCTTGCCGCCTTTTGGCGCCACCTCTTTTTGGCGCCAAAGTCGGCTCCCCACTTTGGACGCTGATTCCACGTCACTTTTTTCAGTGAATTTTTTTAAAAGAGGGACCCAAAACGGACACCCCCAGCCCGGGGGCCACCAATATGGATACCCTCAGCCAGGGGCCCACCAATATGGATACCTCCAGCCAGGGGGCTACTGCTCCCCAAGAGGACGAATCCCCAGCAGGAGAAAAAACAACTGCTGATGGGGCGTACCGCCCGGGTATGACACCATTGGACGCTCCCCAGAAAGGGGAAACTTTAACAACAGCTCCCCCGAGGGCGACTCCCCCCAAAGGGGAGCAAAACCAAAATCGGTCGTAGCATCTCACTCCAACCACAAAAAGGAGGAGGTGCCAGACCAAAAGGACAATAAAGGGGACAGCGCTCCCCAGGAGGGCTGCTCTCCCAAAAGGGGAGCAGATCAAGAAAATGAAGGGGCATACCACCTGGACCTCACAAACGAGGAAGGGGCAGATGGCCTCAAAGTAAACAAAAAAGATCATGCTCCCCAAGAGGCCGACTCCCCAAAACGGGAAGCTGCTCCCGAAAAAGACACTAAAAAGGGAGCCGCCGCCCAAAAATGTGACACTCCCACAAAAGGACTGACCAAGACATCTGGGGAGGCAGGAAGCGTCGCCAATAAACAGGCAGGGGCGACCTCCATAAAAGACCAAAAACGGTCTAACCCCACTAAAGACCCCATACCAACACCAACAAGAGGGTCTGCGTGGGGGAAGACCGTAGAAAAACAACTGTCCCCTCAAGAGTATAGAGACCTGTACCTGACAAAGTACAGACAATACATAGAGGGGGCAGATATAAAACCCATACCGGGTGCCTGGGAGGCGATTGAGGGCAGAGTCCTGTCCTTTGCCATTTCCGATATACCGGAAAACCGCCTCCTAGGGATGAAGAAGGAAGACATGACGGGGCTCCTCCACAAACTTAACATCCCAGTACTATACCTGTACCAGAGGAGCTTCGCTGTGTGGGACATCCTCCTACCCACCAAGGATGATGCGGAGAGACTCTCCCTTCAAGAAATAAAGCATGGGAGAGTCAAACTAATACCTGAATACCAGGGCAAGAGAAGGACTCGGGTGCAGGTATTTAATGTGCCAACCCAAACACCTGCGGAAGTATTAGGATGCCTCTTCAGCCAGTACGGTGAGGTAGAACAGGTGACCCCAGTACGGTCAAAAACTGGGACTCACCTGGGCTGCTACACAATAGCAATGAGGCTGAAGAGGGAGGGTGTTCGAGCAATACCACCGCTGCTGACATACAAAGACGCAAGCATAACGGTAGTGGTGGAGGGCCGTCGTCCACACTGTTGGTTCTGCCAAAAGCAGGGCCACATGGCTAGGAGTTGCCCCCAAAGGGTAACCCCTAATCAAACAACCCAAAAGGTGGTCACAACCCCTGAGACAACGCCCGCACCAAAACAGGTGGCGACAACCCCTGCAACTGCAGCACCAACCCCAGCTCCAAGGAAAACCCAAACCACCCAGGAGGCCAAGGGGGAAGAATGGAGCACGGTAGTGAGACAAAAGCGGAAACACATAATCCCTTCTGCCACCGTCCCACCACCAGCCCAAAAATCGAGGCAGGAGCCTCTGCAAATGCAGCAACAACAACAGCCACTGCAGCCAATGCCGCGGAAACAACTGCAGCAACAACTACGGCAGCAGCAAAATCAGCAAGTGCCGCAGAAGCAGCAGCAGCAACGACACCAGCGAGAGCAGCAACAACAAAAACAGCTGCAGCAGCAAATAGAGGAGCAGACACAACCAACGGTCCCCACACCAATCGAGACGGGGATCAAGCGGAGAAAAGACTGCTCCTCTGAGGATGAATCCGCAAGTGAGAGGGAGAGGAACTCAACCTCACCTCTCCCCGGTTCATTCGAAAGAATGAAAAAGAAAAACAAAAGAAGAAAAGAGGAAGAAAAGGTGGCCCCCACTCCCTGTGAACATACACCACCCCTAACAACAAAATCCACTTCCACCCCCAAACCACACACTGCACCAACACCAGACACCGCACCAACACCAGACACCGCACCAACACCAACACCAGACACCGCACCAACACCAAACACCGCACCAACACCAGACACCGCACCAACACCAGACACCACACCAACACCAACACCAGGCACCACACAAACACCCGTCCCCACACCAAGGCAAACTGAGCCACTACCCCAAAAAGAAAATGAAAAGAATGAACCGAGGGAGAGGAGAGACTCCTCTGCCTCTTGCAGACCAAAGGTCCTTGCCCCTGAGGAACTATGTAATGTAGACCCTCTATCTGTGGCCACAGACATTTCCCATCGGCAGAGGAAAAACTTAAAACCTCTGCTCGATTACAAACAGATAGAGGGGAAAGATGTAAATATCCCCTCAAATTTCCCGGACGCCCCACTCCTAATAACTTTTGTCAGAACTCCAGAGGCCTGCAAGACCAACTTGTGGACAAGGCTGCAGGCTGCTGAAGGGGCGTTTCCGGGAATTGAACTGGTGAAAAAAAATGACCCTTCTCTTGATGAACTGTCAAAACAATGCAAGGGAAGGGTCCCCGTGTTGGTCCATCCGTTACTCTACAGGGCCATAAAATTAATTTATCCTTTGGACGTCGGCGGCATTGCGAGAGAAGGTCAGGATATGAAAAACCTGACCACCTTGAGCATGGCACATAACGTCGGCGTCCTCTCCCCAGCTGACTTCGGAGCTGAGTGTGACACACCCTAAGGTAAGTACCATGGCTTTGAATTTGGCTAGTTTGAATGCGAGGGGCTTGAGATCACCGGGCCGGGCCCCTGGGAGTGGATGTGGCTGCGATTCAGGAGACGCATTTCGTTTCCTCTGTGGACTGTCAGGTGCTGGCCAGAGATTTTGAGGTTTTCTCAGCATATAGCAGCCTGCGGGGGAAGGGAGTTTCCGTGCTGGTTAAACGTACTCTGTCGGCGACGGTCGACGTTGTCCATAGAGATGCGGTGGGCAGGCTGGTTGTGGCCGATGTTGCCGTAAAAGATTCTGTGTTTCGGGTGATCGCGGTTCATGCGCCCAGCACCGCTCGTGAGAGGGTCTCATTCTTCAGTCGGCTTGACGCATTTGTAGATTGTCGGAAGCGGGTAGTGCTAATAGGAGATTGGAACGCCATCTTAGATCCCGAGATAGATAAGGTAGGAGGCGATGCTAGAGGATCGGAGAGGTGCGAGTCCAGCCTGGCTGATCTGATGGCTAGATGCGGTCTGGTCGACAGGTTTCGGTTCGAGCATCCGGGGCGGGAGATGTGGACGGGGACCAATAGCGTTTCCTCCTATCCAAATACCTATTTGGACAGGATGTTAGTTAGGAGAGGCGAAGTAGACTTCTTATCTTGTCCCACGTTCACTTGGCTAGGCCAGACGGACCATAAATTAGTTATGGCCTGGCTGAAGCTAGGAAATAGGCCTAAGTTAGCGGGGTACTGGAAGTTAAACACCTCCCTTCTGGAGATACAAGACTTCCAAGATCAGTTAAGAGAATTGATTAAAAAGGCACTAGTGGGGGCGGTTACCGGGAGTAAGTGGTGGTTAGGTCTCAAAGCCAAGATCAGAAGCTTCTCCGTCAAGTATGCCCAGCGCCTCGCACTAGATAAGGCCAAGACGAAGAAGCAGCTAGAGCAGAAACTAGCCCAGGCTACGGGGGAGGGTGATAGGGTTAGTCAGGAACTAGCTAAGCAGGACCTTCTACGCGAGACTAGCGAGCGTTACGAAGGCCAAGTAGTTAGAGCTAGGCTTAGAAAGATAGGCAACGAAGCAGTCAATTCTGATGCAGACGTGCACCGTGAGGTTTCTAGGCGTGGCTCGGACAAATATATTGCGAAAGTCAAACATCCGGATGGACGCACCCTGGAATCGACTCGGGAGATCTGCGAGGGGTTTCGAGAACATTTTGAGAAGCGTTTTACGCAGCAGCCCGATCTTCCGGTCCTTGAGTTTAGCGACTATTTGGCTGACTCTCCCCGCCTTGAGGCGGCTAGAGCGGCTGGTTGCGAGGGCCGGGTGACGGAGCGGGAGGTCTTTACTGCGCTGAAGCAGGTCAGCTGTGACAGATCGCCAGGACTTGATGGTCTGCCATACGAACTGTACTTGAGGCTGTCGCCCATGTTTCTGCCTCTTCTGACGGATATGTTCAACCATTGGTTTGCTCAGGGATCCATCCCAGGGCAGGTGACCAAGGTAGTGATCACATTGCTGAAGAAAGGTGACGGGCATGGAGGGGAAGAGTTAGACGACTACAAGCCCATAACTCTGCTAAACACAGAGTTGAAGATTTTGGCCAAGGTCCTGTCGAATCGGCTGCAGGTTGTTATCGACGAGTTGGTTGAACCGGAACAGAACTACGCTGTGAAGGGGAGATCGATTCAGAACAACTTGCACCTGATCCGCACGATCCTAGAGGGGGGAATAGATGACGACACGGAAGCCGTGCTGATAAACTTAGATCAGTCCAAAGCTTTCGATAGGGTCGACCATCGTTTCCTGGCATCTGTCTTAGAGGCCGCCAGTTTTAAACCGGACTTTTGCAAGTGGATCTCCATAATGTATCGACAGCCCATGGCTGTCGTGCAAGTGAACGGAAAGCGCTCGAAACCCTTTGTTATCTCTCGGTCGGTTCGTCAGGGTTGTCCACTGTCGCCCCTGCTTTATGTCCTGGCTTTGGAGCCTCTTCTCCGCAAGCTGAGACATGGGGAGGCAAATTCGGCCCTGCGGGGAATGGCTCTGCCTGGCGGCTCAGCTGCCATGGTATCCGCATTAGCCGATGATGTCACGATCTTTGTGTCGGGCTTCAGAGACATTGAGGTCGTGTCGGAGGCACTCACACAGTACGAAAGAATCACGGGGGCCAAGATAAACCGCAACAAGTCGGTAGGACTGCGGTTGGGCGCATGGAGTGGCAACGCAAACCTCCCTGCGCCCTTCAGCTGGACAGATGGCCCGGTCCGGATCCTCGGCGTGTGGTTCGGACCGGGTCTCCAGCTTGACAAGAATTGGTTGGAGGTACGGTCAAAGGTGGAGGCTGCAGTCAATTCATGGCTTCCTAGGAAACTTTCCTTAAAGGGTAGAGCTGAGGCGTGCGCCACTTATGTCTTTCCTCTCATCCTTTACCGACTGGCCGTACTTCCCCTGCCTGCACAACACCTAAAAGCTCTTGTCGAACTCTTGTCCTCGCTCCTTTGGGACAGAGGAAGACACTGGGTGAGCAGACAGGTCTGTATTCAACGTCCGTGTGAGGGAGGCTTGGGAATGCTGGACTTGAAGTGTCATCGAGATGCTGAGAGGCTGGCCTTCCTGAGCCACTATATGCAGGATGACCAACCGTGGCACCCCGTGGTTACTGCCGCCTTCCCCGACCTCGTTCTCGACCCTTCCATCGAGAGCCGTCGCAGGGTGCGGGGAGAATCTGCCTACATGAAAGAGTGCCGAGCCGCGCTAAAACGACTACCAAGGTCCAGTGACCTTGTGACTGCTACCCGTAGGGAACTCCACAGGGATCTAGTGAAGGGGGCCGCTGACGACCCGCTATGCGCGCGTTTGGGGTGGCAGCAGAGTGAGATCCGCTCCGTGTGGAGCTGGGCGCCAGGTTCGAGTCATCTGAACAATTCGGAGTTCTCTCTGACCTGGCGATTGGCCCGAAATGCACTTCCACTCAACAACATACAATGCAGTTCCGGGTTTTTGGAGTCGCCTGATTGTCCCCGTTGTGAGACAATGGCCGTAGAAACTACGGATCACGCTTTCTTCGATTGCCGCAAACTCTGCCAGTACTGGTCATATGTCAGCAGAGTGACGGCTCGCATCGATCCTGAGCATCCTCGCCCAATTACTGTATCCAATATTGTGGACAACGTGAGGCCGCCGTGGGACCAGGAAAGACAAATGGTCTACGTTACAATCCTGGCCGTGGCGAGAATGGTGATTTGGACGTCCCGTCTGCAAGGTTGCCGAGGGGTGTTGTCTTTTTCTGATCAAGATTTGATCGCGTTCTTTAAACACCAACTACGAGTGAAGATCAGATGTGATAGAAGAAGGCTGCATCGCGCGGCATTTGACAGAAGATGGATACATGTGGCAAGTCTGTGTGTACGAAGAGGAGCCAAATTTGAATACGTGTTCCCCGCCTAGGTGTCGAACGCGCAGTTCTGTAAAGTAAAATTAAACAAGTAGTCTCTCAGCTAGCTGAGTGTGTGTTCCATCCCTCCCCGATTAGGAAGCCTCCAAGATCCCCATCCCCTCTTACCTGCAATTTTTGTTTTCACCCCTTCCTCTAAACTTTACCCATCTTGGAGAAAAAGAAATACAAACTAACCTCCATCCCTTACCCACAAAAATTTTCTTTTTTCCATTCACCCCCATCTAGAGGGCATCCCCACCTAGAGACTGACCCGCAGAAGCGAGGTTCCTTTTACAAACCTAGTGGAACGGGCAGTCTATCAACTAGACGGGGTTTGGAGGGTCCTACTAATCACCTTTTGTTTTTTCTTCCCCCGCCCTCGACACAAATGAATTATTGTACCATTTTATTGTTATCTTTTTTGTTTTTACACGTCAATAAAAAATGTTTTAAAAATTGGGAGTTACTAGGACGTCCCCCAATATGAAAGGGTGAATGCGGTATTATGGTGAAAGAAGATACTAGCTGGGAGAAACTTTTGACTTTGTTTAGTTCTGGAGTGACAAGGATGACTAACGACCCCCAAAATCCCCCCTTTTGAGTTGGTCATGTGCCTAAGTTTTTTGTTCATCGTTAATTTTGACTGTATTTTTTTTAACATGAATAAAAGATTTAATATCTCAAAGTGTAGTATCTGTTCTTCAGATGCTGCACTTCAATTTCTTGTTCTCTGTCAGTGGAGGAGCAATCCTTCACGACTGAGACAATTTTTATTTTTTGTTCCTTTTCTCCACGTTAAAAAACGACCCTGGTGTCTAACTCTGTCCCGTGGGGAGACATAGTGAATAGGAACAACCTGATGAAGGCCAGAAGAATAGTTGGACGAAACGTCATGAAACAACAACTTTAAAAATGATAAGGCGCCTTCAGTTTTTGACAGACTATGGATACCCATGAAGGGTTGCTTGCGCATGAAATTTTTGTGGCAGGAGGTGCACAGTCTCCAACCACACCTTGTTAAATAACAGTGGCAAGTGAAGTGTATGTACAAGACAACTGGAAACAAATGCCGAGATAAGCGGAGAGCACATACAGCGTTTAGAATTCCCAAATGGTCACCCATCTGGTACTAACCAGGCTCAGCATTTCTTAACTTTAGTGAACTGACGAGAACCGGTGTGTCAATGCGATTATGCCGTATGCACAAGTAAATAAATAAAAAAAACACGGTTCTTATTCTGTATAAGTACCTGTCGACTGATGATATGAAGAAAACGGGTTTCCTTACCAGTCATGACTTTTCTCTCAACAGCTGTTCGCAAGCTGACGATATAATCACAGGCTTCTAATTTCGTCACAACCACGTTCAATCTGTGTTTTAGTCGGAGGTCCGATATGATATCCTGTGAAACAGAAGGAAGAAAATTGTACCATAATAATTATTTTGAAAGCCATTCTTAACATGGGAAGGTTGGGAGTGTTTATTCTGAAAGCTGATCTTAACATGAAAAATTGTAACATCGTGCATATTCTTATATAATGGTGTACGTATGTGACGAAGGGTTCATCTGAATGTGTGTACATGTTACGAAATGTCTATGGTGGTTCTTCACTAACTGAACCCTAACTTCTGTTGCTGCAGTCTATGATAAATGGTTAATACCATGTAAAAAAATTCACAACAATGGCTTTTTTTTTACATGGTAGTCAACACTTATCAAGGCCCGGAAACCACTCGGGGATAAGGGTTATTGCGTGTACAGTAATCAATGAGATAGTATTGTCGTAATCATTAGTATTGGGGGTTTTTATAGAGTGTCTTACTTAAGGGGGCGGTTTGTCAGGATTTTGTTTATGTTGGACTTGAAGACATCCAAGTTGTAGTCAGGTGGGAAACAGGCAAACGGAAGAGAATTCCACAGACGTGCAGTTCTAAGAAAGAAGCTTTGTTCATGGAATCTACGTTTTGATTTAAGCACAGATAAAGAGTGGGGAAAATTATTGACAGTGGTTTCAGCTAGACAGGTGTTTTTCGTGAAAGATTGGCGAGGTGGCATCAGAGATTGGAGCTCAGACGAGCACTTGCCATGGAAGTAACGATAAAACGAAGACAGACTCGCAGCGTCTCTTCTGTGGGAGAGAGGTTGCAGGGAAGAGAAAAGGGCATCTCCCACTACGAAGTCTATTTTGTACTCTGTCAAGGCAGGATAGGCTGTTTTTAGCAGCTCCTGCCCAGATATGGCAGCAGTATTCCATCCTTGGACGTACTTGGCTTTTATATAGATAGAGAATTGCATCAGTAGTGAGATATGAGTAAAATATATTGCAGCATAATCAAGATAAATCGAAATACTTGATTTTTGGAATATGATATTTTCATTTCGTCATGGGTACATTTCTATATAGAGCATACAGATTTTTCTATATTTTGGGGAATTCTAGACTATAACCACATTTTCATACCTGAGCTCCTCTAATTTCTTTGGATGCAGCAAAAATGACCAAGGGTTCGAGATTCTCACACTCATCTTCCGATTCTGAATCCCGTATGTGAATTGGCTCATTTCTCTAAAAGAAATAAAAAAAAAACAAAAAAAAAAAAACAAAAAAAAACAGAAGAAACTTTAAAATATATGAAGAGTGGTATAAATAAAATAATTGGAAAAATAATTACTGTATATATATATATATATGTCTGGTCACGAATAGGCTCCTATATGGTTGACTATTATAGAAGATGTATCGAGACACAGGAATGGGTATGTTTGATCTGGCAGAACGGTGGTTCATTAAAATTGTGGGGTCTGCGTACGCGCCTGGTCCACAAAGTATGGAAATAAGAAATTAAAAAAAAAGTTTACAAGTGTTTTTGATATAGATGTACATAAGAATACTTTGATAAGTACGCTTTAACTTAAA
Source organism: Euprymna scolopes (assembly GCF_053919585.1). NCBI lineage: Eukaryota > Metazoa > Mollusca > Cephalopoda > Sepiida > Sepiolidae > Euprymna > Euprymna scolopes. The sequence continues at coordinate 7,563,037 of NC_136527.1, forward strand.
TAGGGATGGTATAATAAAATTGTGGGGTCTGCGTTCACGTCCGGCCTCCATAGAATGGAAAAAACTGATTACATATAATGATAGAAGATGTATCGAGACACAGGAATGGGTATGTTTGATCTGGCAGAACAGTGGTTCATTAAAATTGTGGGGTCTGCGTTCGCGTCTGGCCTCCATAGAATGGAAATAGGCACAAACTTTAATAAAGACTTTTCATATCTATCTGCGTAAATATACTTTGATAATTATGTTTCAGTTTGAAGAAATATGGTATAATAAAATTATGGGGTGTTCGTTCGCACCTGACCTCTAGAGAATGGAAATATGTCATAAAGTTTAACAAGAATTTTTTAATATAGATCCACAGAATATTGTGATAAGTGTTTCAGTGTGAACAGGTATGGTATAATAAATGATGGGGTTTATCTATTTTATTTTTACTTTCATCATATTTTGCTTTGGTTTTGATACCCCCAAATTCGAAGCTATCTCTTTACAACCCTTTCTTTTCATAACCTATCATCTATATATCTATAAAAGTGAACGTGTCTGTCTGTCTGTCTGTGTGTCTGTCTGTCTGTGTAAATTCCCTTCGCAATAACTCTGTCAATTTTTAGTCTATAGACTCGAAATTTGAAATACCGGGTACTGAGATTTGGGAAAATCGATGTGACGGGTGTCAGCCAGAAATTTGGCTGTTAAGGGGTCAAATTTCAAGGATTTGACCTTTAAGAACTCTACCAAACTCCTCCGACAATTTTGGGTCTAGACACTTGAAATTCTAGATTTAGGTTCCTTGAACATGGATCTAACTTAATAAAGTGATTTGAGCCCGAAACGATAGGTACAAAATTATCATATATCGGTTGAATAAGACGACCGCTAAACCACAAAACCATTTTTGTTTAGCCGGTATCTTATGAAATATTGATTTTTAAAGATGATTTTTTAACTTTAAGCGTTGTCTTATATGCCAAAATATACAGCAATTTTTTTTATACGGTACATGAATGATTCTGCGCTATGAAACAGGTGCTGTCAAGAATTGTGCAGGTCAACATACTTCAAGAAATAAACAGTAAGATGGTCAACATCTTGAAATTTGGAATATAGAATTTTATTATTTATATATATACTAGTGGAAGGGTTGTAGGGCGCCCAGCATTGCCCAATCATAAAAAAAAATTGTGACAGCAGGAAGGGGGTAAAAAAACAAACAAAAAACAAAAACAAAAAAACGGGACTCCGGTGTCATCAGTCAGACATAAAACTGAAAGCAAATTTTGTAAGCAAAAAAAATAAAAGAAAAAGAAAAATAAGAAAATCAAAATTAAAAATAATTCGCCCGTACCCATCCTGCACCAACCCCATTATAACCAATGAATAAAAAAAAATAACTATAAACACACCAAGCCTCAATAAAGAAAATGATGTCAATTGAAAACATTGCCAGGGCCGCTGCGAAAAGGTGGGCTCTCTCTACCGTTCTAGAAAACTACTGACACCTGAAAGTATCCTGTATCTCTATAAAACCACCATTCGCCCATGTATGGAGTATTGTTGTCACATCTGGGCTGTGGCATCTGCTACTAGTCTCTCGCTCCTAGACAAGGTTAAAAAAAAGAGTCGCCAATCTGATAGGTCCTGAACTGGCATCTAAGCTTCATCCTCTGTCCCATCGACGAAACGTTGCATCCCTCTGCCTGTTCTACAAGTATTTTAATGGTGAATGCTCTGACGAACTACAGACACTTGTGCCCCCACGACGCAGACACCCTCAACAAACCAGACAGGCAGCTAAATCCCCCCCACACACACACAGTAGAGATCCCTAGATGTAAAAGATCTTTCTACTCCAGTAGTTTCTTCCCCAGAACAGCTAGATTCTGGAATTCCATTCCAGGATCCTGCTTCCCTAACTGTACTGACATGCAGAAGTTCAAGTGCAACGTGAACCGACATCTTGCTGCCCAAATCCCTACATAGTGCCCCAGTAGTTGCTAACCCTGATAGTAGCCCGCTACACCAAAGTGGCAATGTGCCTTGTTTGGGGTGAAAATGTAATTAAAAAAAAAATCGCTCCTGACGACGATCGGATTTACCGGTAGAAAGTGGTTGAGAAAATTATCGCCGAACAACAACTACTGGACGCCATAATATACAACATGCCAGCAAAAAAAAGAAAAAGACAGCTCGGCGAATTGAAAAGATATCTAACAAAATCGGGGGGAAACAAAGAACTCTGTTGTGTTCAATCAGACATGCTTGAATAATGACTTGCTGTCAAATTATACAAACAAAATATATATATATATATATATATATATATATATATATAACTACTTCATTTACTCACACAAATTTAATATACGAAAGTATAGATTTATGCGTAAACTTTAAGTATTTACTTCAAAAGTGCTCAATACGTAGTTCTAAAACAAAAGTGCTCAATACCTAGTTCTAAAAAAGATCCTTTGTTCGATAAAATGCATGCCCATTGGCTGATAGGAGGTGGCGTGGTGGATACTAGAAAGCTGATTGGCTAACTAGAAATCCTCAACATATATAAAAACAAGAAGCAACCACAAAATTCGCGCATAAGCCTGACGAATCCTACAGTGGATAAAACGCAGAATATTCAGTGTAGCTTAATCGCCATATATATTTTATAAATAACTATATATATATATATATATTACTGATGGATACAATTCCCAATTCCGATTGAAGAGATTGCAATGAAAATTTCTAAGTCCAAACAAGAGGGGACGTAGGTATAGGTAGATGAGAATCCTATAGACCAAGGCAAGTCAACGTGTATTCAATTGAAAATTTCTAAGTCCAAACAAGAGGGGATGTAGGTATAGGTTGATGACAATCCTATAGACTAAGGCAAGTCAACGTGTATTCAATTGAAAATTTCTAAGTCCAAACAAGAGGGGATGTAGGTATAGGTTGATGACAATCCTATAGACCAAGGCAAGTCAACGTGTATTCAATTGAAAATTTCTAAGTCCAAACAAGAGGGGATGTAGGTATAGGTTGATGACAATTCTATAGACCAAGGCAAGTCAACGTGTATTCAATTGAAAATTTCTAAGTCCAAACAAGAGGGGATGTAGGTATAGGTTGATGACAATTCTATAGACCAAGGCAAGTCAACGTGTATTCAATTGAAAATTTCTAAGTCAAAACAAGAGGGGATGTAGGTATAGGTTGATGACAATCCTATAGACCAAGGCAAGTCAACGTGTGTTCAATTGAAAATTTCTAAGTCCAAACAAGAGGGGATGTAGGTATAGGTTGATGACAATTCTATAGACCGAGGCATATAAGATTGTATTCAATTGAAAATTTCTAAGTCCAAACAAGAGGGGATGTAGGTATAGGTTGATGACAATCCTATAAACCAAGGCAAGTCAACGTGTATTCAATTGAAAATTTCTAAGTCCAAACAAGAGGGGATGTAGGTATAGGTTGATGACAATCCTATAGACTAAGGCAAGTCAACGTGTATTCAATTGAAAATTTCTAAGTCCAAACAAGAGGGGATGTAGGTATAGGTTGATGACAATCCTATAAACCAAGGCAAGTCAACGTGTATTCAATTGAAAATTTCTAAGTCCAAACAAGAGGGGATGTAGGTATAGGTTGATGACAATCCTATAGACTAAGGCAAGTCAACGTGTATTCAATTGAAAATTTCTAAGTCCAAACAAGAGGGGATGTAGGTATAGGTTGATGACAATCCTATAGACCAAGGCAAGTCAACGTGTATTCAATTGAAAATTTCTAAGTCCAAACAAGAGGGGATGTAGGTATAGGTTGATGACAATTCTATAGACCAAGGCAAGTCAACGTGTATTCAATTGAAAATTTCTAAGTCCAAACAAGAGGGGATGTAGGTATAGGTTGATGACAATTCTATAGACCAAGGCAAGTCAACGTGTATTCAATTGAAAATTTCTAAGTCAAAACAAGAGGGGATGTAGGTATAGGTTGATGACAATCCTATAGACCAAGGCAAGTCAACGTGTGTTCAATTGAAAATTTCTAAGTCCAAACAAGAGGGGATGTAGGTATAGGTTGATGACAATTCTATAGACCGAGGCATATAAGATTGTATTCAATTGAAAATTTCTAAGTCCAAACAAGAGGGGATGTAGGTATAGGTTGATGACAATCCTATAGACCAAGGCAAGTCAACGTGTGTTCAATTGAAAATTTCTAAGTCCAAACAAGAGGGGATGTAGGTATAGGTTGATGACAATTCTATAGACCGAGGCATATAAGATTGTATTCAATTGAAAATTTCTAAGTCCAAACCAGAAGGGATGTAGGTATAGGTTGATGACAATCCTATAGACCAAGGCAAGTCAACGTGTATTCAATTGAAAATTTCTAAGTCCAAACAAGAGGGGATGTAGATATAGGTTGATGAGAATCCTATAGACCAAGGCAAGTCAACGTGTATTCAATTGAAAATTTCTAAGTCCAAACAAGAGGGGATGTAGGTATAGGTTGATGACAATCCTATAGACCAATGCAAGTCAACGTGTATTCAATTGAAAATTTCTAAGTCCAAACAAGAGGGGATGTAGATATAGGTTGATGACAATCCTATAAACCAAGGCAAGTCAACGTGTATTCAATTGAAAATTTCTAAGTCCAAACAAGAGGGGATGTAGGTATAGGTTGATGACAATCCTATAAACCAAGGCAAGTCAACGTGTATTCAATTGAAAATTTCTAAGTCCAAACAAGAGGGGATGTAGGTATAGGTTGATGACAATCCTATAGACCGAGGCATCTAAGATTGTATTCAATTGAAAATTTCTTAGTCCAAACAAGAGGGGATGTAGGTATAGGTTGATGACAATCCTATAAACCAAGGCAAGTCAACGTGTATTCAATTGAAAATTTCTAAGTCAAAACAAGAGGGGATGTAGGTATAGGTTGATGACAATTCTATAGACCGAGGCATATAAGATTGTATTCAATTGAAAATTTCTAAGTCAAAACAAGAGGGGATGTAGGTATAGGTTGATGACAATTCTATAGACCGAGGCATATAAGATTGTATTCAATTTAAAATTTCTAAGTCAAAACAAGACGGGATGTAGGTATAGGTTGATGACAATTCTATAGACCGAGGCATCTAAGATTGTATTCAATTGAAAATTTCTAAGTCAAAACAAGAGGGGATGTAGGTATAGGTTGATGACAATCCTATAAACCAAGGCAAGTCAACGTGTATTCAATTGAAAATTTCTAAGTCAAAACAAGAGGGGATGTAGGTATAGGTTGATGACAATCCTATAGACCAAGGCATCTAAGATTTTATTCAATTGAAAATTTCTAAGTCCAAACAAGAGGGGATATAGGTATAGGTTGATGACAATCCTATAGACCGAGGCATCTAAGATTGTATTCAATTGAAAATTTCTAAGTCCAAGCAAGAGGGGATGTAGGTATAGGTTGATGACAATCCTATAGACCGAGGCATCTAAGATTGTATTCAATTGAAAATTTCTAAGTCCAAACAAGAGGGGATGTAGGTATAGGTTGATGACAATCCTATAGACCGAGGCATCTAAGATTGTATTCAATTGAAAATTTCTAAGTCCAAACAAGAGGGGATGTAGGTATAGGTTGATGACAATCCTATAAACCAAGGCAAGTCAACGTGTATTCAATTGAAAATTTCTAAGTCAAAACAAGAGGGGATGTAGGTATAGGTTGATGACAATTCTATAGACCGAGGCATATAAGATTGTATTCAATTGAAAATTTCTAAGTACAAACAAGAGGGGATGTAGGTATAGGTTGATGACAATTCTATAGACCGAGGCATATAAGATTGTATTCAATTGAAAATTTCTAAGTCCAAACAAGAGGGGATGTAGGTATAGGTTGATGACAATTCTATAAACCAAGGCAAGTCAACGTGTATTCAATTGAAAATTTCTAAGTCCAAACAAGAGGGGATGTAGGTATAGGTTGATGACAATCCTATAGACCGAGTCATATAAGATTGTATTCAATTGAAAATTTCTAAGTCCAAACAAGAAGGGATGTAGGTATAGGTTGATGACAATCCTATAGAGCAATGCAAGTCAACGTGTATTCAATTGAAAATTTCTAAGTCCAAACAAGAGGGGATGTAGGTATAGGTTGATGACAATCCTATAGACCGAGTCATATAAGATTGTATTCAATTGAAAATTTCTAAGTCCAAACAAGAAGGGATGTAGGTATAGGTTGATGACAATCCTATAAACCAAGGCAAGTCAACGTGTATTCAATTGAAAATTTCTAAGTCCAAACAAGAGGGGATGTAGGTATAGGTTGATGACAATCCTATAGACCGAGGCAAGTCAACGTGTATTCAATTGAAAATTTCTAAGTCAAAACAAGAGGGGATGTAGGTATAGGTTGATGACAATTCTATAGACTAAGGCAAGTCAACGTGTATTCAATTGAAAATTTCTAAGTCCAAACAAGAGGGGATGTAGGTATAGGTTGATGACAATCCTATAGACCAAGGCAAGTCAACGTGTATTCAATTGAAAATTTCTAAGTCCAAACAAGAGGGGATGTAGGTATAGGTTGATGACAATCCTATAGACTAAGGCAAGTCAACGTGTATTCAATTGAAAATTTCTAAGTCCAAACAAGAGGGGATGTAGGTATAGGTTGATGACAATCCTATAGACCAAGGCAAGTCAACGTGTATTCAATTGAAAATTTCTAAGTCCAAACAAGAGGGGATGTAGGTATAGGTTGATGACAATCCTATAGACCAAGGCAAGTCAACGTGTATTCAATTGAAAATTTCTAAGTCCAAACAAGAGGGGATGTAGGTATAGGTTGATGACAATCCTATAGTCTAAGGCAAGTCAACGTGTATTCAATTGAAAATTTCTAAGTCCAAACAAGAGGGGATGTAGGTATAGGTTGATGACAATCCTATAGACCAAGGCAAGTCAACGTGTATTCAATTGAAAATTTCTAAGTCCAAACAAGAGGGGATGTAGGTATAGGTTGATGACAATCCTATAGACCAAGGCAAGTCAACGTGTATTCAATTGAAAATTTCTAAGTCCAAACAAGAGGGGATGTAGGTATAGGTTGATGACAATCCTATAGACTAAGGCAAGTCAACGTGTATTCAATTGAAAATTTCTAAGTCCAAACAAGAGGGGATGTAGGTATAGGTTGATGACAATCCTATAGACCAAGGCAAGTCAACGTGTATTCAATTGAAAATTTCTAAGTCAAAACAAGAGGGGATGTAGGTATAGGTTGATGACAATCCTATAGACTAAGGCAAGTCAACGTGTATTCAATTGAAAATTTCCAAGTCCAAACAAGAGGGGATGTAGGTATAGGTTGATGACAATCCTATAGACCAAGGCAAGTCAACGTGTATTCAATTGAAAATTTCTAAGTCAAAACAAGAGGGGATGTAGGTATAGGTTGATGACAATCCTATAAACCAAGGCAAGTCAACGTGTATTCAATTGAAAATTTCTAAGTCCAAACAAGAGGGGATGTAGGTATAGGTTGATGACAATCCTATAGACCAAGGCAAGTCAACGTGTATTCAATTGAAAATTTCTAAGTCAAAACAAGAGGGGATGTAGGTATAGGGAGATGAGAATCCTATAGACCAAGGCAAGTCAACGTGTATTCAATTGAAAATTTCTAAGTCAAAACAAGAGGGGATGTGGATATAGGTTGATGACAATCCTATAGACCGAGGCAAGTCAACGTGTATTCAATTGAAAATTTCTAAGTCAAAACAAGAGGGGATGTAGGTATAGGTTGATGACAATCCTATAGACCAAGGCAAGTCAACGTGTATTCAATTGAAAATTTCTAAGTCAAAACAAGAGGGGATGTAGGTATAGGTTGATGACAATCCTATAAACCAAGGCAAGTCAACGTGTATTCAATTGAAAATTTCTAAGTCCAAACAAGAGGGGATGTAGGTATAGGTTGATGACAATCCTATAGACCAAGGCAAGTCAACGTGTATTCAATTGAAAATTTCTAAGTCAAAACAAGAGGGGATGTAGGTATAGGTTGATGACAATCCTATAGACCAAGGCAAGTCAACGTGTATTCAATTGAAAATTTCTAAGTCAAAACAAGAGGGGATGTGGATATAGGTTGATGACAATCCTATAGACCGAGGCAAGTCAACGTGTATTCAATTGAAAATTTCTAAGTCAAAACAAGAGGGGATGTAGGTATAGGTTGATGACAATCCTATAGATAAAGGCAAGTCAACGTGTATTCAATTGAAAATTTCTAAGTCAAAACAAGAGGGGATGTAGGTATAGGTTGATGACAATCCTATAAACCAAGGCAAGTCAACGTGTATTCAATTGAAAATTTCTAAGTCCAAACAAGAGGGGATGTAGGTATAGGTTGATGACAATCCTATACACCAAGGCAAGTCAACGTGTATTCAATTGAAAATTTCTAAGTCCAAACAAGAGGGGATGTAGATATAGGTTGATGACAATCCTATAGACCGAGGCAAGTCAACGTGTATTCAATTGAAAATTTCTAAGTCAAAACAAGAGGGGATGTAGGTATAGGTTGATGACAATCCTATAGACCAAGGCAAGTCAACGTGTATTCAATTGAAAATTTCTAAGTCAAAACAAGAGGGGATGTAGGTATAGGTTGATGACAATCCTATAGACCAAGGCAAGTCAACGTGTGTTCAATTGAAAATTTCTAAGTCCAAACAAGAGGGGATGTAGGTATAGGTTGATGACAATTCTATAGACCGAGGCATATAAGATTGTATTCAATTGAAAATTTCTAAGTCCAAACAAGAGGGGATGTAGATATAGGTTGATGACAATCCTATAGACAAAGGCAAGTCAACGTGTGTTCAATTGAAAATTTCTAAGTCAAAACAAGAGGGGATGTAGGTATAGGTTGATGACAATCCTATAGACCAAGGCAAGTCAACGTGTATTCAATTGAAAATTTCTAAGTCAAAACAAGAGGGGATGTAGGTATAGGTTGATGACAATCCTATAGACCAAGGCAAGTCAACGTGTGTTCAATTGAAAATTTCTAAGTCCAAACAAGAGGGGATGTAGGTATAGGTTGATGACAATCCTATAGACCGAGGCATCTAAGATTGTATTCAATTGAAAATTTCTAAGTCCAAACAAGAGGGGATGTAGGTATAGGTTGATGACAATCCTATAGACCGAGGCATCTAAGATTGTATTCAATTGAAAATTTCTAAGTCCAAACAAGAGGGGATGTAGGTATAGGTTGATGACAATCCTATAAACCAAGGCAAGTCAACGTGTATTCAATTGAAAATTTCTAAGTCCAAACAAGAGGGGATGTAGGTATAGGTTGATGACAATTCTATAGACCGAGGCATATAAGATTGTATTCAATTGAAAATTTCTAAGTCCAAACAAGAGGGGATGTAGGTATAGGTTGATGACAATCCTATAAACCAAGGCAAGTCAACTTGTATTCAATTTAAAATTTCTAAGTCAAAACAAGAGGGGATGTAGGTATAGGTTGATGACAATTCTATAGACCGAGGCATATAAGATTGTATTCAATTGAAAATTTCTAAGTCCAAACAAGAGGGGATGTAGGTATAGGTTGATGACAATCCTATAGACTGAGGCATCTAAGATTGTATTCAATATAAAATTTCTAAGTCCAAACAAGAGGGGATGTAGGTATAGGTTGATGACAATTCTATAGACCGAGGCATATAAGATTGTATTCAATTGAAAATTTCTAAGTCCAAACAAGAGGGGATGTAGGTATAGGTTGATGACAATTCTATAGACCCAGGCATATAAGATTGTATTCAATTGAAAATTTCTAAGTCCAAACAAGAGGGGATGTAGGTATAGGTTGATGACAATCCTATAAACCAAGGCAAGTCAACGTGTATTCAATTGAAAATTTCTAAGTCCAAACAAGAGGGGATGTAGGTATAGGTTGATGACAATTCTATAGACCGAGGCATATAAGATTGTATTCAATTGAAAATTTCTAAGTCCAAACAAGAGGGGATGTAGGTATAGGTTGATGACAATCCTATAAACCAAGGCAAGTCAACGTGTATTCAATTTAAAATTTCTAAGTCAAAACAAGAGGGGATGTAGGTATAGGTTGATGACAATTCTATAGACCGAGGCATATAAGATTGTATTCAATTGAAAATTTCTAAGTCCAAACAAGAGGGGATGTAGGTATAGGTTGATGACAATCCTATAGACTGAGGCATCTAAGATTGTATTCAATATAAAATTTCTAAGTCCAAACAAGAGGGGATGTAGGTATAGGTTGATGACAATCCTATAAACCAAGGCAAGTCAACGTGTATTCAATTGAAAATTTCTAAGTCAAAACAAGAGGGGATGTAGGTATAGGTTGATGACAATTCTATAGACCGAGGCATATAAGATTGTATTCAATTGAAAATTTCTAAGTCCAAACAAGAGGGGATGTAGGTATAGGTTGATGACAATTCTATAAACCAAGGCAAGTCAACGTGTATTCAATTGAAAATTTCTAAGTCCAAACAAGAGGGGATGTAGGTATAGGTTGATGACAATCCTATAGACCGAGTCATATAAGATTGTATTCAATTGAAAATTTCTAAGTCCAAACAAGAAGGGATGTAGGTATAGGTTGATGACAATCCTATAGACCAAGGCAAGTCAACGTGTGTTCAATTGAAAATTTCTAAGTCCAAACAAGAGGGGATGTAGGTATAGGTTGATGACAATCCTATAAACCAAGGCAAGTCAACGTGTATTCAATTGAAAATTTCTAAGTCCAAACAAGAGGGGATGTAGGTATAGGTTGATGACAATCCTATAAACCAAGGCAAGTCAACGTGTATTCAATTGAAAATTTCTAAGTCCAAACAAGAGGGGATGTAGGTATAGGTTGATGACAATTCTATAGACCGAGGCATATAAGATTGTATTCAATTGAAAATTTCTAAGTCCAAACAAGAGGGGATGTAGGTATAGGTTGATGACAATCCTATAGACCAAGGCAAGTCAACGTGTATTCAATTGAAAATTTCTAAGTCCAAACAAGAGGGGATGTAGGTATAGGTTGATGACAATCCTATAGACCAAGGCAAGTCAACGTGTATTCAATTGAAAATTTCTAAGTCCAAACAAGAGGGGATGTAGGTATAGGTTGATGACAATCCTATAAACCAAGGCAAGTCAACGTGTATTCAATTGAAAATTTCTAAGTCCAAACAAGAGGGGATGTAGGTATAGGTTGATGACAATCCTATAGACCAAGGCAAGTCAACGTGTATTCAATTGAAAATTTCTAAGTCAAAACAAGAGGGGATGTAGGTATAGGTTGATGACAATCCTATAGACCAAGGCAAGTCAACGTGTGTTCAAATGAAAATTTCTAAGTCCAAACAAGAAGGGATGTAGGTATAGGTTGATGACAATTCTATAGACCGAGGCATATAAGATTGTATTCAATTGAAAATTTCTAATCCAAACAAGAGGGGATGTAGATATAGGTTGATGACAATCCTATAGACAAAGGCAAGTCAACGTGTGTTCAATTGAAAATTTCTAAGTCCAAACAAGAGGGGATGTAGATATAGGTTGATGACAATCCTATAGACCAAGGCAAGTCAACGTGTATTCAATTGAAAATTTCTAAGTCAAAACAAGAGGGGATGTAGGTATAGGTTGATGACAATCCTATAGACCAAGGCAAGTCAACGTGTGTTCAATTGAAAATTTCTAAGTCCAAACAAGAGGGGATGTAGGTATAGGTTGATGACAATCCCATAGACCGAGGCATCTAAGATTGTATTCAATTGAAAATTTCTAAGTCCAAACAAGAGGGGATGTAGGTATAGGTTGATGACAATCCTATAGACCGAGGCATCTAAGATTGTATTCAATTGAAAATTTCTAAGTCCAAACAAGAGGGGATGTAGGTATAGGTTGATGACAATCCTATAAACCAAGGCAAGTCAACGTGTATTCAATTGAAAATTTCTAAGTCCAAACAAGAGGGGATGTAGGTATAGGTTGATGACAATTCTATAGACCGAGGCATATAAGATTGTATTCAATTGAAAATTTCTAAGTCCAAACAAGAGGGGATGTAGGTATAGGTTGATGACAATCCTATAAACCAAGGCAAGTCAACGTGTATTCAATTTAAAATTTCTAAGTCCAAACAAGAGGGGATGTAGGTATAGGTTGATGACAATCCTATAGACCAAGGCAAGTCAACGTGTATTCAATTTAAAATTTCTAAGTCCAAACAAGAGGGGATGTAGGTATAGGTTGATGACAATTCTATAGACCGAGGCATATAAGATTGTATTCAATTGAAAATTTCTAAGTCCAAACAAGAGGGGATGTAGGTATAGGTTGATGACAATCCTATAAACCAAGGCAAGTCAACGTGTATTCAATTTAAAATTTCTAAGTCCAAACAAGAGGGGATGTAGGTATAGGTTGATGACAATTCTATAGACCGAGGCATATAAGATTGTATTCAATTTAAAATTTCTAAGTCCAAACAAGAGGGGATGTAGGTATAGGTTGATGACAATCCTATAAACCAAGGCAAGTCAACGTGTATTCAATTTAAAATTTCTAAGTCCAAACAAGAGGGGATGTAGGTATAGGTTGATGACAATCCTATAGACCAAGGCAAGTCAACGTGTATTCAATTTAAAATTTCTAAGTCCAAACAAGAGGGGATGTAGGTATAGGTTGATGACAATTCTATAGACCGAGGCATATAAGATTGTATTCAATTGAAAATTTCTAAGTCCAAACAAGAGGGGATGTAGGTATAGGTTGATGACAATCCTATAAACCAAGGCAAGTCAACGTGTATTCAATTTAAAATTTCTAAGTCCAAACAAGAGGGGATGTAGGTATAGGTTGATGACAATCCTATAGACCAAGGCAAGTCAACGTGTATTCAATTTAAAATTTCTAAGTCCAAACAAGAGGGGATGTAGGTATAGGTTGATGACAATTCTATAGACCGAGGCATCTAAGATTGTATTCAATTGAAAATTTCTAAGTCCAAACAAGAGGGGATGTAGGTATAGGTTGATGACAATCCTATAAACCAAGGCAAGTCAACGTGTATTCAATTTAAAATTTCTAAGTCCAAACAAGAGGGGATGTAGGTATAGGTTGATGACAATTCTATAGACCGAGGCATATAAGATTGTATTCAATTTAAAATTTCTAAGTCCAAACAAGAGGGGATGTAGGTATAGGTTGATGACAATTCTATAGACCGAGGCATATAAGATTGTATTCAATTGAAAATTTCTAAGTCCAAACAAGAGGGGATGTAGGTATAGGTTGATGACAATCCTATAGACTGAGGCATCTAAGATTGTATTCAATTGAAAATTTCTAAGTCCAAACAAGAGGGGATGTAGGTATAGGTTGATGACAATCCTATAAACCAAGGCAAGTCAACGTGTATTCAATTGAAAATTTCTAAGTCCAAACAAGAGGGGATGTAGGTATAGGTTGATGACAATTCTATAGACCGAGGCATATAAGATTGTATTCAATTGAAAATTTCTAAGTCCAAACAAGAGGGGATGTAGGTATAGGTTGATGACAATCCTATAAACCAAGGCAAGTCAACGTGTATTCAATTGAAAATTTCTAAGTCAAAACAAGAGGGGATGTAGGTATAGGTTGATGACAATTCTATAGACCAAGGCATATAAGATTGTATTCAATTGAAAATTTCTAAGTCAAAACAAGAGGGGATGTAGGTATAGGTAGATGACAATTCTATAGACCGAGGCATATAAGATTGTATTCAATTGAAAATTTCTAAGTCAAAACAAGAGGGGATGTAGGTATAGGTTGATGACAATTCTATAGACCGAGGCATATAAGATTGTATTCAATTGAAAATTTCTAAGTCCAAACAAGAGGGGATGTAGGTATAGGTTGATGACAATCCTATAAACCAAGGCAAGTCAACGTGTATTCAATTGAAAATTTCTAAGTCCAAACAAGAGGGGATGTAGGTATAGGTTGATGACAATCCTATAGACCGAGGCATCTAAGATTGTATTCAATTGAAAATTTCTAAGTCCAAACAAGAGGGGATGTAGGTATAGGTTGATGACAATCCTATAGACCGAGTCATATAAGATTGTATTCAATTTAAAATTTCTAAGTCCAAACAAGAGGGGATGTAGGTATAGGTTGATGACAATTCTATAGACCAAGGCAAGTCAACGTGTATTCAATTGAAAATTTCTGAGTCCAAACAAGAGGGGATATAGGTATTGGTAGATGAGAATCCTATAGACCAAGGCATCTATGATTGTATTCAATTGAAAATTTCTAAGTCAAAACAAGAGGGGATGTAGGTATAGGTTGATGACAATTCTATAGACCAAGGCATATAAGATTGTATTCAATTGAAAATTTCTAAGTCAAAACAAGAGGGGATGTAGGTATAGGTAGATGACAATTCTATAGACCGAGGCATATAAGATTGTATTCAATTGAAAATTTCTAAGTCAAAACAAGAGGGGATGTAGGTATAGGTTGATGACAATCCTATAGACCAAGGCAAGTCAACGTGTATTCAATTGAAAATTTCTAAGTCAAAACAAGAGGGGATGTAGGTATAGGTTGATGACAATTCTATAGACCAAGGCATATAAGATTGTATTCAATTGAAAATTTCCAAGTCAAAACAAGAGGGGATGTAGGTATAGGTAGATGACAATTCTATAGACCGAGGCATATAAGATTGTATTCAATTGAAAATTTCTAAGTCAAAACAAGAGGGGATGTAGGTATAGGTTGATGACAATTCTATAGACCGAGGCATATAAGATTGTATTCAATTGAAAATTTCTAAGTCAAAACAAGAGGGGATGTAGGTATAGGTTGATGACAATCCTATAAACCAAGGCAAGTCAACGTGTATTCAATTGAAAATTTCTAAGTCCAAACAAGAGGGGATGTAGGTATAGGTTGATGACAATCCTATAGACCGAGGCATCTAAGATTGTATTCAATTGAAAATTTCTAAGTCCAAACAAGAGGGGATGTAGGTATAGGTTGATGACAATCCTATAGACCGAGTCATATAAGATTGTATTCAATTTAAAATTTCTAAGTCCAAACAAGAGGGGATGTAGGTATAGGTTGATGACAATTCTATAGACCAAGGCAAGTCAACGTGTATTCAATTGAAAATTTCTGAGTCCAAACAAGAGGGGATATAGGTATTGGTAGATGAGAATCCTATAGACCAAGGCATCTATGATTGTATTCAATTGAAAATTTCTAAGTCAAAACAAGAGGGGATGTAGGTATAGGTTGATGACAATTCTATAGACCAAGGCATATAAGATTGTATTCAATTGAAAATTTCTAAGTCAAAACAAGAGGGGATGTAGGTATAGGTAGATGACAATTCTATAGACCGAGGCATATAAGATTGTATTCAATTGAAAATTTCTAAGTCAAAACAAGAGGGGATGTAGGTATAGGTAGATGACAATCCTATAGACCGAGGCATCTAAGATTGTATTCAATTGAAAATTTCTAAGTCCAAACAAGAGGGGATGTAGGTATAGGTTGATGACAATCCTATAGACCGAGTCATATAAGATTGTATTCAATTTAAAATTTCTAAGTCCAAACAAGAGGGGATGTAGGTATAGGTTGATGACAATTCTATAGACCAAGGCAAGTCAACGTGTATTCAATTGAAAATTTCTGAGTCCAAACAAGAGGGGATATAGGTATTGGTAGATGAGAATCCTATAGACCAAGGCATCTATGATTGTATTCAATTGAAAATTTCTAAGTCAAAACAAGAGGGGATGTAGGTATAGGTTGATGACAATTCTATAGACCAAGGCATATAAGATTGTATTCAATTGAAAATTTCTAAGTCAAAACAAGAGGGGATGTAGGTATAGGTAGATGACAATTCTATAGACCGAGGCATATAAGATTGTATTCAATTGAAAATTTCTAAGTCAAAACAAGAGGGGATGTAGGTATAGGTTGATGACAATTCTATAGACCGAGGCATATAAGATTGTATTCAATTGAAAATTTCTAAGTCCAAACAAGAGGGGATGTAGGTATAGGTTGATGACAATCCTATAAACCAAGGCAAGTCAACGTGTATTCAATTGAAAATTTCTAAGTCCAAACAAGAGGGGATGTAGGTATAGGTTGATGACAATCCTATAGACCGAGTCATATAAGATTGTATTCAATTTAAAATTTCTAAGTCCAAACAAGAGGGGATGTAGGTATAGGTTGATGACAATTCTATAGACCGAGTCATATAAGATTGTATTCAATTGAAAATTTCTAAGTCAAAACAAGAGGGGATGTAGGTATAGGTTGATGACAATTCTATAGACCGAGGCATATAAGATTGTATTCAATTTAAAATTTCTAAGTCAAAACAAGAGGGGATGTAGGTATAGGTTGATGACAATCCTATAAACCAAGGCAAGTCAACGTGTATTCAATTGAAAATTTCTAAGTCCAAACAAGAGGGGATGTAGGTATAGGTTGATGACAATTCTATAGACCGAGGCATATAAGATTGTATTCAATTGAAAATTTCTAAGTCAAAACAAGAGGGGATGTAGGTATAGGTTGATGACAATCCTATAAACCAAGGCAAGTCAACGTGTATTCAATTGAAAATTTCTAAGTCCAAACAAGAGGGGATGTAGGTATAGGTTGATGACAATTCTATAGACCGAGGAATCTAAGATTGTATTCAATTGAAAATTTCTAAGTCAAAACAAGAGGGGATGTAGGTATAGGTTGATGACAATCCTATAGACCGAGGCATATAAGATTGTATTCAATTGAAAATTTCTAAGTCCAAACAAGAGGGGATGTAGGTATAGGTTGATGACAATCCTATAAACCAAGGCAAGTCAACGTGTATTCAATTGAAAATTTCTAAGTCCAAACAAGAGGGGATGTAGGTATAGGTTGATGACAATTCTATAGACCGAGGCATATAAGATTGTATTCAATTGAAAATTTCTAAGTCCAAACAAGAGGGGATGTAGGTATAGGTTGATGACAATTCTATAGACCGAGTCATATAAGATTGTATTCAATTTAAAATTTCTAAGTCCAAACAAGAGGGGATGTAGGTATAGGTTGATGACAATTCTATAGACCGAGGCATATAAGATTGTATTCAATTTAAAATTTCTAAGTCCAAACAAGAGGGGATGTAGGTATAGGTTGATGACAATTCTATAGACCGAGTCATATAAGATTGTATTCAATTGAAAATTTCTAAGTCAAAACAAGAGGGGATGTAGGTATAGGTTGATGACAATTCTATAGACCAAGGCATATAAGATTGTATTCAATTGAAAATTTCTAAGTCCAAACAAGAAGGGATGTAGGTATAGGTTGATGACAATCCTATAGACCGAGGCATCTAAGATTGTATTCAATTGAAAATTTCTAAGTCCAAACAAGAGGGGATGTAGGTATAGGTTGATGACAATCCTATAGACCGAGGCATATAAGATTGTATTCAATTGAAAATTTCTAAGTCCAAACAAGAAGGGATGTAGGTATAGGTTGATGACAATCCTATAGACCGAGGCATCTAAGATTGTATTCAATTGAAAATTTCTAAGTCCAAACAAGAGGGGATGTAGGTATAGGTTGGTGACAATCCTATAAACCAAGGCAAGTCAACGTGTATTCAATTGAAAATTTCTAAGTCCAAACAAGAGGGGATGTAGGTATAGGTTGATGACAATTCTATAGACCGAGTCATATAAGATTGTATTCAATTTAAAATTTCTAAGTCCAAACAAGAGGGGATGTAGGTATAGGTTGATGACAATTCTATAGACCGAGGCATATAAGATTGTATTCAATTTAAAATTTCTAAGTCCAAACAAGAGGGGATGTAGGTATAGGTTGATGACAATTCTATAGACCGAGTCATATAAGATTGTATTCAATTGAAAATTTCTAAGTCAAAACAAGAGGGGATGTAGGTATAGGTTGATGACAATTCTATAGACCAAGGCATATAAGATTGTATTCAATTGAAAATTTCTAAGTCCAAACAAGAAGGGATGTAGGTATAGGTTGATGACAATCCTATAGACCGAGGCATCTAAGATTGTATTCAATTGAAAATTTCTAAGTCCAAACAAGAGGGGATGTAGGTATAGGTTGATGACAATCCTATAGACCGAGGCATATAAGATTGTATTCAATTGAAAATTTCTAAGTCCAAACAAGAAGGGATGTAGGTATAGGTTGATGACAATCCTATAGACCGAGGCATCTAAGATTGTATTCAATTGAAAATTTCTAAGTCCAAACAAGAGGGGATGTAGGTATAGGTTGATGACAATCCTATAAACCAAGGCAAGTCAACGTGTATTCAATTGAAAATTTCTAAGTCCAAACAAGAGGGGATGTAGGTATAGGTTGATGACAATTCTATAGACCGAGGCATATAAGATTGTATTCAATTGAAAATTTCTAAGTCCAAACAAGAGGGGATGTAGGTATAGGTTGATGACAATCCTATAGACCGAGGCATATAAGATTGTATTCAATTGAAAATTTCTAAGTCCAAACAAGAGGGGATGTAGGTATAGGTTGATGACAATCCTATAGACCGAGGCATATAAGATTGTATTCAATTGAAAATTTCTAAGTCCAAACAAGAGGGGATGTAGGTATAGGTTGATGACAATCCTATAGACCAAGGCAAGTCAACGTGTATTCAATTGAAAATTTCTAAGTCCAAACAAGAGGGGATGTAGGTATAGGTTGATGACAATCCTATAGACCAAGGCAAGTCAACGTGTATTCAATTGAAAATTTCTAAGTCCAAACAAGAGGGGATGTAGGTATAGGTTGATGACAATCCTATAAACCAAGGCAAGTCAACGTGTATTCAATTGAAAATTTCTAAGTCCAAACAAGAGGGGATGTAGGTATAGGTTGATGACAATCCTATAAACCAAGGCAAGTCAACGTGTATTCAATTGAAAATTTCTAAGTCCAAACAAGAGGGGATGTAGGTATAGGTTGATGACAATCCTATAGACCGAGTCATATAAGATTGTATTCAATTTAAAATTTCTAAGTCCAAACAAGAGGGGATGTAGGTATAGGTTGATGACAATTCTATAGACCGAGGCATATAAGATTGTATTCAATTTAAAATTTCTAAGTCCAAACAAGAGGGGATGTAGGTATAGGTTGATGACAATTCTATAGACCGAGGCATATAAGATTGTATTCAATTTAAAATTTCTAAGTCCAAACAAGAGGGGATGTAGGTATAGGTTGATGACAATTCTATAGACCGAGGCATATAAGATTGTATTCAATTTAAAATTTCTAAGTCCAAACAAGAGGGGATGTAGGTATAGGTTGATGACAATTCTATAGACCGAGGCATATAAGATTGTATTCAATTGAAAATTTCTAAGTCAAAACAAGAGGGGATGTAGGTATAGGTTGATGACAATCCTATAGACCGAGGCATATAAGATTGTATTCAATTGAAAATTTCTAAGTCCAAACAAGAGGGGATGTAGGTATAGGTTGATGACAATCCTATAAACCAAGGCAAGTCAACGTGTATTCAATTGAAAATTTCTAAGTCCAAACAAGAGGGGATGTAGGTATAGGTTGATGACAATCCTATAGACCAAGACAAGTCAACGTGTATTCAATTGAAAATTTCTAAGTCCAAACAAGAGGGGATGTAGGTATAGGTTGATGACAATCCTATAGACCAAGGCAAGTCAACGTGTGTTCAATTGAAAATTTCTAAGTCCAAACAAGAGGGGATGTAGGTATAGGTTGATGACAATCCTATAGACCGAGTCATATAAGATTGTATTCAATTGAAAATTTCTAAGTCCAAACAAGAGGGGATGTAGGTATAGGTTGATGACAATCCTATAGACCGAGTCATATAAGATTGTATTCAATTGAAAATTTTTAAGTCCAAACAAGAGGGGATGTAGGTATAGGTTGATGACAATCCTATAGACCGAGTCATATAAGATTGTATTCAATTGAAAATTTCTAAGTCCAAACAAGAAGGGATGTAGGTATAGGTTGATGACAATCCTATAAACCAAGGCAAGTCAACGTGTATTCAATTGAAAATTTCTAAGTCCAAACAAGAGGGGATGTAGGTATAGGTTGATGACAATCCTATAGACCAAGACAAGTCAACGTGTATTCAATTGAAAATTTCTAAGTCCAAACAAGAGGGGATGTAGGTATAGGTTGATGACAATCCTATAGACCAAGGCAAGTCAACGTGTATTCAATTGAAAATTTCTAAGTCCAAACAAGAGGGGATGTAGGTATAGGTTGATGACAATCCTATAGACCGAGTCATATAAGATTGTATTCAATTGAAAATTTCTAAGTCCAAACAAGAAGGGATGTAGGTATAGGTTGATGACAATCCTATAAACCAAGGCAAGTCAACGTGTATTCAATTGAAAATTTCTAAGTCCAAACAAGAGGGGATGTAGGTATAGGTTGATGACAATCCTATAGACCGAGTCATATAAGATTGTATTCAATTGAAAATTTCTAAGTCCAAACAAGAAGGGATGTAGGTATAGGTTGATGACAATCCTATAAACCAAGGCAAGTCAACGTGTATTCAATTGAAAATTTCTAAGTCCAAACAAGAGGGGATGTAGGTATAGGTTGATGACAATCCTATAGACCAAGACAAGTCAACGTGTATTCAATTGAAAATTTCTAAGTCCAAACAAGAGGGGATGTAGGTATAGGTTTATGAGAATCCTATAGACCGAGTCATATAAGATTGTATTCAATTGAAAATTTCTAAGTCCAAACAAGAGGGGATGTAGGTATAGGTTGATGAGAATCCTATAGACCGAGTCATATAAGATTGTATTCAATTGAAAATTTCTAAGTCCAAACAAGAAGGGATGTAGGTATAGGTTGATGACAATCCTATAAACCAAGGCAAGTCAACGTGTATTCAATTGAAAATTTCTAAGTCCAAACAAGAGGGGATGTAGGTATAGGTTGATGACAATCCTATAGACCAAGACAAGTCAACGTGTATTCAATTGAAAATTTCTAAGTCCAAACAAGAGGGGATGTAGGTATAGGTTGATGACAATCCTATAGACCAAGGCAAGTCAACGTGTGTTCAATTGAAAATTTCTAAGTCCAAACAAGAGGGGATGTAGGTATAGGTTGATGACAATCCTATAGACCAAGGCAAGTCAACGTGTATTCAATTGAAAATTTCCAAGTCCAAACAAGAGGGGATGTAGGTATAGGTTGATGACAATCCTATAGACCGAGTCATATAAGATTGTATTCAATTGAAAATTTCTAAGTCCAAACAAGAGGGGATGTAGGTATAGGTTGATGACAATCCTATAGACCGAGTCATATAAGATTGTATTCAATTGAAAATTTCTAAGTCCAAACAAGAGGGGATGTAGGTATAGGTTGATGACAATCCTATAGACCGAGTCATATAAGATTGTATTCAATTGAAAATTTCTAAGTCCAAACAAGAAGGGATGTAGGTATAGGTTGATGACAATCCTATAAACCAAGGCAAGTCAACGTGTATTCAATTGAAAATTTCTAAGTCCAAACAAGAGGGGATGTAGGTATAGGTTGATGACAATCCTATAAACCAAGGCAAGTCAACGTGTATTCAATTGAAAATTTCTAAGTCCAAACAAGAGGGGATGTAGGTATAGGTTGATGACAATCCTATAGACCGAGGCATCTAAGATTGTATTCAATTGAAAATTTCTAAGTCCAAACAAGAGGGGATGTAGGTATAGGTTGATGACAATTCTATAGACCGAGGCATCTAAGATTGTATTCAATTGAAAATTTCTAAGTCCAAACAAGAGGGGATGTAGGTATAGGTTGATGACAATCCTATAGACCGAGGCATCTAAGATTGTATTCAATTGAAAATTTCTAAGTCCAAACAAGAGGGGATGTAGGTATAGGTTGATGACAATCCTATAGACCGAGGCATCTAAGATTGTATTCAATTGAAAATTTCTAAGTCCAAACAAGAGGGGATGTAGGTATAGGTTGATGACAATCCTATAGACCGAGGCATCTAAGATTGTATTCAATTGAAAATTTCTAAGTCCAAACAAGAGGGGATGTAGGTATAGGTTGATGACAATTCTATAGACCGAGGCATATAAGATTGTATTCAATTGAAAATTTCTAAGTCCAAACAAGAGGGGATGTAGGTATAGGTTGATGACAATTCTATAGACCGAGGCATCTAAGATTGTATTCAATTGAAAATTTCTAAGTCCAAACAAGAGGGGATGTAGGTATAGGTTGATGACAATTCTATAGACCGAGGCAAGTCAACGTGTATTCAATTGAAAATTTCTAAGTCCAAACAAGAGGGGATGTAGGTATAGGTTGATGAGAATCCTATAGACCAATGCAAGTCAACGTGTATTCAATTGAAAATTTCTAAGTCCAAACAAGAGGGGATGTAGGTATAGGTTGATGACAATTCTATAGACCGAGGCATCTAAGATTGTATTCAATTGAAAATTTCTAAGTCCAAACAAGAGGGGATGTAGGTATAGGTTGATGACAATCCTATAAACCAATGCAAGTCAACGTGTATTCAATTGAAAATTTCTAAGTCGAAACAAGAGGGGATGTAGGTATAGGTTGATGACAATCCTATAGACCGAGTCATATAAGATTGTATTCAATTTAAAATTTCTAAGTCCAAACAAGAGGGGATGTAGGTATAGGTTGATGACAATTCTATAGACCGAGGCATATAAGATTGTATTCAATTTAAAATTTCTAAGTCCAAACAAGAGGGGATGTAGGTATAGGTTGATGACAATTCTATAGACCGAGGCATATAAGATTGTATTCAATTGAAAATTTCTAAGTCAAAACAAGAGGGGATGTAGGTATAGGTTGATGACAATCCTATAGACCGAGGCATATAAGATTGTATTCAATTGAAAATTTCTAAGTCCAAACAAGAGGGGATGTAGGTATAGGTTGATGACAATCCTATAGACCGAGTCATATAAGATTGTATTCAATTGAAAATTTCTAAGTCCAAACAAGAGGGGATGTAGGTATAGGTTGATGACAATTCTATAGACCGAGGCATATAAGATTGTATTCAATTGAAAATTTCTAAGTCAAAACAAGAGGGGATGTAGGTATAGGTTGATGACAATCCTATAGACCGAGGCATATAAGATTGTATTCAATTGAAAATTTCTAAGTCCAAACAAGAGGGGATGTAGGTATAGGTTGATGACAATTCTATAGACCGAGGCATATAAGATTGTATTCAATTGAAAATTTCTAAGTCAAAACAAGAGGGGATGTAGGTATAGGTTGATGACAATCCTATAGACCGAGGCATATAAGATTGTATTCAATTGAAAATTTCTAAGTCCAAACAAGAGGGGATGTAGGTATAGGTTGATGACAATCCTATAGACCAAGGCAAGTCAACGTGTATTCAATTGAAAATTTCTAAGTCCAAACAAGAGGGGATGTAGGTATAGGTTGATGACAATCCTATAAACCAAGGCAAGTCAACGTGTATTCAATTGAAAATTTCTAAGTCCAAACAAGAGGGGATGTAGGTATAGGTTGATGACAATCCTATAGACCAAGGCAAGTCAACGTGTGTTCAATTGAAAATTTCTAAGTCCAAACAAGAGGGGATGTAGGTATAGGTTGATGACAATCCTATAGACCGAGTCATATAAGATTGTATTCAATTGAAAATTTCTAAGTCCAAACAAGAGGGGATGTAGGTATAGGTTGATGACAATCCTATAGACCGAGTCATATAAGATTGTATTCAATTGAAAATTTCTAAGTCCAAACAAGAGGGGATGTAGGTATAGGTTGATGACAATCCTATAGACCGAGTCATATAAGATTGTATTCAATTGAAAATTTCTAAGTCCAAACAAGAAGGGATGTAGGTATAGGTTGATGACAATCCTATAAACCAAGGCAAGTCAACGTGTATTCAATTGAAAATTTCTAAGTCCAAACAAGAGGGGATGTAGGTATAGGTTGATGACAATCCTATAAACCAAGGCAAGTCAACGTGTATTCAATTGAAAATTTCTAAGTCCAAACAAGAGGGGATGTAGGTATAGGTTGATGACAATTCTATAGACCGAGGCATCTAAGATTGTATTCAATTGAAAATTTCTAAGTCCAAACAAGAGGGGATGTAGGTATAGGTTGATGACAATTCTATAGACCGAGGCAAGTCAACGTGTATTCAATTGAAAATTTCTAAGTCCAAACAAGAGGGGATGTAGGTATAGGTTGATGAGAATCCTATAGACCAAGGCAAGTCAACGTGTATTCACCTGAAAATTTCTAAGTCCAAACAAGAGGGGATGTAGGTATAGGTTGATGACAATTCTATAGACCGAGGCATCTAAGATTGTATTCAATTGAAAATTTCTAAGTCCAAACAAGAGGGGATGTAGGTATAGGTTGATGACAATTCTATAGACCGAGGCAAGTCAACGTGTATTCAATTGAAAATTTCTAAGTCAAAACAAGAGGGGATGTAGGTATAGGTTGATGACAATTCTATAGACCAAGGCAAGTCAACGTGTATTCAATTGAAAATTTCTAAGTCAAAACAAGAGGGGATGTAGATATAGGTTGATGAGAATCCTATTGACCGAGGCAAGTCAACGTGTATTCAATTGAAAATTTCTAAGTCAAAACAAGAGGGGATGTAGGTATAGGTTGATGACAATTCTATAGACCGAGGCAAGTCAACGTGTATTCAATTGAAAATTTCTAAGTCAAAACAAGAGGGGATGTTGGTATAGGTTGATGACAATCCTATAGACCAAGACAAGTCAACGTGTATTCAATTGAAAATTTCTAAGTCCAAACAAGAGGGGATGTAGGTATAGGTTGATGACAATCCTATAGACCGAGGCATCTAAGATTGTATTCAATTGAAAATTTCTAAGTCCAAACAAGAGGGGATGTAGGTATAGGTTGATGACAATTCTATAGACCGAGGCAAGTCAACGTGTATTCAATTGAAAATTTCTAAGTCAAAACAAGAGGGGATGTAGGTATAGGTTGATGACAATTCTATAGACCGAGGCATCTAAGATTGTATTCAATTGAAAATTTCTAAGTCCAAACAAGAGGGGATGTAGGTATAGGTTGATGACAATCCTATAGACCAAGACAAGTCAACGTGTATTCAATTGAAAATTTCTAAGTCAAAACAAGAGGGGATGTAGGTATAGGTTGATGACAATTCTATAGACCAAGGCAAGTCAACGTGTATTCAATTGAAAATTTCTAAGTCAAAACAAGAGGGGATGTAGGTATAGGTTGATGAGAATCCTATAGACCAAGGCAAGTCAACGTGTATTCAATTGAAAATTTCTAAGTCCAAACAAGAGGGGATGTAGATATAGGTTGATGAGAATCCTATAGACCAAGGCAAGTCAACGTGTATTCAATTGAAAATATCTAAGTCCAAACAAGAGGGGATGTAGATATAGGTTGATGAGAATCCTATTGACCAAGACAAGTCAACGTGTATTCAATTGAAAATTTCTAAGTCCAAACAAGAGGGGATGTAGGTATAGGTAGATTAGAATCCTATAGACCAAGGCAAGTCAACGTGTATTCAATTGAAAATTTCTAAGTCCAAACAAGAGGGGATGTAGGTATAGGTAGATGAGAATCCTATACACCAAGGCATCTCAGATAGACTAACACATGTCAGCTTGTATTCAAATGAAAATTTCTAAGTTTAAAACAGTGTAAGTAAGTGTCTGGAAGTGCCCGATTTACGCCTACTGCCATGTTGGGTGCATGTAGGCGTAGCAAAATGCCTTCTAATCTGCTAGGCACATCGGGACTTAGTTTTTTTTCTGTTCTTTCTCTGCACCGTGTAGGTTGGCGTCTGGAAGTGCCTCGTTGAGGGCTACTGTTACCTTGACATATCAACGTGTATTCAAGTTAAAACTTTTAACTTTAAAACGGGAGTTAGGTACCGGTAAATGAGAAGCTTATTAAGCTAGACATGTTGAAATTTATAAGTTCGGACATAGGGGATGGCAAGACGGGGAATAGGGATAAAGAATAAGAAAAGAGAGATAGACAGATCTAGATAAATACAGAGGTATAAAGAGAGACGGGCAAGGGAGATAAATTTCATGATTCAACTTATATGCTAATAAGAAATAGTTGGTGTATCAGAAACACAAGCATTGTTTTTACTGGTTAATTTTACATCAGAATACACTTTTAGATTTTATGTAGATTTTTTTCTATAGGAAACATGCAAATAGCACACATAACATCTAGACATATAAATATATACATAAAACAATTATAGTTATGAGATATATCTGAACTAATACAAAAAGACAATAATGATGAATATCATCACTTACCTTGGAAAATTATCCAGGCTGTATGCCTACTCACATTCCATCAAACACCAGAAAATCATGATCCATTGCTTGGTTGATTTTTTTTAATTTTTTTAATTTTTTATTTTTTCATACACATTTGTAATTGTGTCTTGCTTTATCAAGTATTTTTGTAATTAATCTGTGGTGTTGGGAGAATCAATTTTGCTTAACATTTTTTTATATATATTTTTTCAGTTTACAGAGTCATTGCAGTACCAAGTCTGACACTGTAATTGCTTGAAAAGTATTGCATTGGGAAGGATTCTTTTTCTTTTTTTGAGGTGTGTGGGAATTTCAGTAGGGGAAGTTTCTACTGATTTCAGATTCCAAGTTGTATTTTATTGTTTGTGCATTCTTTTATCAAGTTCTTACAGATGTTTTTGTGTTATGAAAGTGAAAATGAATGACTTGCAAAGACATTTACATTTTTGCATTTTTTTTTCATTCTTCACCTTTTTTGTTTTAATGTCCAAGAGTGAACCAAGACAGATGAGTCTTATTCAGCATAGTGGAAAAAAAACAGGTTAACTTTGGTTGTCCTCAATGGATTTGTCCAGAGTATAATATGTCCAAGTTATTGCCCTAATAAAGTGAGAACCATACCCCAAAACTAATGCAGAACTCTTATGTTATTGCACAGCTACAAGAGTTAACTTGTCTAGGATAAGTGCCATATAAATGTGCAGAAGTCACTATATAGCTCTATTTATTAACTGATATGAACTTAAATTGCTGAACATGACTCAAAAATTTTCTACAGAGCTCTACTTAGAAACGAGCACTCTCAAAGAAAATTTGTCTAACATAATTTTGAAATATGTTCTTTAAAGTTACCATAGAGCTCTCAAATATATTAGGTACTCAAATAGGAAACTTGTTTCAAATACTTGTGTTAAAAAACTTACAGTATATCTATACTTACGTATTGACATTTAGGTTTTAAAAACATACTGCAGAGCTCTTCATGTTTTCTGAATTTTATGCTTTCGTCTACTAATGTATTG
This sequence comes from Euprymna scolopes, assembly GCF_053919585.1. Taxonomy (NCBI): domain Eukaryota; kingdom Metazoa; phylum Mollusca; class Cephalopoda; order Sepiida; family Sepiolidae; genus Euprymna; species Euprymna scolopes. The sequence goes on from NC_136527.1 coordinate 7,590,622, forward strand.
AGCACTCTCAAAGTATTCTGAATTGTGTAGCTGAATTGCCATACATGTTTTTGAACGTCGATATTTAACTCTACTAATGTATTGAACTCTGTCAAAATAAATTTATGCAGTTGAAATGCCATATCTGTTTCTCAAATGTTTTATTTAGCTCTACTAATATATTGAGCACTCTGGAAGTAGATTTGTCTAAAATAATTGCCAAAATGTTTCCAAATCTTACTACAAAGCTCTATAAATGCATTGAGCACTCTTAAAGTAAAATCGTCTTGCATAATTAAACAACACAATTGTTAAATTTACTACACAGCTATATTAAACTATGGAGCACGTGCAAGCATCATTGGCATATATATATATATATATATATATATATATATATATATATATATATATTGTTGAAACGTACGAAAGAGCTTTACCCAGAGTTATAGAAGAGTGCTCAATGAGACACAGAGCAATAAAGACATTTTATTTAGATTTTTAGTTAATAATTACACTCTAAACAAGTGCTCAACACAAGACAGAGCTGATATTATAAAACGTTTATTTTATAACAAGAGATATAAATATTAAGATTTATCAGAGTTAATTAAGAGTGCTCAATGAGAAATAGAGCACTAAAGACATTTATTAAGATTTTTACATAATAATTAGACTTTAAATAGTGCTCAAGACAGAGCTGATATTATAAAACGTTTATTTTATTACAGGCTAAATAAACATTAAGATTTAACCAAAGTTATATAAGAGTGCTCAATGAGACACAGAGAAATAAAGACATTTTATTTAGATTTTTACTTAATAATTACACTTTAAATAAGTGCTCAACACTAGACAGAGCTGATATTATAAAACGTTTATTTTATTAAAGTCTAAATAAACATTAAGATTTAACCAAATTTATATAAGAGTGCTCAATGAGACACAGAGCAATAAAGACATTTTATTTAGATTTTTACTTAATAATTACACTTTAAATAAGTGCTCAACACATGACAGAGCTGATATTATAAAACGTTTATTTTATTACCGGCTAAATAAACATTGATTTAACCAAAGTTATATAAGAGTGCTCAATGAGACACAGAGCAATAAAGACATATGTTTATATATATATTCAAGGGAGACAATTTGTATATAGATCACATAATTATTAGAAGTTATTGTTTTTAATATATATATATATATTCAAGGGAGACAATTTGTATATAGATCACATAATTATTAGATTTATTTTTTTAAATGAAACATATATATATATATATATATATATATATATATATTTATTTCAATTAAAAAAAATAGCTTCTACTAATTATGTGATCTCTTCTAATAATGATGTGATCTATATACAAATTTTCTTCCTTGAATATATATATATATATATATATATATATATATATATATATATATTCAAGGGACAGAATTGGTATATAGATCACATAATTATTAGGAGTTATTTTTTTAATATACATATATATTCAAGGGAGACAATTTGTATAAAAATCACATAATTATTAGAAGTTATGTTTTTAATGCTTAATTGAACTTTAATGCTTAGTTTTTCCATCAATTGTTTGACTTGGGTTATTTTTTTTAATTGATACATGAAAAAAATCTATTTGCTATTCGAGACAAGAAATAAAAGAAATACAGAAAATTCTTACCTGTTACTTTCCAGGTGTTATCTCCACATTTTCTCTTTTCTGCTTCTTGCTGAAACTAATGGCAATTTTATGTTTGTTTGTGTTCTTTGTTACATATATATAATTTTTACTGTGATGATTTTTTTTCTTTTAATTATTTAAAAACTTTTTTTTTGATTTATATAATAAAGAAAGACAACATAACTAATGGATTTTTTTTTAATGATATAGTTAACTTTCTGGCTATGATCAAACACCCATGTACTACTTTTTTATTTTTTTTGTAGTTGCATAAGTTTGCTGATGAGAAGAAATACAAGCAGAACTGAATTCATTTAAATAAAGCTAATAGTTTAGAATTTGATTTTACCCAGATGTGCATGTACACAAAGAAATAAACACTTACTTGAGGACTTCTGTAACTACAGGAAACATGTGGCAGCTAGGATAGGTGATGATGCTGGATTCAGTTGTTTTTTCCAATCCACATAATTCTCACAATAGCTGATAGTAGAATTCCATCATGATCAAGAGGAGTACCTGAAATTACAAAAATATACACACAGAAGGAAAGAAAAAGAATACTTACTCTATTTCTATGACAATGATTGCTGCCAACACTTTGAGATGCTAATGTTGGAAGAAACAGATAGACATACACAGTTTGATTGTACCCAGATGTGCTTGAACGCAAAGAAAGAAATACTTGATTCAAAGTGCACAAGACATGTTGCAGACAGGAACGGTGATGCTGCTAGGTTTCGCTGCTTCTTCCAATCTATAAAAAAGAGATGATATTTATAGTGTTGATAATCTACTGCTGTGTGAAAGCTGGAACAATGGAAACAGTTAAATTAAATTATCAAATCACAAAGACTGAAATCGAAATAGAAAGAATAAAGGGTGATACTATACTCATCTTCCTGTCGGTGCAGACCACTTGCTGGTGACTGTTTGTTCGCCATTAAACTGGAAAGTAAAACAAAAAATAAAGAAAAAAAACAGGTTCCGCCGGGGAAAGCTCTTGTCTGGGCAGCGAGGTGATGAACTCCCGAAAGGAGGGGCACTATATAAAAACAAGCTTTGCTGCGAACATCTCCTAAAAAGCGGTTTCTACTCAGAATAACAGGCGGAGCAGAAAACAGAGGTGTTCTCTCTACCCAACAGGATTCGTAAAGATACCACTAGTTTGTGTTCATAAGACGGCGATGATCGCTCACAAAACTGGCATTCCTACTATCATATCGGAGGACCGTCATATATAATTGCACTACCATTTCGTATCGGAGGACGGTCATATATAATTGCACTACCATACCGTTTCGGAGTTCGTAGACAGTAGAAATAATAAAAGCGGCCTTAAAGCGGCTTGTGAGCACACAATCTAGTCGAACTCTAGTCGTCCTTAGTCGAGTCGAGGCAAGCATGCATTACATAGTAACACGAGCACGTGTCGCCTGCTTAGAGGGTAGCCCCCTTCGGGAGATTCGAAAGCGCACCTCACAGCGGAAGAGCTTCGGAACCAATCGGACCGTACCCAGACTTGCAGCTATTTGTTAACTTGGAAGTGGAGTCAACACCCCGACACTGAGAAAAGAGCCTTCCAAAAGCTCAAAACCAGTTGCATGCAAAATCGGGGAAACTGGGAGCAGGCTGGGGAGAACACAGGGCCTTGCAGGGAGGCCCATTTTTCTCTTTCGTTCGGTTTACATCTTTCGGGTATTGTTCTCCTTTCAGCCTGCCCCCTTCACGCCTTTTTGCTCGCCACATGCAAGCGTATAAAAAGACGACCAGATGACGGACGCAACAAACTAATGCCGACATTTTCTGGATTTTATTTTTTTTTGCCAGAGCCCATTTAGCCGTGTAGCTGTTAAACTACAACGTTACACCCCCCTACCACGGTGAGGATAGGGTTGGACTTTAGGGGGGAAAATACACATCAAGAATTTTATCCAAGAACACCAGGGTTTATAAACTGCACAATTGTCACGCTAATTCTACAGTTTATTGACCGCCGTTAAATAATATTATATGCTTGCTTTCATCTAACAAATTAAATTAAAAGACGTTAATTTAGATTTAAATTAAAAATATTTTATCCAACAACAGCACGGTTTATAAACTGCACAATTGTCACGTGAAATTCTACAGTTTATCGACCGCCCTTAAATAATATTATATATATACTTTCATCTAACAAATTAAATTAAAAGACGTTAATTTAGATTTAAATTAAAAATATTTTATCCAACAACAGCACGGTTTATAAACTGCACAATTGTCACGTGAAATTCTACAGTTTATCGACCGCCCTTAAATAATATTATATATATACTTTCACCTAACAAATTTAATTAAAAGACGTTAATTTAGATTTAAATTTAAAATATTTTATCCAACAACAGCACGGTTTATAAACTGCACAATTGTCACGTGAAATTCTACAGTTTATCGACCGCCCTTAAATAATATTATATATATACTTTCACCTAACAAATTAAATTAAAAGACGTTAATTTAGATTTAAATTAAAAATATTTTATCCAACAACAGCACGGTTTATAAACTGCACAATTGTCACGTGAAATTCTACAGTTTATCGACCGCCCTTAAATAATATTATATATATACTTTCACCTAACAAATTTAATTAAAAGACGTTAATTTAGATTTAAATTAAAAATATTTTATCCAACAACAGCACGGTTTATAAACTGCACAATTGTCACGTGAAATTCTACAGTTTATCGACCGCCCTTAAATAATATTATATATATACTTTCACCTAACAAATTTAATTAAAAGACGTTAATTTAGATTTAAATTAAAAATATTTTATCCAACAACAGCACGGTTTATAAACTGCACAATTGTCACGTGAAATTCTACAGTTTATCGACCGCCCTTAAATAATATTATATGTATACTTTCATCTAACAAATTAAATTAAAAGACGTTAATTTAGATTTAAATTAAAAATATTTTATCCAACAACAGCACGGTTTATAAACTGCACAATTGTCACGTGAAATTCTACAGTTTATCGACCGCCCTTAAATAATATTATATATATACTTTCACCTAACAAATTTAATTAAAAGACGTTAATTTAGATTTAAATTAAAAATATTTTATCCAACAACAGCACGGTTTATAAACTGCACAATTGTCACGTGAAATTCTACAGTTTATCGACCGCCCTTAAATAATATTATATATATACTTTCATCTAACAAATTAAATAAAAAAAACGTTAATTTAGATTTAAATTAAAAATATTTTATCCAACAACAGCACGGTTTATAAACTGCACAATTGTCACGGTAATATCGCTTGCTAGGTTTCTAACAGTATTTAGTATAATAAAATATAAATACCTTTAAATTTGTTTGGCATCAGAGAAATAGGCAGAAATAAAACAGCGGCAGGGCGGCGGCTTAGCTGGGTCGTCGGGCTGGTCATCTATTCTTCTGGAACATCTCTCGCTGCCACGGTCAAACTGAATTTGCAGCCCGTTTTCGGGCTCTTTTATATTTCACCATCGGCGTGAAAACCGTTAACTTTTTCCGGGAAAAATCAGACATTTTCCAGTCGACGTTACAAACTTTTTACCTTTTATGGAGTTTGTGTTACGTGGCTGTTTTTCATTGGTTGATTTAAACTTGTTTAGTTTGAAGAGTGAATGTGGACGTGTGTGCGTCTGTGTATGTGTGTGTGAATGCAAGTGTGTGTGTATGTGGGTGTGTGCGTCGTTGGCGTGCAAGCAGGTGGACGAGAGCGTAGGCACATTCTCTCTCTCTTTCGGTCTCTCCCCCCTTTTCCCTGTCTGTCTGTCTATATATAAGGACACGGAGAAGCGCGCGTGCGCGAGAGCGAGTGAGCGAGAGAGAGAGAGAGAGAGAGAGAGAGAGAGAGAGAGAGAGGTTAGCAGCTGAAACTTTTAAAAGTTATAAAAAATTAAAACATAATTATAATATATATATATATATAAATATATATATATATATATATATATATATATATATATATATATATATTTCCGCTAAATTTCGTCCTATGATATATATATAAATATATATATATATATATATATATATATATATATATATATATATATATATATATATATATATATATATATATATATTTCCGCTAAGGACGAAATTTAGCGGAAATCTATAGCCACGTGGAAAGAAATATTTCTATCCATACATTTTGGACAAAATCAAACTGTAGTATCTGTTTTTTTTTCTTCAATTAAAACTTAAAATATCACTTAACTAAACCACTCTATAGATTGATGTGATATTTGGAATATGCTGTAACATTGATACAGACAAAGTAAGGAACAGTTACGTCATAGACACAAGAAAATATGCGTATAATTATAATAGGAAAAAAACGAAAACGTTAAAAAGTATATGCATCTTATGCAGTTATGCTACCGTGCCGAAATAAAAACGGTATTATTTAGAAATCTATTCTTTGAATTATTTGCTAATAATCAAAAAAAAAATATTTTCGTTAACAGATACTATACATTGATCGTTTTTTTATTTGATTTGATGTTTTTTATTTTTATTGTTATTTATTTTTTATTTATCTTATTTTTATTTATTTAACATTTGATGTTACAAAACGCCCTCCTCTCCCCATTTTAAGAACGACTTCCGGAATACCCCCTCCAATCTCTCCATGTTAAGAACGGCTTTCTTGGGGGTGTTTTTTTTTCAGAAAGCCGTTCTTATCATGGAGGGATTGGAGGTGTTAATGCTACGCTGGGGCAGCTTGTAAAATAAGAAATATCAAAGAAAACTTCTGCGACATTTTGGGGTAAAATTTTCAAGTTAAATTCAATTTTATCCTATCTTTTGCTTATTAAATTATTCGATGAAAGTACAGAATAGTTAACATGCCCCTCTCTACATTAAGAATGGCTTCCTTAACTTTTAAGGTAATGATTTCTTAAAAAATTACAATTTAATAACGAAAAAAAAAACCCATTATTTTTACGACCTACCCCAGCGTAGCATAAACACCCCAACCCGAAAAGTCTTAGTAAAGAGAGAGGCAGGTATAGGGAGGGGGGTGAAGGGCCGGAGAATTGGGACGTGTCAAACGAAGTTGAAATAAATCCATTTCGTTAACAAACTTTCAAATTCGATTGACACTTATGACACCCACCCCTGCCACCTCATGACAGCTTTTAACGGAAAGTTGATTTGTGTTTGTGTATTTGTGTGTACGTGTGTGTTCGTGTATGTGTGTGTTTATGCGAGTGTGTGTGTGTGTTTATGAAAGTGCGTATGTATGTGTGTGTTTGTGTGTGCTTCTGTCTCTGTTTACGCTCCTGCCCCTCTTTGATGTGGAAGCACATATTCTCTCTCTCTCTCTCTCTGTCTCTGTCTCTCTCTCTCTCTCTCTCTCTCTCTCTATAAGATATATATATATATATATATATATATATATATATATATATATATATATTTATAACTTAGTGGCAGTGGCACGGAGAAGCCAGAGAGAGAGAGAGAAAGAGAGAGAGAGAGAGAGACAGACAGACAGACAGAGACAGAGACAGAGAGACAAAGAGAGAGAGAGAGAGAGAGAGGTTAGCAGCCGAAACTTTGAAAAGTTATAAAAAATTAAAAAATAATTATAATATATATAATTATATATATATATATATATATATATTTATATATATATACTTGACACTTATGATACCCACCCGTCCCCACCCCATGACAGCTTCTAACGGAAAGTTGATTTGTGTTGGTGTGTTGGTGTCTACGTGTGTGTTTGTGTATATGTGTGTGTTTATGCGAGTGTGTGTGTTTATGAAAGTGTGTGTATGAGTGTGTTTATGCATTTACATTTCAAAATACGCGCATTAATATAACTAGCTCCAAAACTATTTGTCTCTGCTAATTTTCCTACGATATTCGTTTTCAGCATACCTGAACAAACTGAGGGTTGGCCCCTTTCATATGCCGCTTGTTCTGTTCAAACATGGTCGCCAGTGATTTACATTTCAAAATACACGCATTAATAAAACTAGCTCCAAAACTGTTTGTCTCTGCTAATTTTCCTTGCGATATTCGTTTTCAGCATACCTGAACGGTTTTAAAATCAACATTTCGAATGTTAACGAAATACACACACACAGAGACACACACACACACACACACACTCACACACACACACACACACGTAAACCCAGTGAAAGTGTCTACTGTCGATAAGCTAGTTGTAAATTAGATTACTCTCTGATGAGTTTTAGTCTAGCCACACTGTGATACAGCGGAACAGTCCGTCTGTTTGGCATAACTCAGTAGATTAACTAGTTGTAAATTCTTAAAGGAGAAGCCCCTTTAAGAAGAGACTTGAAGACTTATCGGCCAACCTGGGCCGTGCGTTGTAAACAGAAATCCATTTCAGACTGAACTTTTTCCAAAACTTAGTTCGTCTTCAAAGGGACAAGAATGCCGACACTCGACTTATTGTCGCCACCCCGATCTTCGCACCATCACGCTAATAAAATTGTTCTTTGCCTGGGATCAAAATGGCGAATTTCAATTTGAATTGAGAAAGTCAAGCTAAATACAAGGACGATTCATATAAATTATAGCTGTTGATTTAATGTATTGAATATTAAAACTTTGTCAAACGGAGATGATATAGAAAGCTGGGGAGCGAAACACACACACACACACACACACACACACACACACACAGAGTAATGATTTGTGTTTTTGTGTGTTGGTGTGTTTAAGTATTTGTGTGTGTGTTTATGCGAGTGCGTGTATGTGTGTTTATGCAAGTATGTGTGTATGTGTGCGTTTATATAGAGTGTGTGCCTCTCAGCTGTCTCCGTTTCTTCTCCCTTCCTCGTTGACGTGATGGCGGAGAGCGTAGACACACATATTTCTCTCTCTCTCTCTCTCTCTCTCTCTCTCTCTCTCTCTCTCTCTCTCTCTCCCTTCTCCCCCCTTTGCCCCTCTTTCTCTTTCTGTCTCCCTCCCCCCCTCTCTCTCTCTCTCCCTTCTCCCCCTTTCTCTTTCTGTCTCCATCTCTCTCTCTCTCTCATATATATATATATATATATATATATATATATATATATATATATATATATATATATATATATATATATATATATATAAAAACTTCGTAGCACGAGCACGGAGAAGCCAGAGAGAGAGAGAGAGAGAAAGACAGAGAGAGAGAGAGAGAGAGAAACAGAGAGGTTAGCAGCAAATGGTCTTTGGTCAGAATGAAGGGGAAAAAACGGTTATTTTTACGACCTACCCCAGCGTAGTATAAACACCCCAACCTCTCCTTGAAAAAAATATATGCATCCTATGCAGTTGTGCTACCGTGCCGAAATAAAAACATTATTATTTAGAAATCTATTCTTTGTACTGTCATCTAACAATGTAATCAATATGTCGTGAAACTTGAATTGAACGAGGAATAATTCCGAGTGAAAAATCGAGTATCGCTTTTAGATAAACTCGACATCAGGTCAAATTTATTTAGCTTTGATTTAGCTTGTTCACATAATGTTGATGCATTAGAAACATGTTTTGTTTTTTAAGTTTTGCATGCATAATACTTAATGGATTTTAAATAGAAATGATTCATTCGTTTATTAATAATTAATAAAAGCAAAATAAAACTATTTTACTATTTTTTCACCTGGTTGCGACCTTTTGACTATTTTTTTTCTCTGGTCGCTATCTTTAAATATTACCCCGTATCCAACTAAGTACCGACTTTTCTATACGATAGCAAGTCTGCGTAAAGTAAACACTATTAGAGTAGAAGGATTTCCGACCTTTAGGGGCCCCAAGTAAAACCGCTGTGATTTTGCCATTGTACGTCGAGGTGGTATAAGTGCTATGGGTTCATCAGAGCACATCCCATTAAAGTACTTGTAAACAAGGATGCAACACCGAGGCGATGGGACAGACTTTGGAGATTGACCTATAGCACGGGGCCTATTAGATTAGATACTCTTTTTTGTTTTTGTTTTTGTTTTTGTGCTCAACGATAAAAACCGACTTCTTCATTTGTGTTTGCTTCTCATTTTCGCTTTTGCTCTGATAAGAGTTTCGCTAATGTGAAAAAGAAAACATGTTCGAACGTTTGCTGACATTTATTGGATGTGTTGCTACCAGTATTTTGCTTAATTTTCGAGTTTGGAGCGATTATCGAGTCTCACAAGATGTCTATAAAATGTCAGACACTTATTTATTGTTCTAACTTAAAACTGTGCGCTACTTTTGTTTGTGTTAAATAAACGTTTTAAAATAAGTTAAAACAACAAAAATGTGATCTAGGTAGGTAGTAGGGTAACTTATCTTGCCTTTGGTAACATTAATTTTCTTATATATTTATTTGTTCACTACTTTTTCGTTTTGTTCTTATTGAATGCGAAATGTTCGCCGTGGAATTTCCACGGGTCACGATTATTTCGTTTTATTAATCTTAAGTTTCATAGAATAAAAAGTTCAGACACAACTTTGTCGAGCCATTTATAATCGATTTCATTTAACTTCTGTTTGACCCCGGCACGTGCAGTGCAGAGAACACGACCCTTTCTCTCCTTCCCCCACTCTCTCTCTCTCTCTCTTCTTTAGCTTGGTGACAAGCGATATGCTTATGTGTGTGTGCGTGCGTGCGTGCGTGCGTTTCACCAAAATTTAAAAAAATAACAACTTTTTTTCCCGACCGGCCGGATTAGGGTTGTGAGGTGTGGTTAGTGTTTATGAAAATAAATGTTAGCAATAAAAACTTTTTTAAAACCAAGTTAGAAAAAAGAAAACAATTTACTTCCCCACCAAATTATCGTATTATTGGAGGCCCTGATTCTTCTTTTTTTTTAGGCGATGTAATAAATCATATTTTTGAGTAGGTTGCCTCCTCTCTTTATTTTGGTTTGTATATTTTTCATGTTGCAAAAATGCTTCCGGGAGATCTTTTTAGGATTCTAAAGGTTTGCTTTCTTTTACACTTTTTATTATCTTCGAAAAATGTACACAAATGTAAACAAGCAGTTTACGATTTGAAAGGCATCGTTAAAATGATATTTTTCGCTAGTTCTTTCAACTTTATATTTTTATTTCGTCGTCTTCAAGTCCAATGTAAACAAGTTCTTGATGAGCCGTTCCTCTTAAGTAATCCAATTTACCAAATTTACACTTCTAACGATTACTATGATATTGTCCCATTGACTACTGTACACACTTTAACCCTTACCCTCGAGTGGCCTCTGGGGCTTGATAAGTAGTGATTCCTTTATAAAATAAAAAAAATATTTCGATACTTTGATGGTGAATCTATAGTCAGTCTGTGCTAATTTTCCTTGCGATATTCGTTTTCAGCATACCTGAACAAACTGAGGGTTGGCCCCTTTCGTATGCCGCCTGTTCAAACACGGTTGCCAGTGAGTTACATTTCAAAATACACGCATTAATATATCGAAAACTACGTGTCTGTGCTAATTATCCTGTCGATATTCGTTTTCAGCATACCCGAACGATTTTAAAATGGACAGTCCGAATGTTAACGAAGCACACACACACACACACACACACACACACACGTAAACCCAGTGAAAGTGTCTACTGTCGATAAGCTAGTTGTAAATTAGATTACTGGCTCTTATGAGTTTTAGTCTAACCACCCTTTACAACTGTGATACAGTAGAACAGTCCGTCTCTGGACAATTAGCAGTGTATCGCATAACTCAATGACAGTGTCGAATGTCGACTAGCTAGTTGTAAGTTAGGTTACTGGCTCTGATGACTTACACTCTAACCACCCTTAATAACTGTGATACAGCGGAACAGTCCGTTTTTTGGACAAGTGGCGGTGATCGCATAACTCATTGAAAGTGCCGAATAATGTCTATTAGCTAGTTGAAACTTAGATTACTGGCTTTGATGAGTTTCAGTCTAACCACACTTAATAACTTTGATACAGCGGAACAGTCCGTCTGTTTCGTATAACTCATTGACGGTGTCGAGTGTCGATTAGCTAGTTGTAACTTCGTAGCCAGCCGAAAAACCCCTTTAAGAAGAGACTTGAAGATAATAATTATTGTTATTTGTATTGTTATTCTTATCGTCCAGCCATGCACGTGCAGAAATCCATTTCCAACTCAACTGTGTTAAAAAAAAACTTACTTCTCCTTCAACGAGACAAGAACGCCGACACTCGACTTCGCACCGATACGCGAATGACGATTCATAGAAATTAAAGCAGTTGATTTTATTGAATGTTACAACTTTGCCCCCACTCCTACACACACAGACACAGCGATTGGCGACGCTTTCGATTGTAAATATAAGAGCGTTGTCGGCGGCGACAACCGGAAATGGCAAACCCTGTGTCAGTCAGATTTGTTTATTTCACGCCAATTTGAACTGCGAAATAATTCGTTTTAACTAATGAGACCTGTGGAAATTCTAAGGTTAATCCTTCGGAGTAAAGACAACAAAGCGTAAAAGTTGAAAAAAAAATAATTAAAAAATACAAAACAAATATATAATATATAAATGTTATCAAACTCTCTATTGAACACAGTAAGATTGGGAAAATGAGTTAAAAATAAAAAATATACAAAATACTGTTAGAAACTCGCTCAATATATGTTACCGTGACATGGGCTGACATATATTCGGTAGGTTTTTTAACACTATTTTCTATAGTGTTTTATTTTTAACTCATTTTCTCAAACTAGGTAGAAAAGTAACTTATCTTGCCTTTGATAACATTTTTTTTTATATATTTGTTTTTTGACAACTTTTTCCAATCTATGTGTACAGTAACACAAACCCGAAATGTTTATATTATAAAAAAAAAACAAAAAAACCCGGTTCTAGTGCACTTATTGATTCGTGCTGAAATAATAACGTTCTTATTTAGAAAGCCATTCTTAACCTGGGGAGGGTAGGGTGTTTTGTACCTATTCTGTACTTTAACCTTACAATTTAATAAAAAAACAGATATCATAAAACTTTAATTAAACTTGAAAATAGCGCGGATCAATAAGTGCACTTCTTTTTTCCTCTTTTATTTTTTTTAAATAGGCGTCACCACTTATCAAGGCCAAGAGGCCACTCGAGGATAAGGGTTAAAGAATGTACAGTAGAAATTGGACAATACAGTAATCATTAGTAATGGAAATTTCAGTAAATTTGTTAAGTGGAACGGCTCATCAAGAATTTGTTTACGTTAGACTTGAAGACAACCATATTGTAGTCAGCTGGAAAGCAGGAAAACGGAAGACAATTCCACATTCCTGATCTTAAATGGAACACATACATTAAATCTGTTGCCAAGACCGCTGGAAAAATGGTGGGATCCTTCTATCGATCCAGTAGATATCTCACTGCTGATGCAATTCTCTATCTATATAAGGGCCAGGTACGTCCAAGGATGGAGTACTGTTGCCACATTTGGGCAGTAGTTGCTAGAAAGGACTTGTCCTGCCTTGATAGAGTTCAAAATAGACTTTATAGCCTCGTAGGGATGTCTTTTTCTCTTCCCTGCAACCTCTTTCTCACAGAAGAGATGTTGCGAGTTTGTCTCTGCTTTATCGTTATTTTCATGGCAAGTGCTCGGTTGAGCTCCAATCTATGGTCCTCCCCTCGTCAAACTTTTACAAGAAACACTAGACTAGCTGAAAACACTATCAATAATTTCCCCCACTCTTTATCTGTGCCTAAACCTAAACGTAGATTCTATGAACAAAGCTTCGTTCTTAGAACTGCACGCCTGTGAAATTGTCTTCCGTTTTCCTGCTTTCCAGTTTACTACAATATGGTTGTGTTCAAGTCTAACGTAAACAAGTTTTTGATGAGCCGTTCCATATAAGTTAACAAATTTACCGAATTTCCATTACTAACGATTACTGTATTGTCCAATTTCTACTGTACACTCTTTAACCCTTATCCTCGAGTGGCCTCTTGGCCTTGATAAGTGGTGATGCCAATGTAAAAAAAAAAAATTTATCAAACGTAAAAATACTTGTGTGAGGCATGATGTATCGATTTTAGTTTTATCAATAGTTAAAAAGCAATAAATATTTATAATTTTATTATTAGCGGTAGAAGATTTTGCTTTAAATAAAATCAAATAAAAACAAAATTAAAAGAATCGTTTTTGGCATCGGAAATTTGATATATCTTTTTTTCAATTCCGATACCTGTAAATGTTTTTTTTAAAGAAAATAAAAACAATTTTCATTTAAGTTTTTTTATTTGTTATAGAAACAATTTTTTTAGCAAATAAAAAATTGGTAAAAAAAAAAAAAATAACAAAGAATAAATTTTCTCAGGTTTTTTTTTTCATGGTTTTATTTTTATTTTTTTTTATTAAAAAAATAATTTATTCGCTCGGCTTTTTACAAAAAAAAATTTTTTTTAATCATCGAAACTTTTGTCGGATGAACTTGTGGATATAACTGGCACGTTCGAAGGACATCTTTGAACGGGTGACGATCAACGTAACAGAACTAGATCAGCAAAAAGATATAAAGAAAAAGAAATAAGTGAACTTTTAAACAACCACATTTCAGGTGAAAACATTATTATTTACTTACATGTCATGGTGAAATTAGTATAAAAAAGATCACCAACGTAATCATAAAAATATAAAAATATTTGGCTGTTTTTATTCCTATACAATATCTATCATTCTCCCTTCCGTCGTTTACTTTATTGACAGTCGAAAGTAATAAAAAAAACGATTAAAGTATTCTATTAACAATAATACCAAAATATCAATACTTTCTATAACCCGATACGACTTGTACGCTGAAATGAATATAAAATGTTAATATTAATAAAATATAAAATATTAATTTCGACGACTCCCCAAAAGGCGGACCCGCCAAAATGGTGACCTACCCAACAAGAATTACATTATGGTAACCGCCATAGAACTACTACCAATCGCAATAATGTTTACAGGAGAATAGTTGTGGGGAGTTGAGCAGTAAGATTTTTTTTTTTTTTTACATTTTCACTCCAAACAAGGCACGGTACACCTTTGATGTAGGGGGGGGACTACTATCAGGGACATACACCCGGTCAATATGCAAGCCTCCTAGACCTTTTTCTCTCAACTTCCCCTGAGCTATGTTCATGTTCCGTTCATTCTCCTCTAGGATCCTCCGACCACTCCGTCGTATCAGTTAAGATAAAAATGAAATGTAAGAAGCCCCCAGACGTACCCCTCCACCGTACTGTATAGCTTCCGTACATTCATATCTGGGATAGCTTCCGTACATTCATATCTGATTTACCTCTGCACTCCATGTTTAAAAAGGAAGTGTCCTCTATAGTATCAGATCTGGCCGAATGGTTAATTGTAGGCATAGACCAATTCATACCATCTAAAAAATTCCAACAAACAAAAACCTAACAGCCAGCCATGGTTCTCCCCAGAATGTGCTGCTGCTATCGCGCACAGAAATCACTTTTTCCATAGCTACCAACGTAATAGATGCACTGAGACTAAAGCTGCTTTCAGGACTGCCAGCAACCACTGTAAAAGAGTAATAAAAAATGCAAGAGAGCTATATGCCCAGTCTGTTAAATCCAAGGTAGCTGATCAGTGGCTTGGTTCCCACCAGTTTTGGCAAATAACAAATAGGATCCTGAACAGAAGTGTGCGTTCTATCCCAACCATTATCAATGGACCAGAGGTCATCTCGTCAGCGGCAGACAAGGCCAAACTATTTGCAAAGAACTTTGCAGCTAATTCTACCCTATGCGACGAAGGCCATCAACTCCCCATATTTCCTCCTATAACACAGAACAAGCTAGGATTTATTTTGGCGGCTTCTCGAGGCCGTCGCTCATTTTTAAAACTTTTTATATCACGTCGAAATCATATCTACGAGTTACGAATGGGGGTCACCCATCTATTTAATTTGCCCGACATTGAAATGTTAAATATTCGACATTTTGGGATCGCCGCATATTGCTTTCGTTTATATTTATATATATATATATATAAATATATATTTCCGCTAAGGACGAAATTTAGCGGAAATTTATAGCCACGTGGAAAGAAATATTTCTATCCATACATTTTGGACAAAATCAAACTGTAGTATCTGTTTTTTTTTCTTCAATTAAAACTTAAAATATCACTTAACTAAACCACTCTATAGATTGATGTGATATTTGGAATATGCTGTAACATTGATACAGACAAAGTAAGGAACAGTTACGTCATAGACACAAGAAAATATGCGTATAATTATAATAGGAAAAAAACGAAAACGTTAAAAAGTATATGCATCTTATGCAGTTATGCTACCGTGCCGAAATAAAAACGGTATTATTTAGAAATCTATTCTTTGAATTATTTGCTAATAATTAAAAAAAAAATATTTTCGTTAACAGATACTATACATTGATCGTTTTTTTTATTTGATTTGATGTTTATTATTTTTATTTTTATTTATTTTTTATTTATCTTATTTTTATTTATTTTTATTTAACATTTGATGTTACAAAACGCCCTCCTCTCCCCATTTTAAGAACGACTTCCGGAATACCCCCTCCAATCTCTCCATGTTAAGAACGGCTTTCTTGGGGGTGTTTTTTTTTCAGAAAGCCGTTCTTATGGAGAGATTGGAGGTGTTAATACTACGCTGGGGCAGCTTGTAAAATAAGAAATATCAAAGAAAACTTCTGCGACATTTTTGGGTAAAATTTTCAAGTTAAATTCAATTTTATCCTATCTTTTGCTTATTAAATTATTCGATGAAAGTACAGAATAGTTAACATGCCCCTCTCTACATTAAGAATGGCTTCCTTAACTTTTAAGGTAATGATTTCTTAAAAAATTACAATTTAATAACGAAAAAAAAAACCGGTTATTTTTACGATCTACCCCAGCGTAGCAAAAACACCCCAACCGAAAAGTCTTAGTAAAGAGAGAGGCAGGTAGAGGGAGGGGGGTGAAGGGCCGGAGAATTGGCACGTGTCAAACGAAGTTGAAATAAATCCATTTCGTTAACAAACTTTCAAATTCGATTGACACTTATGACACCCACCCCTGCCACCTCATGACAGCTTTTAACGGAAAGTTGATTTGTGTTTGTGTATTTGTGTGTACGTGTGTGTTCGTGTATGTGTGTGTTTATGCGAGTGTGTGTGTGTGTTTATGAAAGTGCGTATGTATGTGTGTGTTTGTGTGTGCTTCTGTCTCTGTTTATGCTCCTGCCCCTCTTTGATGTGGAAGCACATATTCTCTCTCTCTCTCTCTCTCTCTCTCTGTCTCTGTCTCTCTCTCTCTCTCTCTATAAGATATATATATATATATATATATATATATATATATATATATATATATATATATATATATATATATTTATAACTTAGTGGCAGTGGCACGGAGAAGCCAGAGAGAGAGAGAAAGAGAGAGAGAGAGAGACAGACAGACAGACAGACAGAGACAGAGACAGAGAGACAAAGAGAGAGAGAGAGAGAGAGAGGTTAGCAGCCGAAACTTTGAAAAGTTATAAAAAATTAAAAAATAATTATAATATATATAATTATATATATATATATATATATATATATTTATATATATATACTTGACACTTATGATACCCACCCGTCCCCACCCCATGACAGCTTCTAACGGAAAGTTGATTTGTGTTGGTGTGTTGGTGTCTACGTGTGTGTTTGTGTATATGTGTGTGTTTATGCGAGTGTGTGTGTTTATGAAAGTGTGTGTATGAGTGTGTTTATGCATTTATATTTCAAAATACGCGCATTAATATAACTAGCTCCAAAACTATTTGTCTCTGCTAATTTTCCTACGATATTCGTTTTCAGCATACCTGAACAAACTGAGGGTTGGCCCCTTTCATATGCCGCTTGTTCAAACATGGTCGCCAGTGATTTACATTTCAAAATACACGCATTAATAAAACTAGCTCCAAAACTGTTTGTCTCTGCTAATTTTCCTTGCGATATTCGTTTTCAGCATACCTGAACGGTTTTAAAATCAACATTTCGAATGTTAACGAAATACACACACACAGAGACACACACACACACACACACACACACACTCACACACACACACACGTAAACCCAGTGAAAGTGTCTACTGTCGATAAGCTAGTTGTAAATTAGATTACTCTCTGATGAGTTTTAGTCTAGCCACACTGTGATACAGCGGAACAGTCCGTCTGTTTGGCATAACTCAGTAGATTAACTAGTTGTAAATTCTTAAAGGAGAAGCCCCTTTAAGAAGAGACTTGAAGACTTATCGGCCAACCTGGGCCGTGTGTTGTAAACAGAAATCCATTTCAGACTGAACTTTTTCCAAAACTTAGTTCGTCTTCAAAGGGACAAGAATGCCGACACTCGACTTATTGTCGCCACCCCGATCTTCGCACCATCACGCTAATAAAATTGTTCTTTGCCTGGGATCAAAATGGCGAATCTCAATTTGAATTGAGAAAGTCAAGCTAAATACAAGGACGATTCATATAAATTATAGCTGTTGATTTAATGTATTGAATATTAAAACTTTGTCAAACGGAGATGATATAGAAAGCTGGGGAGCGAAACACACACACACACACACACACACACACACACACACACACACACACACACACACACACACAGAGTAATGATTTGTGTTTTTGTGTGTTGGTGTGTTTAAGTATTTGTGTGTGTGTTTATGCGAGTGCGTGTATGTGTGTTTATGCAAGTATGTGTGTATGTGTGAGTTTATATAGAGTGTGTGCCTCTCAGCTGTCTCCGTTTCTTTTCCCTTCCTCGTTGACGTGATGGCGGAGAGCGTAGACACACATATTTCTCTCTCTCTCTCTCTCTCTCTCTCTCTCTCTCTCTCTTTCTCCCCCTTTGCCCCTCTTTCTCTTTCTGTCTCCCTCCCTCTCTCTCTCTCTCCCTTCTCCCCCTTTCTCTTTCTGTCTCCATCTCTCTCTCTCTCTCATATATATATATATATATATATATATATATATATATATATATATATATATATATATATATATATATAAACTTCGTAGCACGAGCACGGAGAAGCCAGAGAGAGAGAGAGAGAGAAAGAGAGAGAAAGAGAGAGAGAGAGAGAAACAGAGAGGTTAGCAGCAAATGGTCTTTGGTCAGAATGAAGGGAAAAAAACGGTTATTCTTACGACCTACCCCAGCGTAGTATAAACACCCCAACCTCTCCTTGAAAAAAATATATGCATCCTATGCAGTTGTGCTACCGTGCCGAAATAAAAACATTATTATTTAGAAATCTATTCTTTGTACAGTCATCTAACAATGTAATCAATATGTCGTGAAACTTGAATTGAACGAGGAATAATTCCGAGTGAAAAATCGAGTATCGCTTTTAGATAAACTCGACATCAGGTCAAATTTATTTAGTTTTGATTTAGCTTGTTCACATAATGTTGATGCATTAGAAACATGTTTTGTTTTTTAAGTTTTGCATGCATAATACTTAATGGATTTTAAATAGAAATGATTCATTCGTTTATTAATAATTAATAAAAGCAAAATAAAACTATTTTACTATTTTTTCACCTGGTTGCGACCTTTTGACTATTTTTTTTCTCTGGTCGCTATCTTTAAATATTACCCCGTATCCAACTAAGTACCGACTTTTCTATACGATAGCAAGTCTGCGTAAAGTAAACACTATTAGAGTAGAAGGATTTCCGACCTTTAGGGACCCCAGCAGTGAAACCGCTGTGATTTTGCCATTGTACGTCGAGGTGGTATAAGTGCTATGGGTTCATCAGAGCACATCCCATTAAAGTACTTGTAAACAAGGATGCAACACCGAGGCGATGGGACAGACTTTGGAGATTGACCTATAGCACGGGGCCTATTAGATTAGAGACTCTTTTTTGTTTTTGTTTTTGTTTTTGTGCTCAACGATAAAAACCGACTTCTTCATTTGTGTTTGCTTCTCATTTTCGCTTTTGCTCTGATAAGAGTTTCGCTAATGTGAAAAAGAAAACATGTTCGAACGTTTACTGACATTTATTGGATGTGTTGCTACCAGTATTTTGCTTAATTTTCGAGTTTGGAGCGATTATCGAGTCTCACAAGATGTCTATAAAATGTCAGACACTTATTTATTGTTCTAACTTAAAACTGTGCGCTACTTTTGTTTGTGTTAAATAAACGTTTTAAAATAAGTTAAAACAACAAAAATGTGATCTAGGTAGGTAGAAGGGTAACTTATCTTGCCTTTGGTAACATTAATTTTCTTATATATTTATTTGTTCACTACTTTTTCGTTTTGTTCTTATTGAATGCGAAATATTCGCCGTGGAATTTCCACGGGTCACGATTATTTCGTTTTATTAATCTCATAGAATAAAAAGTTCAGACACAACTTTGTCGAGCTATTTATAATCGATTTCATTTAACTTCTGTTTGACCCCGGCACGTGCAGTGCAGAGAACACGACCCTTTCTCTCCTTCCCCCACTCTCTCTCTCTCTCTCTCTCTCTCTCTTCTTTAGCTTGGTGACAAGCGATATGCTTATGTGTGTGTGCGTGCGTGCGTGCGTGCGTTTCACCAAAATTTAAAAAAATAACAACTTTTTTTCCCGACCGGCCGGATTAGGGTTGTGAGGTGTGGTTAGAGTTTATGAAAATAAATGTTAGCAATAAAAACTTTTTAAAACCAAGTTAGAAAAAAGAGAACAATTTACTTCCCCACCAAATTATCGTATTATTGGAGGCCCCGATTCTTCTTTTTTTTTAGGCGATGTAATAAACCATATTTTTGAGTAGGTTTCCTCCTCTCTTTATTTTGGTTTGTATATTTTTCATGTTGCAAAAATGCTTCCGGGAGATCTTTTTAGGATTCTAAAGGTTTGCTTTCTTTTACACTTTTTATTATCTTCGAAAAATGTACACAAATGTAAACAAGCAGTTTACGATTTGAAAGGCATCGTTAAAATGATATTTTTCGCTAGTTCTTTCAACTTTATATTTTTATTTCGTCGTCTTCAAGTCCAATGTAAACAAGTTCTTGATGAGCCGTTCCTCTTAAGTAATCCAATTTACCAAATTTACATTCTAACGATTACTATGATATTGTCCCATTGACTACTGTACACACTTTAACCCTTACCCTCGAGTGGCCTCTGGGGCTTGATAAGTAGTGATTCCTTTATAAAATAAAAAAAATATTTCGATACTTTGATGGTGAATCTATAGTCAGTCTGTGCTAATTTTCCTTGCGATATTCGTTTTCAGCATACCTGAACAAACTGAGGGTTGGTCCCTTTCGTATGCCGCCTGTTCAAACATGGTTGCCAGTGAGTTACATTTCAAAATAAACGCATTAATATATCGAAAACTACGTGTCTGTGCTAATTATCCTGTCGATATTCGTTTTCAGCATACCCGAACGATTTTAAAATGGACGGTCCGAATGTTAACGAAGCACACACACACACACACACGTAAACTCAGTGAAAGTGTCTACTGTCGATAAGCTAGTTGTAAATTAGATTACTGGCTCTTATGAGTTTTAGTCTAACCACCCTTTACAACTGTGATACAGTAGAACAGTCCGTATCTGGACAATTAGCAGTGTATCGCATAACTCAATGACAGTGTCGAATGTCGACTAGCTAGTTGTAAGTTAGGTTACTGGCTCTGATGACTTACACTCTAACCACCCTTAATAACTGTGATACAGCGGAACAGTCCGTTTTTGGACAAGTGGCGGTGATCGCATAACTCATTGAAAGTGCCGAATAATGTCTATTAGCTAGTTGAAACTTAGATTACTGGCTTTGATGAGTTTCAGTCTAACCACACTTAATAACTTTGATACAGCGGAACAGTCCGTCTGTTTCGTAT
Organism: Euprymna scolopes; assembly: GCF_053919585.1. Classification (NCBI taxonomy): domain Eukaryota; kingdom Metazoa; phylum Mollusca; class Cephalopoda; order Sepiida; family Sepiolidae; genus Euprymna; species Euprymna scolopes. The sequence continues at coordinate 7,612,180 of NC_136527.1, forward strand.
AACTCATTGACAGTGTCGAGTGTCGATTAGCTAGTTGTAACTTCGTAGCCAGCCGAAAAACCCCTTTAAGAAGAGACTTGAAGATAATAATTATTGTTATTTGTATTGTTATTCTTATCGTCCAGCCATGCACGTGCAGAAATCCATTTCCAACTCAACTGTGTTAAAAAAAAACTTACTTCTCCTTCAACGAGACAAGAACGCCGACACTCGACTTCGCACCGATACGCGAATGACGATTCATAGAAATTAAAGCTGTTGATTTTATTGAATGTTACAACTTTGCCCCCACTCCTACACACACAGACACAGCGACGAACGAACTTGGCGACGCTTTCGATTGTAAATATAAGAGCGTTGTCGGCGGCGACAACCGGAAATGGCAAACCCTGTGTCAGTCAGATTTGTTTATTTCACGCCAATTTGAACTGCGAAATAATTCGTTTTAACTAATGAGACCTGTGGAAATTCTAAGGTTAATCCGTAAAGCGTAAAAGTTGAAAAAAAAAATACAAAACAAATATATAATATATAAATGTTATCAAACTCTCTACTGAACACAGTAAGATTGGGAAAATGAGTTAAAAATAAAAAATATACAAAATACTGTTAGAAACTCGCTCTATATATGTTACCGTGACATGGGCTGACATATATTCGGTAGGTTTTTTAACACTATTTTCTATAGTGTTTTATTTTTAACTCATTTTCTCAAACTAGGTAGAAAAGTAACTTATCTTGCCTTTGATAACATTTATTTGTTAGATATTTGTTTTTTGACAACTTTTTCCAATCTATGTGTACAGTAACACAAACCCGAAATGTTTATATTATTTAAAAAAAAAAACCCGGTTCTAGTGCACTTATTGATTCGTGCTGAAATAATAACGTTCTTATTTAGAAAGCCATTCTTAACCTGGGGAGGGTAGGGTGTTTTGTACCTATTCTGTACTTTAACCTTACAAATTAATAAAAAAACATATCATAAAACTTTAATTAAACTTGAAAATAGCGCGGATCAATAAGTGCACTTCTTTTTTCCTCTTTTATTTTTTTTAAATAGGCGTCACCACTTATCAAGGCCAAGAGGCCACTCGAGGATAAGGGTTAAAGAATGTACAGTAGAAATTGGAGAATACAGTAATCATTAGTAATGGAAATTTCAGTAAATTTGTTAAGTGGAACGGCTCATCAAGAATTTGTTTACGTTAGACTTGAAGACAACCATATTGTAGTCAGCTGGAAAGCAGGAAAACGGAAGACAATTCCACATTCCTGATCTTAAATGGAACACATACATTAAATCTGTTGCCAAGACCGCTGGAAAAATGGTGGGATCCTTCTATCGATCCAGTAGATATCTCACTGCTGATGCAATTCTCTATCTATATAAGGGCCAGGTACGTCCAAGGATGGAGTACTGTTGCCATATTTGGGCAGGAGTTGCTAGAAAGGACTTGTCCTGCCTTGATAGAGTTCAAAATAGACTTTATAGCCTCGTAGGGATGTCTTTTTCTCTTCCCTGCAACCTCTTTCTCACAGAAGAGATGTTGCGAGTTTGTCTCTGCTTTATCGTTATTTTCATGGCAAGTGCTCGGTTAAGCTCCAATCTATGGTCCTCCCCTCGTCAAACTTTTACAAGAAACACTAGACTAGCTGAAAACACTATCAATAATTTCCCCCACTCTTTATCTGTGCCTAAACCTAAACGTAGATTCTATGAACAAAGCTTCGTTCTTAGAACTGCACGCCTGTGTAATTGTCTTCCGTTTTCCTGCTTTCCAGTTGACTACAATATGGTTGTGTTCAAGTCTAACGTAAACAAGTTTTTGATGAGCCGTTCCATATAAGTTAACAAATTTACGTAATTTCCATTACTAACGATTACTGTATTGTCCAATTTCTACTGTACACTCTTTAACCCTTATCCTCGAGTGGCCTCTTGGCCTTGATAAGTGGTGATGTCAATGTAAAAAAAAAAAATTTATCAAACGTAAAAATACTTGTGTGAGGCATGATGTATCGATTTTAGTTTTATCAATAGTTAAAAAGCAATAAATATTTATAATTTTATTATTAGTGGTAGAAGATTTTGCTTTAAATAAAATCAAATAAAAACAAAATTAAAAGAATCGTTTTTGGCATCGGAAATTTGATATATCTTTTTTTCAATTCCGATACCTGTAAATTTTTTTTTAAAGAAAATAAAAACAATTTTCATTTAAGTTTTTTTATTTGTTATAGAAACAATTTTTTTAGCAAATAAAAAATTGGTAAAAAAAAAAAAATAACAAAGAATAAATTTTCTCAGGTTTTTTTTTTTCATGGTTTTATTTTTATTTTTTTTTTATATTAAAAAAATAATTTATTCGCTCGGCTTTTTACAAAAAAAAATTTTTTTTAATCATCGAAACTTTTGTCGGATGAACTTGTGGATATAACTGG
>NC_136527.1:7619624-7667124 GCF_053919585.1 Euprymna scolopes
ATGGATTTTAAATAGAAATGATTCATTCGTTTATTAATAATTAATAAAAGCAAAATAAAACTATTTTACTATTTTTTCACCTGGTTGCGACCTTTTGACTATTTTTTTTCTCTGGTCGCTATCTTTAAATATTACCCCGTATCCAACTAAGTACCGACTTTTCTATACGATAGCAAGTCTGCGTAAAGTAAACACTATTAGAGTAGAAGGATTTCCGACCTTTAGGGGCCCCAAGTGAAACCGCTGTGATTTTGCATTGTACGTCGAGGTGGTATAAGTGCTATGGGTTCATCAGAGCACATCCCATTAAAGTACTTGTAAACAAGGATGCAACACCGAGGCGATGGGACAGACTTTGGAGATTGACCTATAGCACGGGGCCTATTAGATTAGATTCTCTTTTTTGTTTTTGTTTTTGTTTTTGTGCTCAACGATAAAAACCGACTTCTTCATTTGTGTTTGCTTCTCATTTTCGCTTTTGCTCTGATAAGAGTTTCGCTAATGTGAAAAAGAAAACATGTTCGAACGTTTGCTGACATTTATTGGATGTGTTGCTACCAGTATTTTGCTTAATTTTCGAGTTTGGAGCGATTATCGAGTCTCACAAGATGTCTATAAAATGTCAGACACTTATTTATTGTTCTAACTTAAAACTGTGCGCTACTTTTGTTTGTGTTAAATAAACGTTTTAAAATAAGTTAAAACAACAAAAATGTGATCTAGGTAGGTAGTAGGGTAACTTATCTTGCCTTTGGTAACATTAATTTTCTTATATATTTATTTGTTCACTACTTTTTCGTTTTGTTCTTATTGAATGCGAAATGTTCGCCGTGGAATTTCCACGGGTCACGATTATTTCGTTTTATTAATCTTAAGTTTCATAGAATAAAAAGTTCAGACACAACTTTGTCGAGCCATTTATAATCGATTTCATTTAACTTCTGTTTGACCCCGGCACGTGCAGTGCAGAGAACACGACCCTTTCTCTCCTTCCCCCACTCTCTCTCTCTCTCTCTTCTTTAGCTTGGTGACAAGCGATATGCTTATGTGTGTGTGCGTGCGTGCGTGCGTGCGTGCGTTTCACCAAAATTTTAAAAAATAACAACTTTTTTTCCCGACCGGTCGGGATTAGGGTTGTGAGGTGTGGTTAGAGTTTATGAAAATAAATGTTAGCAATAAAAACTTTTTTAAAACCAAGTTAGAAAAAAGAAAACAATTTACTTCCCCACCAAATTATCGTATTATTGGAGGCCCTGATTCTTCTTTTTTTTTAGGCGATGTAATAAACCATATTTTTGAGTAGGTTTCCTCCTCTCTTTATTTTGGTTTGTATATTTTTCATGTTGCCAAAATGCTTCCGGGAGATCTTTTTAGGATTCTAAAGGTTTGCTTTCTTTTACACTTTTTATTATCTTCGAAAAATGTACACAAATGTAAACAAGCAGTTTACGATTTGAAAGGCATCGTTAAAATGATATTTTTCGCTAGTTCTTTCAACTTTATATTTTTATTTCGTCGTCTTCAAGTCCAATGTAAACAAGTTCTTGATGAGCCGTTCCTCTTAAGTAATCCAATTTACCAAATTTACACTTCTAACGATTACTATGATATTGTCCCATTGACTTTAACCCTTACCCTCGAGTGGCCTCTGGGGCTTGATAAGTAGTGATTCCTTTATAAAATAAAAAAAATATTTCGATACTTTGATGGTGAATCTATAGTCAGTCTGTGCTAATTTTCCTTGCGATATTCGTTTTCAGCATACCTGAACAAACTGAGGGTTGGCCCCTTTCGTATGCCGCCTGTTCAAACATGGTTGCCAGTGAGTTACATTTCAAAATAAACGCATTAATATATCGAAAACTACGTATCTGTGCTAATTATCCTGTCGATATTCGTTTTCAGCATACCCGAACGATTTTAAAATGGACGGTCCGAATGTTAACGAAGCACACACACACACACACACACACATACACGTAAACTCAGTGAAAGTGTCTACTGTCGATAAGCTAGTTGTAAATTAGATTACTGGCTCTTATGAGTTTTAGTCTAACCACCCTTTACAACTGTGATACAGTAGAACAGTCCGTATCTGGACAATTAGCAGTGTATCGCATAACTCAATGACAGTGTCGAATGTCGACTAGCTAGTTGTAAGTTAGGTTACTGGCTCTGATGACTTACACTCTAACCACCCTTAATAACTGTGATACAGCGGAACAGTCCGTTTTTGGACAAGTGGCGGTGATCGCATAACTCATTGAAAGTGCCGAATAATGTCTATTAGCTAGTTGAAACTTAGATTACTGGCTTTGATGAGTTTCAGTCTAACCACACTTAATAACTTTGATACAGCGGAACAGTCCGTCTGTTTCGTATAACTCATTGACAGTGTCGAGTGTCGATTAGCTAGTTGTAACTTCGTAGCCAGCCGAATAACCCCTTTAAGAAGAGACTTGAAGATAATAATTATTGTTATTTGTATTGTTATTCTTATCGTCCAGCCATGCACGTGCAGAAATCCATTTCCAACTCAACTGTGTTAAAAAAAAAACTTACTTCTCCTTCAACGAGACAAGAACGCCGACACTCGACTTCGCACCGATACGCGAATGACGATTCATAGAAATTAAAGCAGTTGATTTTATTGAATGTTACAACTTTGCCCCCACTCCTACACACACAGACACAGCGATTGGCGACGCTTTCGATTGTAAATATAAGAGCGTTGTCGGCGGCGACAACCGGAAATGGCAAACCCTGTGTCAGTCAGATTTGTTTATTTCACGCCAATTTGAACTGCGAAATAATTCGTTTTAACTAATGAGACCTGTGGAAATTCTAAGGTTAATCCTTCGGAGTAAAGACAACAAAGCGTAAAAGTTGAAAAAAAAATAATTAAAAAATACAAAACAAATATATAATATATAAATGTTATCAAACTCTCTATTGAAAACAGTAAGATTGGGAAAATGAGTTAAAAATAAAAAATATACAAAATACTGTTAGAAACTCGCTCAATATATGTTACCGTGACATGGGCTGACATATATTCGGTAGGTTTTTTAACACTATTTTCTATAGTGTTTTATTTTTAACTCATTTTCTCAAACTAGGTAGAAAAGTAACTTATCTTGCCTTTGATAACATTTTTTTTTTATATATTTGTTTTTTGACAACTTTTTCCAATCTATGTGTACAGTAACACAAACCCGAAATGTTTATATTATTAAAAAAAAACAAAAAAACCCGGTTCTAGTGCACTTATTGATTCGTGCTGAAATAATAACGTTCTTATTTAGAAAGCCATTCTTAACCTGGGGAGGGTAGGGTGTTTTGTACCTATTCTGTACTTTAACCTTACAATTTAATAAAAAACAGATATCATAAAACTTTAATTAAACTTGAAAATAGCGCGGATCAATAAGTGAACTTCTTTTTTCCTCTTTTATTTTTTTTAAATAGGCGTCACCACTTATCAAGGCCAAGAGGCCACTCGAGGATAAGGGTTAAAGAATGTACAGTAGAAATTGGAGAATACAGTAATCATTAGTAATGGAAATTTCAGTAAATTTGTTAAGTGGAACGGCTCATCAAGAATTTGTTTACGTTAGACTTGAAGACAACCATATTGTAGTCAGCTGGAAAGCAGGAAAACGGAAGACAATTCCACATTCCTGATCTTAAATGGAACACATACATTAAATCTGTTGCCAAGACCGCTGGAAAAATGGTGGGATCCTTCTATCGATCCAGTAGATATCTCACTGCTGATGCAATTCTCTATCTATATAAGGGCCAGGTACGTCCAAGGATGGAGTACTGTTGCCACATTTGGGCAGGAGTTGCTAGAAAGGACTTGTCCTGCCTTGATAGAGTTCAAAATAGACTTTATAGCCTCGTAGGGATGTCTTTTTCTCTTCCCTGCAACCTCTTTCTCACAGAAGAGATGTTGCGAGTTTGTCTCTGCTTTATCGTTATTTTCATGGCAAGTGCTCGGTTGAGCTCCAATCTATGGTCCTCCCCTCGTCAAACTTTTACAAGAAACACTAGACTAGCTGAAAACACTATCAATAATTTCCCCCACTCTTTATCTGTGCCTAAACCTAAACGTAGATTCTATGAACAAAGCTTCGTTCTTAGAACTGCACGCCTGTGAAATTGTCTTCCGTTTTCCTGCTTTCCAGTTTACTACAATATGGTTGTGTTCAAGTCTAACGTAAACAAGTTTTTGATGAGCCGTTCCATATAAGTTAACAAATTTACCGAATTTCCATTACTAACGATTACTGTATTGTCCAATTTCTACTGTACACTCTTTAACCCTTATCCTCGAGTGGCCTCTTGGCCTTGATAAGTGGTGATGCCAATGTAAAAAAAAAAAATTTATCAAACGTAAAAATACTTGTGTGAGGCATGATGTATCGATTTTAGTTTTATCAATAGTTAAAAAGCAATAAATATTTATAATTTTATTATTAGCGGTAGAAGATTTTGCTTTAAATAAAATCAAATAAAAACAAAATTAAAAGAATCGTTTTTGGCATCGGAAATTTGATATATCTTTTTTTCAATTCCGATACCTGTAAATGTTTTTTTTAAAGAAAATAAAAACAATTTTCATTTAAGTTTTTTTATTTGTTATAGAAACAATTTTTTTAGCAAATAAAAAATTGGTAAAAAAAAAAAAATAACAAAGAATAAATTTTCTCAGGTTTTTTTTTCATGGTTTTATTTTTATTTTTTTTTTTATTAAAAAAATAATTTATTCGCTCGGCTTTTTACAAAAAAAAAAATTTTTTAATCATCGAAACTTTTGTCGGATGAACTTGTGGATATAACTGGCACGTTCGGAGGACATCTTGGAACGGGTGACGATCAACGTAACAGAACTAGATCAGCAAAAAGATATAAAGAAAAAAAAAATAAGTGAACTTTTAAACAACCACATTTCAGGTGAAAACATTATTATTTACTTACATGTCATGGTGAAATTAGTATAAAAAAGATCACCAACGTAATCATAAAAATATACATAAAAATATTTGGCTGTTTTTATTCCTATACAATATCTATCATTCTCCCTTCCGTCGTTTACTTTATTGACAGTCGAAAGTAATAAAAAAAACGATTAAAGTATTCTATTAACAATAATACCAAAATATCAATACTTTCTATAACCCGATACGACTTGTACGCTGAAATGAATATAAAATATTAATATTAATAAAATATAAAATATTAATTTCGACGACTCCCCAAAAGGCGGACCCGCCAAAATGGTGACCTACCCAACAAGAATTACATTATGGTAACCGCCATAGAACTACTACCAATCGCAATAATGTTTACAGGAGAATAGTTGTGGGGAGTTGAGCAGTAAGATTTTTTTTTTTTTTACATTTTCACTCCAAACAAGGCATGGTGCACCTTTGATGTAGGGGGGGACTACTATCAGGGACATACACCCGGTCAATATGCAAGCCTCCTAGACCTTTTTCTCTCAACTTCCCCTGAGCTATGTTCATGTTCCGTTCATTCTCCTCTAGGATCCTCCGACCACTCCGTCGTATCAGTTAAGATAAAAATGAAATGTAAGAAGCCCCCAGACGTACCCCTCCACCGTACTGTATACCGATACTCTATGGCTGACTGGGATAGCTTCCGTACATTCATATCTGATTTACCTCTGCACTCCATGTTTAAAAAGGAAGTGTCCTCTATAGTATCAGATCTGGCCGAATGGTTAATTGTAGGCATAGACCAATTCATACCATCTAAAAAATTCCAACAAAAACCTAACAGCCAGCCATGGTTCTCCCCAGAATGTGCTGCTGCTATCGCGCACAGAAATCACTTTTTCCATAGCTACCAACGTAATAGATGCACTGAGACTAAAGCTGCTTTCAGGACTGCCAGCAACCACTGTAAAAGAGTAATAAAAAATGCAAGAGAGCTATATGCCCAGTCTGTTAAATCCAAGGTAGCTGATCAGTGGCTTGGTTCCCACCAGTTTTGGCAAATAACAAATAGGATCCTGAACAGAAGTGTGCGTTCTATCCCAACCATTATCAATGGACCAGAGGTCATCTCGTCAGCGGCAGACAAGGCCAAACTATTTGCAAAGAACTTTGCAGCTAATTCTACCCTATGCGACGAAGGCCATCAACTCCCCATATTTCCTCCTATAACACAGAACAAGCTAGGATTTATTTTGGCGGCTTCTCGAGGCCGTCGCTCATTTTTTCGAAATCATATCTACGAGTTACGAATGGGGGTCACCCATCTATTTAATTTGCCCGACATTGAAATGTTAAATATTCGACATTTTGGGATCGCCGCATATTGCTTTCGTTTTTTGGTATAAAAAAAGAGAAACTCGATTCGAATCACTGGCCCATAGCTAGCAGTCTCTAGAAAGCGATGTAACATTTGGTCAATGTCGGCTTACCGTCGTCATATCAGACGGTGGCTTTCATTTCGAGACGAGACACTCCCCTAATAAATGGGGGAGCTGGTTTTCCCTAAAGTTAGGTAAAAACAAACAAACCTGGTTACTGACCTCATTAAAAACTGTCCCGCAGAAAATATTAACTGCTGAATAGCTATTGCTGGCCAAGCGGTTCACGTGTCATGTTTTTTTTTCACATTTTATTCTCCAACGTCGCCTCAGGGCTTCGGGTTCGATCCTACCAACTTACCCCCCCCCGGTTTCTTTTTGATTGAAGAGCACACACACCTCGTAACACCTGGACATCGCCGGGTACCCCCGCTAGTCTATATATACAATAAATAATTTTCCTAAAATTAATATATGCTTATTTATATTTACATATAAGAATAGTGCTGAAATCTATATAATTATAAAACTCAAATGACCTTGTAACAGGTGTTGTAACCTAACATCTGGTTTACGACTTCCGCTTGTGCATGTGTACATAAATAAATAATCAACGCGACAATAAAACGTATTGTTTTACTGTGTACGTTTTCGGCATCCCAATTGTTTTTTTCTTTGCGTTTAAATTATCCAAATAAACAATTGTTAATACTTTCTGCATTTTTTTTACATCGTTCATTTCCGTATAACGTTTAAGTTATTTTAATGCAATTTTCTTACAAATAAATCTAGTTTAACCCGTTGACAGCCATAAGAGCATTTTACAACGGCAATTTACCCACCGCCTTCATTTCTTTTTTAAATTTTTTCTCCATTTTTTAATACACCTTTCTTAAAAAACATTCATTTTCTTCTACACTACCAACATAAATAAATAATCCCGAAAATATTTTTTTTTGATTTGCATTACAAATAAATAATCAACGCGACAATAAAACATATTGTTTTACTGTGTACGTTTTCAGCATCCCAATTTTTTTTTTCACATTTAAATGAAAAGATATATCAAAATTTGAATTTAACTTTAAGTATTATGTATCTGTTCAGTGCACATTTACCTATAAGTATGGCCAACCACTTATAATTCAATGGCTGTAAGTTTTTTTTTTTCAAGATTAAACAATTATAAACAGAACGACTCATAGAAATATATCTATATTCTTTTTTCATTTTAATATACTTTCATGGAAATGTTTCTGTTATGTCATAAAATACTATTTTCTTTACGTCACAAGTGTCACGCTCATACATTAATTCCATAGCTAATATAACATACTGACCCAACACGTCACAAGTAGTCTAGTATATATATATATATATATATATATATATATATATATATATATGATATTCACTCGTGTTACACTCATACATTAATTCTATAGCTTATATAACATACTGGTCACGGGTAGTCTAGTATATTTATAAATTTCAATATAAATTTCAAACAAAAATAAAAATCTGTTTATTTTCGTAATAATGCGTTCTTTTTGGCTTCAAACGTATCTATTACGTATCTTATTTTATTCAAACTCAATTAACGCTTCCATAAACGAACACACACCCCTAACAAAAATAAATATTTTGAACTTACCTTTCAAGAAATTCTTTTATCGTCTTAAAATTCTGACACAAATTCAACGCCAACGCATAATTGACTTTTGGAAGAGCCATGTAAAACTTTAACTTCTGTTTGAAAAATAAGCAAGATATTGAAAAGGATTTAACAGTTAAATCATATAGGTATCGATTGACGTGTATCATTCATTGAGATCCCGCTAGCACTTGTGAAAAAGGCATGAATCCGTAAGAAGGCAGTGATTGAGGCTGAAGGTGGCTACATTGAATAGATATCAGTTCTATTACATTACTACATAATCAAGTTACCAGAATGTAGCCAGTTCTGGACTTGTGTAGAACAACGAACCATCTGAAACTGTTCTGTCTACTGTGAACAAGTCAAAATCCCACCCCCACACAGTAGAGATCACTAGATGTAAAAGATCTTTTTACTCCAGTAGTTTCTTCCCCAGAACTGCTAGACTCTGGAATTCCATTCGAGGTTCCTGCTTCCCTAACTGTACTGACATGCAGAAGTTCAAGTGCAACATGAACCGACATCTTGCTGCCCAAATCCCAACATAGTGCCCCAGTAGTTGCTACCCCTGATAGTAGCCCCCTACACCAAAAGGGCAATGCGCCTTGTTTGGGGTGAAAATGTAATAAAACAAAAAATAAATAAAAAAAATAGTATAAATAAGGCCTTTTCAAGAATTTTTCAACATAATAAGGCTTTTTCAAGGCAAAAGTCAAAATACTTTTGATCTATTAACAAATTATACCATGTTTTCTTTTTTGATAAACACATTTTAAAACCTTGTTAAATACACAGTAATAAACAGGAAAAAAAAAATTAAAATCCAACATATAAGGGAAATAAAACGAAAAACAAAATAATTTACCTGCTGCTGTGAATCACTCAATACTTGATTTTTGCAAATGGCTTGACCTTTAACATTTTCTTGACAGCACAAGCTCGCTAGCAACGTACATGTCTCATCTAAAAAAACAAAAAGAAAAAAGCATCTATAAATCTCACCTGTCTGTTTAAATGTATGAAAATCTGTCACCTCTGTCGAACGTTTTAGACATACATACATACATACATGTATGTGTGGGGTCATGTCATATGCTTTTTCGGGGTCAACGGCCAACTAGCACCGTGTGTGTGTTAGGGTGGAGAGAGCTCCTGTAAGCTGTGGTAAAGGCAACCTTTCTAGGAGAAGCAAATCTCTGATTTAAAAAAAACCATAAAGCGGGAGACCAGTACCTGCATTAAGCTAGTCTGCAGTTTAGCTTGTTGCTGGCTATCTTGCTCTTGCTTGTTGCTGGATATAAACATTTTGAACCGAGAGATAGACTTATTCTTTTTACATATCAAGGCTCAGAGGCCACTCAAGGATAAGGGTTAATGAGTGTACGGTAGTCAATGGGACAATATTGTAATAATTGTTAGCAGTGGAAATAAGGAGGACGACTCATCAAAAACTTGTTTACGTTTGAAGAAAAGAGCATCTCCTAATAGGCTTCAAAGTCTATTTTTTTTTACATGTAAGTCACCACTTATCAAGGCCCGAAAGCCATTCAGGGATAAAGGTTATTGCATGTACAGTAATCAATAGGATAGTATCTTAGTAATCGTTAGTATTGGAGATTTAATAAAGTGTCTTACTTAAGGGGGCGGTTCATCAGGAATTTGTTTATGTTGGACTTGAAGACATCCAAGTTGTAGTCAGGTGGGAAACAAGCAAAAAACGAAAGAGAGTTCCACAGGCGTGCAGTTCTAAGAAAGAAGCTTTGTTCGTGGAATCTACATTTTTGTTTTGGCACAGTTAAAGAGTGGGGAAAATTTTTGACAGTGGTTTCACTTAAAGGGTGTTTATCATGAAAGATTGGCAAGGGGGGACCAGGGATTAGAGTTCAGATGAGTACTTGCCATGGAAATAACGATAAAACAAGGACAGGCTCGCAACATCTCTTCTGTGGGAGAGAGGTTGCAGGGAAAAGAAAAGGGCATCTCCCACTAAGCCACGAAGTCTATTTTGTACTCTGTCAAGGCAGGATAGGCTGTTTTTAGCAGCTCCTACCCAGATGTGGCAGCAATACTCCATCCTTGGATGTACTTGGCTTTTATATAGATATAAAGAATTGCATCAGCAGTGAGATATCTTCTGAATCGATAGAAGGATCTCACCATTTTTTCAGTGACCTTGGCAACAGACTTGATGTACGTGTTCCATTTCAGGTCAGGAGTAAAGGTCAATCCCAGAAGCTTGTCAAAACATGGAGTCTCCCCTAGACAAGAGGCATCCATTTCAATTGATGCCAGATGGGGATCAGAGCATTGATGGTGTAAAGATAGGAGCTTGGTTTTAGATGCTTTAAAAGTAACCAGCCACCTCTTCCTCCACTGTACCACGCGCTCAAGATCAGAGGAGAGAGAATCAGAGAGAACTTTGTTATTTACAGCCTTTGATGTGTTACCATAGATGGCCGTGTCATCAGCATACATGATTTAAGCATGTGTTTCGGGAGATCATTGATGTAGATCAGGAAGAGAGTTGGGCCCAGGGTAGACCCCTGAGGAACTCCAGCATTAATACTGAGGGCCTCTGATTTTTGCCCATCAACCACTACTCTTATGAGCCTATTAGAGAGAAATGATTTAATAATTGAGAAAACATTTCCAGTTATACCGTAGCTGGAAATCTTGTGAAGTAGGCCTTTATGCCATACTTTATCGAAGGCCTTTGATATGTCAAGAGCAATTGTCCTAGAAAGGAGGCCTTTGTCGAGAGATTCACTAATCCTATGAGATATAACCGTTAGCACATCTGCTGTAGATCTAGCAGAACGGAATCCATATTGCATGTCACTAAGAAGGTTATTTCTGCTGAATTTATGTTGGACTTGAAGAAAAGAGCGTCCCTTAATATGCTTCGAAGTCTATTTTGAACTTTGTCAAGGCAGGATAGGGTCTTTCTAGCAGCTCCTGCCCAAATGTGGAAACAGTACTCCATCCAAGGACGTACTTGGCTCATATGCAGTTAGGGAATTGCATCGACAGTGAGATATCGACTGGATTTGCATATAAAGAAAAAACTTACTTTTATTTTCTGAAAACAACAATCTGATTGAACTCAAGCTTAGTTGGGTTAACAAAGTCTCCAAGTATTTCGTCTGTGGCCTGCAAGAAAAAAATAAAAATTCACAACAAATGGATAAACTAAATCTAAAACAGAAGTCAGACATAAAAAGGGAAAAAAGGAAAATCGAATGGCCAACCTCATCGTCATATGCTCATCTAACTTTCAAGCTGCTAAACTCAGTGATTCTCTTTCAGTTTTGTGGTTGATTGATTGATTTGTGTTAAAACATGGTTTGCGCTAAAACATGATTTGTGTTTAAACATTATTTGTGTCAAAATATTTGTGTTAAAACATTATTTGTGTCAAAATATTTGCATTAAAACATGATTTATGTTAAAATGTGATTTATGTCAAAACATGATTTGCGTTAAAACATTTTTGTTAAAAAACGGTTTGTGTTAAAACATTATTTGTGTTAAAACATCATTGTGTTAAAACATTTGTGTTAAAACATTATTTGCGTTAAAACATGATTTGTGTTTAAACATTGTTAAAACATTACTTTTGTTAAAACATGATTTGCATTATAACATTTGCATTAAAACATTATTTGTGTAAAACATTATTTGAATCAAAATTAGTAGAATCTCATCTGCAGTTAAGGTTTAAAAAATCAAGAAGTTGACGCGTTCAACTTCCGCACAAGTCGTATTCTACTCCTATCTTGCTGTCCGCAACAAAATACACAAAACAATCTTCTCATAAACATGTTTAAGCATGAATTAATGATTACTACACTACCTCCTTACATTCATTAACCCTTATCCTCGAGTGGCCCTTGAGCCTTAATAAGTGATGACTCCCTTGTAAAAAGAAATAAAACGACTTACACTGGCCTGGAGACATTTTTACCCTCAGATCCTTTCTGTGGGTTTTTCTCGACAATCAGACAAGGACGTTCAAAATTTTCACACATGTCTTGGAGACGTTTAACCAATTTTTTGTTATTGGCACCATTCGCAAAATCTGAAAACAAAAGATCAAATAGGTCAGAGGTCAATCTAGGAGAGACAGAGGTCATGAATTTTTTAAAATGGAAATCTGTTATCTCAATATCAATTTACTTGTCCGTATGTCCGGTATCACAAAAAAAAAAACATCATCGCAAACATTAATGAGAAACGAATTACCTCCCTTTACAGTCGTTGGTGTTACCAGATCAGACTGTCTGAAGATATTGGCTTCCCGAGACGAGAATGCACCCTTAACATTGATTGCTTTTTGTTTTTCTACTTCCTTTTGAAAAACTTGAAACAACAACCCGCCTTTCCCCATCTTTTTCTTCTTCCCATTTCTCCAAACATCATTTTTTTTTTACACAGGCATCACCACCTATTAAGGCCAAGAGGCCACTCGAGGATAAGGGTTAAAGAGTGTACAGTAGTCAATAGAACAATATAGTAATCGTTAGTAATGGAAATTTGGTAAATTTGTTAACTTATTGTTTACGATAGACTTGAAAACAACCATATTGTAGTCAGCTGGAAAGCAGGGAAACGGAAGACAGACCCAAAGGCGTGCAGTTCTAAGAACGAAACTTTGTTCATGGAATCTACGTTTAGGTTTAGGCATAGATAAAGAGTGTACCTATTACAATTGAATAAAAAAAACATATTGTAAAACTTTCATCTTACTTACAAAGGCGTCACCACTTATCAAGGCCGATAGGCCACTCAAGGATAAGGGCTAAAGAGTGTAGAGTAGTCAAAAAGAAAATATAGTAATCGTTAGTAATGGAAATTTGGTAAATTTTTTAACTTAAGTGGAACGGCTCATCAAGAACTTGTTTATATTAGACTTGAAGACAACCAATTTGTAGTCAGCTGGAAAGCAGGAAAACGGAAGACAATTCCACAGGCGTGCAGTTCTAAGAAAGAAGCTTTGTTTTTTTTCTTTTACTTTCCAACACTGATGCGCAGGGGAGGGTCGACGTCGACAGCATAACACCATCATTTCAGAGAATATATTCTTGGAATAGAAAAAAAAAAATTCATGCTCTATAAAGCTTAAGGGTCCTTTTTCACTACTGGACATAACTTACTTCCATTTTTAGTGCCTTTTAACTGACATGAAGGCATTTAAATATTGGGTACATTAATAATTCAGAGTGATAAACCTCAGTAGAAATCTAATTTTAATAAGTACACAACTAATTCCTTTCCAAACATCAATACTGTAACCCTTTTTTTTACATAGGCATAACTACTTATCAAGGTCCAGAGTCCACTCGAGGATAAGAGGTAAGAGTGTACAGTAGTCAATTGGACAATGTAGTAATAATTAGTAATAGAAATTCGGTAAATTTGTTAACTTAAGTGGAACAGCTCATCAAAAACTTGTTTACATTAGACTTGAAGACAACCATATTGTAGTCAGCTGTAAAGCAGGAAAACGGAAGACAATTCCACAGGCGTGCAGTTCTAAGAAAGAAGCTTTGTTCATGGTATCTATGTTTAGGTTTAGGCACAGATAAAGAGTGGGGGGAAATTATTGACAGTGGTTTCAGCTAGATGAGTGTTTCTTGTGAAAGTTTGACGAGGGGGGATCATAGATTGAAGCTCAGTCGAGCACTTGCCATGAAAATAACGATAAAGCAGAGACAAACTCGCAACATCTCTTCTGTGAGATAGAGATGGCAGGGAAGAGAAAAGGGCATCTCCTACGAGACTACGAAGTCTATTTTGAACTCTATCAAGGCAGGACAAGTTTTTTTCTAGCAGCTCCTGCTCAAATGTGGCAACAGTACTCCATCCTTGGACGTACCTGGCTCTTATATAGATTTCCCTCTCCCATTGTAAAACTCATTCATGTTCTGCAGGTAGGGAACAAAACCAATAAAACCCACTATAAAACAACCAAACCAAACATTACAAACTATCGATTGAAGATACAAAAAGTTTGAAGAATAAAAACGTTCTACAAAATAACTGGATGCAACATGAATACTATTTCTAAAATAAGTGGATTCAGCATTGAATGACCTGAAAAGGGTTGATATGCCGTAAAACCAAGCAACATATCCAACCTATATATTGCATCACTGTACTTATTTTACAAGTAGTTTTTATGGAAACTCAATCGATATACAAAAAAATCGATATACAAAAAAGAAATAAAAAAAACATGGCTGTCTGTTTACGGTTTAAAATTGGATATTTTATTTTATGATTAAAAAAAAATATTTCATTTTATAATTAAAAAAAAATATTTTATTTTATAATTAAAAAAAAATATTTTTTTATAATTAAAAATATATTATTTTATAATTAAAAAATTTTTTTATTTTATAATTAAAAAAATATTTTATTTTATAATTAAAAAAAAAATTATTTTATAATTAAAAAAATATTTAATTTTATAATTAAAAAAAATTATTTTATAATTAAAAAAATATTTTATTTTATAATTAAAAAAATATTTTATTTTATAATTAAAAAAAAATATTTTATTTTATAATTAAAAAAAAAATTTTATTTTATGATTAAAAAAAGTCATGTTGAGAGAAGACTAAGTTTTTTTTTATTAAATTCTTTTTATTAAAGTTTTTTTATTAAAATTTTTTATTTGGGAAAATCTTTTTAATCGGTTTTTGGGGACAAGATCAAAGTGTAGTATCTGTTCTCCAGATGCTGCACTTCAATTTCTTGTTCTCTGTCAGTGGAGGAGGAATCCTTCACGACTGAGACAATTTTTATTTTTGTTCCTTTTCTCCACGTTAAAAAACGACCCTGGTGTCTAACTCTGTCCCGTGGGGAGGCATAGTAAATAGGTACAACCTAATGAAGGGCAGAGGAATAGTTGGCCGAAACGAGCGAAACAACAACTTTAAGAAAGATGAGGATAATAGTCCACAAATAAGCAGCAGCAGCTCCTTCAGTCTTTGACAGACTATGGATACCCACGAACGGTTGCTTGTGCGTGAAATCTTTGTGGCAGGAGGTGCGCAGTCTCTAACCACACCTCTCCTGAGCCGACATTGTTAAATACCAGTGGCAAGTGAAGTACAGGATGACTGGAAACAAATGCCGAGATAAGCGGAGAGCACATACAGCGTATAGAATTCCCAAATGGTCACCCATCTGATACTACTAACCAGGCTCAACATTGCTTAACTTTAGTGATCTGACGAGAACCGGTGTGTCAACGCGATTATGCCGTATGCACAAGTAAATAAATAAAAAAAAGCACGGTTCTTATTCTGTATAAGTACCTGTCGACTGATGATATGAAGAAAACGGGTTTCCTTACCAGTCATGACTTTTCTCTCAACAGCTGTTCGCAAGCTGACGATATAATCACAGGCTTCTAATTTCGTCACAACCACGTTCAATCTGTGTTTTAGTCGGAGGTCCGATATGATATCCTGTGAAACAGAAGGAAGAAAATTCTACCATAATAATAATTATTTTGAAAGCCATTCTTAACATGGGAAGGTTGGGAGTGTTTATTCTGAAAGCTGATCTTAACATGAAAAATTGTAACATCGTGCATATTCTTATATAATGGTGTACGTATGTGACGAAGGGTTCATCTGAATGTGTGTACATGTTACGAAATGTCTATGGTGGTTCTTCACTAACTGAACCCTAACTTCTGTTGCTGCAGTCTATGATAAATGGTGACTACCATGTAAAAAAATTCACAAAATATCAGCAACAGCAGAGAATGGCTTTTTTTTACATGGTAGTCAACACTTATCAAGGCCCGGAAACCACTCGGGGATAAGGGTTATTGCGTGTACAGTAATCAATGAGATAGTATTGTCGTAATCATTAGTATTGGGGGTTTTTATAGAGTGTCTTACTTAAGGGGGCGGTTTGTCAGGATTTTGTTTATGTTGGACTTGAAGACATCCAAGTTGTAGTCAGGTGGGAAACAGGCAAACGGAAGAGAATTCCACAGACGTGCAGTTCTAAGAAAGAAGCTTTGTTCATGGAATCTACGTTTTGATTTAAGCACAGATAAAGAGTGGGGAAAATTATTGACAGTGGTTTCAGCTAGACAGGTGTTTTTCGTGAAAGATTGGCGAGGTGGCATCAGAGATTGGAGCTCAGACGAGCACTTGCCATGGAAGTAACGATAAAACGAAGACAGACTCGCAGCGTCTCTTCTGTGGGAGAGAGGTTGCAGGGAAGAGAAAAGGGCATCTCCCACTACGAAGTCTATTTTGTACTCTGTCAAGGCAGGATAGGCTGTTTTTAGCAGCTCCTGCCCAGATATGGCAGCAGTATTCCATCCTTGGACGTACTTGGCTTTTATATAGATAGAGAATTGCATCAGTAGTGAGATATGAGTAAAATATATTGCAGCATAATCAAGATAAATCGAAATACTTGATTTTTGGAATATGATATTTTCATTTCGTCATGGGTACATTTCTATATAGAGCATACAGATTTTTCTATATTTTGGGGAATTCTAGACTATAACCACATTTTCATACCTGAGCTCCGCTAATTTCTTTGGATGCAGCAAAAATGACCAAGGGTTCGAGATTCTCACACTCATCTTCCGATTCTGAATCCCGTATGTGAATTGGCTCATTTCTCTAAAAGAAATAAAAAAAAACAAAAAAAACAGAAGAAACTTATTTAAAATATATGAAGAGTGGTATAAATAAAATAATTGGAAAAATAATTACTGTATATATGTATATATATGTCTGGTCACGAATAGGCTCCTATATGGTTGACTATTATAGAAGATGTATCGAGACACAGGAATGGGTATGTTTGATCTGGCAGAACGGTGGTTCATTAAAATTGTGGGGTCTGCGTACGCGCCTGGTCCACAAAGTATGGAAATAAGAAATTAAAAAAAAAAGTTTACAAGTGTTTTTGATATAGATGTACATAAGAATACTTTGATAAGTACGCTTTAACTTAAATAGGGATGGTATAATAAAATTGTGGGGTCTGCGTTCACGTCCGGCCTCCATAGAATGGAAAAAACTGATTACATATAATGATAGAAGATGTATCGAGACACAGGAATGGGTATGTTTGATCTGGCCTCCATAGAATGGAAATAGGCACAAACTTTAATAAAGACTTTTCATATCTATCTGCGTAAATATACTTTGATAATTATGTTTCAGTTTGAAGAAATATGGTATAATAAAATTATGGGGTGTTCGTTCGCACCTGACCTCCATAGAATGGAAATATGTCACAAAGTTTAACAAGAATTTTTTAATATAGATCCACTGAATATTGTGATAAGTGTTTCAGTGTGAACAGGTATGGTATAATAAATGATGGGGTTTATCTATTTTATTTTTACTTTCATCATATTTTGCTTTGGTTTTGATACCCCCAAATTCGAAGCTATCTCTTTACAACCCTTTCTTTTCATAACCTATCATCTATATATCTATAAAAGTGAACGTGTCTGTCT
Source organism: Euprymna scolopes (assembly GCF_053919585.1). NCBI lineage: Eukaryota > Metazoa > Mollusca > Cephalopoda > Sepiida > Sepiolidae > Euprymna > Euprymna scolopes. The sequence goes on from NC_136527.1 coordinate 7,637,133, forward strand.
GTCTGTCTGTCTGTCTGTGTACATTTCCCTACGCAATAACTCTGTCAATTTTTAGTCTATAGACTCGAAATTTGAAATACCGGGTACTGAGATTTGGGAAAATCGATGTGACGGGTGTCAGCCAGAAATTTGGCTGTTAAGGGGTCAAATTTCAAGGATTTGACCTTTAAGAACTCTACCAAACTCCTCCGACAATTTTGGGTCTAGACACTTGAAATTCTAGATTTAGGTTCCTTGAACATGGATCTAACTTAATAAAGTGATTTGAGCCCGAAACGATAGGTACAAAATTATCATATATCGGTTGAATAAGACGACCGCTAAACCACAAAACCATTTTTGTTTAGCCGGTATCTTATGAAATATTGTTTTTAAAGATGATTTTTTAACTTTAAGCGTTGTCTTATATGCCAAAATATACAGCAATTTTTTTTATACGGTACATGAATGATTCTGCGCTATGAAACAGGTGCTGTCAAGAATTGTGCAGGTCAACATACTTCAAGAAATAAACAGTAAGATGGTCAACATCTTGAAATTTGGAATATAGAATTTTATTATTTATATATATACTAGTGGAAGGGTTGTAGGGCGCCCAGCATTGCCCAATCATAAAAAAAAATTGTGACAGCAGGAAGGGGGTAAAAAAAAAAAAAAAAAAAAAAAAAACGGGACTCCGGTGTCATCAGTCAGACATAAAACTGAAAGCAAATTTTGTAAGCAAAAAAAATAAAAGAAAAAGAAAAATTAAGAAAATCAAAATTAAAAATAATTCGCCCGTACCCATCCTGCACCCCATTATAACCAATGAATAAAAAAAAAATAACTATAAACACACCAAGCCTCAATAAAGAAAATGATGTCAATTGAAAACATTGCCAGGGCCGCTGCGAAAAGGTGGGCTCTCTCTACCGTTCTAGAAAACTACTGACACCTGAAAGTATCCTGTATCTCTATAAGGCCACCATTCGCCCATGTATGGAGTATTGTTGTCACATCTGGGCTGTGGCATCTGCTACTAGTCTCTCGCTCCTAGACAAGGTTAAAAAAAAGAGTCGCCAATCTGATAGGTCCTGAACTGGCATCTAAGCTTCATCCTTTGTCCCATCGACGAAACGTTGCATCCCTCTGCCTGTTCTACAAGTATTTTAATGGTGAATGCTCTGACGAACTACAGACACTTGTGCCCCCACGACGCAGACACCCTCAACAAACCAGACAGGCAGCTAAATCCCCCCCCACACACACAGTAGAGATCCCTAGATGTAAAAGATCTTTCTACTCCAGTAGTTTCTTCCCCAGAACCGCTAGATTCTGGAATTCCATTCCAGGATCCTGCTTCCCTAACTGTACTGACATGCAGAAGTTCAAGTGCAACGTGAACCGACATCTTGCTGCCCAAATCCCTACATAGTGCCCCAGTAGTTGCTAACCCTGATAGTAGCCCGCTACACCAAAGTGGCAATGTGCCTTGTTTGGGGTGAAAATGTAATTAAAAAAAAAATCGCTCCTGACGACGATCGGATTTACCGGTAGAAAGTGGTTGAGAAAATTATCGCCGAACAACAACTACTGGACGCCATAATATACAACATGCCAGCAAAAAAAAGAAAAAGACAGCTCGGCGAATTGAAAAGATATCTAACAAAATCGGGGGGAAACAAAGAACTCTGTTGTGTTCAATCAGACATGCTTGAATAATGACTTGCTGTCAAATTATACAAACAAAATATATATATATATATATAACTACTTCATTTACTCACACAAATTTAATATACGAAAGTATAGATTTATGCGTAAACTTTAAGTATTTACTTCAAAAGTGCTCAATACGTAGTTCTAAAACAAAAGTGCTCAATACCTAGTTCTAAAAAAGATCCTTTGTTCGATAAAATGCATGCCCATTGGCTGATAGGAGGTGGCGTGGTGGATACTAGAAAGCTGATTGGCTAACTAGAAATCCTCAACATATATAAAAACAAGAAGCAACCACAAAATTCGCGCATAAGCCTGACGAATCCTACAGTGGATAAAACGCAGAATATTCAGTGTAGCTTAATCGCCATATATATTTTATAAATAACTATATATATATATATATATATATTACTGATGGATACAATTCCCAATTCCGATTGAAGAGATTGCAATGAAATTTTCTAAGTCCAAACAAGAGGGGACGTAGGTATAGGTAGATGAGAATCCTATAGGCTAAGGCATCTCAACGTGTATTTAATTGAAAATTTCTAAGTCCAAAACAAGAGGGGACGTAGGTATAGGTTGATGACAATCCTATAGACCAAGGCAAGTCAACGTGTATTCAATTGAAAATTTCTAAGTCCAAACAAGAGGGGATGTAGGTATAGGTTGATGAGAATCCTATAGACCAAGGCAAGTCAACGTGTATTCAATTGAAAATTTCTAAGTCTAAACAACAGGGGATGTCGATATAGGTAGATGAGAATCCTATAGACCAAGGCAAGTCAACGTGTGTTCAATTGAAAATTTCTAAGTCCAAACAACAGGGGATGTAGATATAGGTTGATGAGAATCCTATAAACCAAGGCAAGTCAACGTGTATTCAATTGAAAATTTCTAAGTCAAAACAAGAGGGGATGTAGATATAGGTTGATGACAATCCTATTGACCAATGCAAGTCAACGTGTATTCAATTGAAAATTTCTAAGTCCAAACAAGAGGGGATGTAGATATAGGTTGATGACAATCCTATAGACCAAGGCAAGTCAACGTGTATTCAATTGAAAATTTCTAAGTCCAAACAAGAGGGGATGTAGATATAGGTTGATGACAATCCTATAGACCAAGGCAAGTCAACGTGTATTCAATTGAAAATTTCTAAGTCAAAACAAGAGGGGATGTAGGTATAGGTTGATGACAATCCTATAAACCAAGGCAAGTCAACGTGTATTCAATTGAAAATTTCTAAGTCCAAACAACAGGGGATGTAGATATAGGTTGATGACAATCCTATAGACCAAGGCAAGTCAACGTGTATTCAATTGAAAATTTCTAAGTCCAAACAAGAGGGGATGTAGATATAGGTTGATGACAATCCTATAAACCAAGGCAAGTCAACGTGTATTCAATTGAAAATTTCTAAGTCCAAACAAGAGGGGATGTAGATATAGGTTGATGACAATCCTATAGACCAAGGCAAGTCAACGTGTATTCAATTGAAAATTTCTAAGTCAAAACAAGAGGGGATGTAGGTATAGGTTGATGACAATCCTATAAACCAAGGCAAGTCAACGTGTATTCAATTGAAAATTTCTAAGTCCAAACAACAGGGGATGTAGATATAGGTTGATGACAATCCTATAGACCAAGGCAAGTCAACGTGTATTCAATTGAAAATTTCTAAGTCCAAACAACAGGGGATGTAGATATAGGTTGATGAGAATCCTATAGACCAAGACAAGTCAACGTGTATTCAATTGAAAATTTCTAAGTCAAAACAAGAGGGGATGTAGGTATAGGTTGATGACAATCCTATAAACCAAGGCAAGTCAACGTGTATTCAATTGAAAATTTCTAAGTCCAAACAAGAGGGGATGTAGGTATAGGTTGATGAGAATCCTATTGACCAATGCAAGTCAACGTGTATTCAATTGAAAATTTCTAAGTCCAAACAACAGGGGATGTAGATATAGGTTGATGAGAATCCTATTGACCAATGCAAGTCAACGTGTATTCAATTGAAAATTTCTAAGTCCAAACAAGAGGGGATGTAGGTATAGGTTGATGACAATTCTATAAACCAAGGCAAGTCAACGTGTATTCAATTGAAAATTTCTAAGTCCAAACAAGAGGGGATGTAGGTATAGGTTGATGACAATTCTATAAACCAAGGCAAGTCAACGTGTATTCAATTGAAAATTTCTAAGTCCAAACAAGAGGGGATGTAGGTATAGGTTGATGACAATCCTATAGACCGAGGCATCTAAGATTGTATTCAATTGAAAATTTCTAAGTCCAAACAAGAGGGGATGTAGGTATAGGTTGATGACAATCCTATAGACCAAGGCAAGTCAACGTGTATTCAATTGAAAATTTCTAAGTCAAAACAAGAGGGGATGTAGGTATAGGTTGATGACAATTCTATAGACCGAGGCATATAAGATTGTATTCAATTGAAAATTTCTAAGTCCAAACAAGAGGGGATGTAGGTATAGGTTGATGACAATTCTATAGACCGAGGCATATAAGATTGTATTCAATTGAAAATTTCTAAGTCCAAACAAGAGGGGATGTAGGTATAGGTTGATGACAATCCTATAGACCAAGGCAAGTCAACGTGTATTCAATTGAAAATTTCTAAGTCCAAAAAAGAGGGGATGTAGGTATAGGTTGATGACAATTCTATAGACCAAGGCATATAAGATTGTATTCAATTGAAAATTTCTAAGTCCAAACAAGAGGGGATGTAGGTATAGGTTGATGACAATCCTATAGACCAAGGCATATAAGATTGTATTCAATTGAAAATTTCTAAGTCCAAACAAGAGGGGATGTAGGTATAGGTTGATGACAATCCTATAGACCGAGGCATCTAAGATTGTATTCAATTGAAAATTTCTAAGTCCAAACAAGAGGGGATGTAGGTATAGGTAGATTAGAATCCTATAGACCAAGGCAAGTCAACGTGTATTCAATTGAAAATTTCTAAGTCCAAACAAGAGGGGATGTAGGTATAGGTAGATTAGAATCCTATAGACAAAGGCAAGTAAACGTGTATTCAATTGAAAATTTCTAAGTCCAAACAAGAGGGGATGTAGGTAAAAGTTTGATGACAATCCTATAGACCAAGGCAAGTCAACGTGTATTCAATTGAAAATTTCTAAGTCCAAACAAGAGGGGATGTAGGTATAGGTAGATTAGAATCCTATAGACCAAGGCATCTCAGATAGACTAACACATGTCAGCTTGTATTCAAATGAAAATTTATAAGTTTAAAACAGTGTAAGTAAGTGTCTGGAAGTGCCCGATCGACGCCTACTGCCATGTTGGGTGCATGTAGGCGTAGCAAAATGCCTTCTAATCTGCTAGGCACATCGGGACTTAGTTTTTTTTCTGTTCTTTCTCTGCACCGTGTAGGTTTGCGTCTGGAAGTGCCTCGTTGAGGGCTACTGTTACCTTGACATATCAACGTGTATTCAAGTTAAAACTTTTAACTTTAAAACGGGAGTTAGGTACCGGTAAATTAGAAGCTTATTAAGCTAGACATGTTGAAATTTATAAGTTCGGACATAGGGGATGGCAAGACGGGGAATAGGGATAAAGAATAAGAAAAGAGAGATAGACAGATCTAGATAAATACAGAGGTATAAAGAGAGACGGGCAAGGGAGATAAATTTCATGATTCAACTTATATGCTAATAAGAAATAGTTGGTGTATCAGAAACACAAGCATTGTTTTTACTGGTTAATTTTACATCAGAATACACTTTTAGATTTTATGTAGATTTTTTTCTATAGGAAACATGCAAATAGCACACATAACATCTAGACATATAAATATATACATAAAACAATTATAGTTATGAGATATATCTGAACTAATACAAAAAGACAATAATGATGAATATCATCACTTACCTTGGAAAATTATCCAGGCTGTATGCCTACTCACATTCCATCAAACACCAGAAAATCATGATCCATTGCTTGGTTGATTTTTTTTAATTTTTTTAATTTTTTATTTTTTCATACACATTTGTAATTGTGTCTTGCTTTATCAAGTATTTTTGTAATTAATCTGTGGTGTTGGGAGAATCAATTTTGCTTAACATTTTTTTATATATATTTTTTCAGTTTACAGAGTCATTGCAGTACAAAGTCTGACACTGTAATTGCTTGAAAAGTATTGCATTGGGAAGGATTCTTTTTCTTTTTTTGAGGTGTGTGGGAATTTCAGTAGGAGAAGTTTCTACTGATTTCAGATTCCAAGTTGTATTTTATTGTTTGTGCATTCTTTTATAAAGTTCTTACAGATGTTTTTGTGTTATGAAAGTGAAAATGAATGACTTGCAAAGACATTTACATTTTTGCATTCTTTTTTAATTCTTCACCTTTTTTGTTTTAATGTCCCAAGAGTGAACCAAGACAGATGAGTCTTATTCAGCATAGTGGAAAAAAACAGGTTAACTTTGGTTGTCCTCAATGGATTTGTCCAGAGTATAATATGTCCAAGTTATTGCCCGAATAAAGTGAGAACCATACCCCAAAACTAATGCAGAACTCTTATGTTATTGCACAGCTAAAAGAGTTAACTTGTCTAGGATAAGTGCCATATAAATGTGCAGAAGTCACTATATAGCTCTATTTATTAACTGATATGAACTTAAATTGCTGAACATGACTCAAAAATTTTCTACAGAGCTCTACTTAGAGACGAGCACTCTCAAAGAAAATTTGTCTAACATAATTTTGAAATATATTCTTTAAAGTTACCATAGAGCTCTCAAATATATTAGGTACTCAAATAGGAAACTTGTTTCAAATACTTGTGTTATATATATATACTTAGAGACATAGAGCACTAAAGACATTTATTAAGATTTTTACTTAATAATTAGACTTTAAATAGTGCTCAAGACAGAGCTGATATTATAAAACGTTTATTTTATTACAGGCTAAATAAACATTAAGATTTAACCAAAGTTATATAAGAGTGCTCAATAAGACACTGAGCAATAAAGACATTTTATTTAGATTTTTACTTAATAATTACACTTAAATAAGTGCTCAACACTAGACAGAGCTGATATTATAAAACGTTTATTTTATCACAGGCTGAATAAGCATTAAGATTTAACTGGAGTTATATAAGAGTGCTCAATGAGACACAGAGCAATAAAGACATTTTATTTTGATTTTTACTTAATAATTACACTTTAAATAAGTGCTCAACACTAGACAGAGCTGATATTATAAAACGTTTATTTTATTACAGGCTAAATAAACATTTAGATTTAACCAAAGTTATATAAGAGTGCTCAATAAGACACAGAGCAATAAAGACATTTTATTTAGATTTTTACTTAATAATTACACTTAAATAAGTGCTCAACACTAGACAGAGCTGATATTATAAAACGTTTATTTTATCAAAGGCTGAATAAGCATTAAGATTTAACTGGAGTTATATAAGAGTGCTCAATGAGACACAGAGCAATAAAGACATTTTATTTTGATTTTTACTTAATAATTACACTTTAAATAAGTGCTCAACACTAGACAGAGCTGATATTATAAAACGTTTATTTTATTACAGGCTAAATAAACATTTAGATTTAACCAAAGTTATATAAGAGTGCTCAATAAGACACAGAGCAATAAAGACATTTTATTTAGATTTTTACTTAATAATTACACTTTAAATAAGTGCTCAACACTAGACAGAGCTGATATTATAAAACGTTTATTTTATTACAGGCTAAATAAACATTAGGATTTAACCAAAGTTATATAAGAGTGCTCAATAAGACACAGAGCAATAAAGACATTTTATTTAGATTTTTACTTAATAATTACACTTAAATAAGTGCTCAACACTAGACAGAGCTGATATTATAAAACGTTTATTTTATTACAGGCTGAATAAACATTAAGATTTAACTAGAGTTATATAAGAGTGCTCAATGAGACACAGAGCAATAAAGACATTTTATTTAGATTTTTACTTAATAATTACACTTTAAATAAGTGCTCAACACTAGACAGAGCTGATATTATAAAACGTTTATTTTATTACAGGCTAAATAAACATTTAGATTTAACCAAAGTTATATAAGAGTGCTCAATAAGACACAGAGCAATAAAGACATTTTATTTAGATTTTTACTTAATAATTACACTTAAATAAGTGCTCAACACTAGACAGAGCTGATATTATAAAACGTTTATTTTATCAAAGGCTGAATAAGCATTAAGATTTAACTGGAGTTATATAAGAGTGCTCAATGAGACACAGAGCAATAAAGACATTTTATTTTGATTTTTACTTAATAATTACACTTTAAATAAGTGCTCAACACTAGACAGAGCTGATATTATAAAACGTTTATTTTATTACAGGCTAAATAAACATTTAGATTTAACCAAAGTTATATAAGAGTGCTCAATAAGACACAGAGCAATAAAGACATTTTATTTAGATTTTTACTTAATAATTACACTTTAAATAAGTGCTCAACACTAGACAGAGCTGATATTATAAAACGTTTATTTTATTACAGGCTAAATAAACATTAGGATTTAACCAAAGTTATATAAGAGTGCTCAATAAGATACAGAGCAATAAAGACATTTTATTTAGATTTTTACTTAATAATTACACTTTAAATAAGTGCTCAACACTAGACAGAGCTGATATTATAAAACGTTTATTTTATTACAGGCTAAATAAACATTAGGATTTAACCAAAGTTATATAAGAGTGCTCAATAAGACACAGAGCAATAAAGACATTTTATTTAGATTTTTACTTAATAATTACACTTTAAATAAGTGCTCAACACATGACAGAGCTGATATTATAAAACGTTTATTTTATTACAGGCTAAATAAACATTGATTTAACCAAAGTTATATAAGAGTGCTCAATAAGACACAGAGCAATAAAGACATTTTATTTAGATTTTTCACTTAATAATTACACTTTAAATAAGTGCTCAACACATGACAGAGCTGATATTATAAAACGTTTATTTTATTACAGGCTGAATAAACATTAAGATTTAACTAGAGTTATATAAGAGTGCTCAATGAGACACAGAGCAATAAAGACATTTTATTTAGATTTTTACTTAATAATTACACTTTAAATAAGTGCTCAACACATGACAGAGCTGATATTATAAAACGTTTATTTTATTAAAGGCTAAATAAACATTAAGATTTAACCAAAGTTATATAAGAGTGCTCAATGAGACACAGAGCAATAAAGACATTTTATTTAGATTTTTACTTAATAATTACACTTTAAATAAGTGCTCAACACTAGACAGAGCTGATATTATAAAACGTTTATTTTATTACAGGCTAAATAAACATTAAGATTTAACCAAAGTTATATAAGAGTGCTCAATAAGACACAGAGCAATAAAGACATTTTATTTAGATTTTTACTTAATAATTACACTTTAAATAAGTGCTCAACACTAGACAGAGCTGATATTATAAAACGTTTATTTTATTACCGGCTGATTAAGCATTAAGATTTAACTGGAGTTATATAAGAGTGCTCAATGAGACACAGAGCAATAAAGACATTTTATTTTGATTTTTACTTAATAATTACACTTTAAATAAGTGCTCAACACTAGACAGAGCTGATATTATAAAACGTTTATTTTATTACAGGCTAAATAAACATTTAGATTTAACCAAAGTTATATAAGAGTGCTCAATAAGACACAGAGCAATAAAGACATTTTATTTAGATTTTTACTTAATAATTACACTTTAAATAAGTGCTCAACACTAGACAGAGCTGATATTATAAAACGTTTATTTTATCACAGGCTGAATAAGCATTAAGATTTAACTGGAGTTATATAAGAGTGCTCAATGAGACACAGAGAAATAAAGACATTTTATTTAGATTTTTACTTAATAATTACACTTTAAAAAAGTGCTCAACACTAGACAGAGCTGATATTATAAAACGTTTATTTTATTACAGGCTGAATAAACATTAAGATTTAACTAGAGTTATAGAAGGGTGCTCAATGAGACACAGAGCAATAAAGACATTTTATTTAGATTTTTACTTAATAATTACACTTTAAATAAGTGCTCAACACTAGACAGAGCTGATATTATAAAACGTTTATTTTTTTACAGGCTAAATAAACATTTAGATTTAACCAAAGTTATATAAGAGTGCTCAATAAGACACAGAGCAATAAAGACATTTTATTTAGATTTTTACTTAATAATTACACTTTAAATAAGTGCTCAACACATGACAGAGCTGATATTATAAAACGTTTATTTTATTAAAGGCTAAATAAACATTAAGATTTAACCAAAGTTATATAAGAGTGCTCAATAAGACACAGAGCAATAAAGACATTTTATTGAGATTTTTACTTAATAATTACACTTTAAATAAGTGCTCAACACTAGACAGAGCTGATATTATAAAACGTTTATTTTATTACAGGCTGAATAAACATTAAGATTTAACTAGAGTTATATAAGAGTGCTCAATGAGACACAGAGCAATAAAGACATTTTATTTAGATTTTTACTTAATAATTACACTTTAAATAAGTGCTCAACACTAGACAGAGCTGATATTATAAAACGTTTATTTTATTACAGGCTAAATAAACATTAAGATTTAACCAAAGTTATATAAGAGTGCTCAATGAGACACAGAGCAATAAAGACATTTTATTTAGATTTTTACTTAATAATTACACTTTAAATAAGTGCTCAACACTAGACAGAGCTGATATTATAAAACGTTTGTTTTATTACAGGCTAAACAAACATTTAGATTTAACCAAAGTTATATAAGAGTGCTCAATAAGACACAGAGCAATAAAGACATTTTATTTAGATTTTTACTTAATAATTACACTTTAAATAAGTGCTCAACACTAGACAGAGCTGATATTATAAAACGTTTATTTTATTACAGGCTGAATAAACATTAAGATTTAACTAGAGTTATATAAGAGTGCTCAATGAGACACAGAGCAATAAAGACATTTTATTTAGATTTTTACTTAATAATTACACTTTAAATAAGTGCTCAACACTAGACAGAGCTGATATTATAAAACGTTTATTTTATTACCGGCTGATTAAGCATTAAGATTAAACTGGAGTTATATAAGAGTGCTCAATGAGACACAGAGCAATAAAGACATTTTATTTAGATTTTTACTTAATAATTACACTTTAAATAAGTGCTCAACACTAGACAGAGCTGATATTATAAAACGTTTATTTTAGTACTGGCTAAATAAACATTTAGATTTAACCAAAGTTATATAAGAGTGCTCAATAAGACACAGAGCAATAAAGACATTTTATTTAGATTTTTACTTAATAATTACACTTTAAATAAGTGCTCAACACTAGACAGAGCTGATATTATAAAACGTTTATTTTATCACAGGCTGAATAAGCATTAAGATTTAACTGGAGTTATATAAGAGTGCTCAATGAGACACAGAGAAATAAAGACATTTTATTTAGATTTTTACTTAATAATTACACTTTAAAAAAGTGCTCAACACTAGACAGAGCTGATATTATAAAACGTTTATTTTATTACAGGCTGAATAAACATTAAGATTTAACTAGAGTTATAGAAGGGTGCTCAATGAGACACAGAGCAATAAAGACATTTTATTTAGATTTTTACTTAATAATTACACTTTAAATAAGTGCTCAACACTAGACAGAGCTGATATTATAAAACGTTTATTTTTTTACAGGCTAAATAAACATTTAGATTTAACCAAAGTTATATAAGAGTGCTCAATAAGACACAGAGCAATAAAGACATTTTATTTAGATTTTTACTTAATAATTACACTTTAAATAAGTGCTCAACACATGACAGAGCTGATATTATAAAACGTTTATTTTATTAAAGGCTAAATAAACATTAAGATTTAACCAAAGTTATATAAGAGTGCTCAATAAGACACAGAGCAATAAAGACATTTTATTGAGATTTTTACTTAATAATTACACTTTAAATAAGTGCTCAACACTAGACAGAGCTGATATTATAAAACGTTTATTTTATTACAGGCTGAATAAACATTAAGATTTAACTAGAGTTATATAAGAGTGCTCAATGAGACACAGAGCAATAAAGACATTTTATTTAGATTTTTACTTAATAATTACACTTTAAATAAGTGCTCAACACTAGACAGAGCTGATATTATAAAACGTTTATTTTATTACAGGCTAAATAAACATTAAGATTTAACCAAAGTTATATAAGAGTGCTCAATGAGACACAGAGCAATAAAGACATTTTATTTAGATTTTTACTTAATAATTACACTTTAAATAAGTGCTCAACACTAGACAGAGCTGATATTATAAAACGTTTATTTTATTACAGGCTAAATAAACATTAAGATTTAACCAAAGTTATATAAGAGTGCTCAATAAGACACAGAGCAATAAAGACATTTTATTTAGATTTTTACTTAATAATTACACTTTAAATAAGTGCTCAACACATGACAGAGCTGATATTATAAAACGTTTATTTTATTACAGGCTAAATAAACATTAAGATTTAACCAAAGTTATATAAGAGTGCTCAATACGACACAGAGCAATAAAGACATTTTATTTAGATTTTTACTTAATAATTACACTTTAAATAAGTGCTCAACACTAGACAGAGCTGATATTATAAAACGTTTATTTTATTACAGGCTAAATAAACATTAAGATTTAACCAAAGTTATATAAGAGTGCTCAATAAGACACAGAGCAATAAAGACATTTTATTTAGATTTTTCACTTAATAATTACACTTTAAATAAGTGCTCAACACATGACAGAGCTGATATTATAAAACGTTTATTTTATTACAGGCTAAATAAACATTAAGATGTAACCAAAGTTATATAAGAGTGCTCAATAAGACATAGAGCAATAAAGACATTTTATATAGATTTTTTACTTAATAATTACACTTTAAATAAGTGCTCAACACTAGACAGAGCTGATATTATAAAACGTTTATTTTATTACAGGCTAAATAAACATTAAGATTTAACCAAAGTTATATAAGAGTGCTCAATAAGACATAGAGCAATAAAGACATTTTATTTAGATTTTTACTTAATAATTACACTTTAAATAAGTGCTCAACACTAGACAGAGCTGATATTATAAAACGTTTATTTTATTACAGGCTAAATAAACATTAAGATTTAACCAAAGTTATATAAGAGTGCTCAATGAGACACAGAGAAATAAAGACATTTTATTTAGATTTTTACTTAATAATTACACTTTAAAAAAGTGCTCAACACTAGACAGAGCTGATATTATAAAACGTTTATTTTATTACAGGCTGAATAAACATTAAGATTTAACTAGAGTTATAGAAGGGTGCTCAATGAGACACAGAGCAATAAAGACATTTTATTTAGATTTTTACTTAATAATTACACTTTAAATAAGTGCTCAACACTAGACAGAGCTGATATTATAAAACGTTTATTTTATTACAGGCTAAATAAACATTAAGATTTAACCAAAGTTATATAAGAGTGCTCAATGAGACACAGAGCAATAAAGACATTTTATTTAGATTTTTACTTAATAATTACACTTTAAATAAGTGCTCAACACTAGACAGAGCTGATATTATTAAACGTTTATTTTATTACAGGCTGAATAAACATTAAGATTTAACTAGAGTTATATAAGAGTGCTCAATGAGACACAGAGCAATAAAGACATTTTATTTTGATTTTTACTTAATAATTACACTTTAAATAAGTGCTCAACACTAGACAGAGCTGATATTATAAAACGTTTATTTTATTACAGGCTAACTAAACATTAGGATTTAACCAAAGTTATATAAGAGTGCTCAATAAGATACAGAGCAATAAAGACATTTTATTTAGATTTTTACTTAATAATTACACTTTAAATAAGTGCTCAACACTAGACAGAGGTGATATTATAAAACGTTTATTTTATTACAGGCTAAATAAACATTAGGATTTAACCAAAGTTATATAAGAGTGCTCAATGAGACACAGAGCAATAAAGACATTTTATTTAGATTTTTACTTAATAATTACACTTTAAATAAGTGCTCAACACTAGACAGAGCTGATATTATAAAACGTTTATGTTATTACAGGCTAAATAAACATTTAGATTAAACCATAGTTATATAAGAGTGCTCAATAAGACACAGAGCAATAAAGACATTTTATTTAAATTTTTACTTAATAATTACACTTTAAATAAGTGCTCAACACTAGACAGAGCTGATATTATAAAACGTTTATTTTATTACAGGCTGAATAAACATTAAGATTTAACTAGAGTTATATAAGAGTGCTCAATGAGACACAGAGCAATAAAGACATTTTATTTAGATTTTTACTTAATAATTACACTTTAAATAAGTGCTCAACACTAGACAGAGCTGATATTATAAAACGTTTATGTTATTACAGGCTAAATAAACATTTAGATTAAACCATAGTTATATAAGAGTGCTCAATAAGACATAGAGCAATAAAGACATTTTATTTAGATTTTTACTTAATAATTACACTTTAAATAAGTGCTCAACACTAGACAGAGCTGATATTATAAAACGTTTATTTTATTACAGGCTAAATAAACATTAAGATTTAACCAAAGTTATATAAGAGTGCTCAATAAGACACAGAGCAATAAAGACATTTTATTTAGATTTTTACTTAATAATTACACTTTAAATAAGTGCTCAACACTAGACAGAGCTGATATTATAAAACGTTTATTTTATTACAGGCTGAATAAACATTAAGATTTAACTAGAGTTATATAAGAGTGCTCAATGAGACACAGAGCAATAAAGACATTTTATTTAGATTTTTACTTACTAATTACACTTTAAATAAGTGCTCAACACTAGACAGAGCTGATATTATAAAACGTTTATTTTATTACAGGCTAAACAAACATTTAGATTTAACCAAAGTTATATAAGAGTGCTCAATGAGACACAGATAAATAAAGACATTTTATTTAGATTTTTACTTAATAATTACACTTTAAATAAGTGCTCAACACTAGACAGAGCTGATATTATAAAACGTTTATTTTATTACAGGCTAAATAAACATTAAGATTTAACCAAAGTTATATAAGAGTGCTCAATAAGACACAGAGCAATAAAGACATTTTATTTAGATTTTTACTTAATAATTACACTTTAAATAAGTGCTCAACACATGACAGAGCTGATATTATAAAACGTTTATTTTATTACAGGCTAAATAAACATTGATTTAACCAAAGTTATATAAGAGTGCTCAATGAGACACAGAGAAATAAAGACATTTTATTTAGATTTTTACTTAATAATTACACTTTAAATAAGTGCTCAACACTAGACAGAGCTGATATTATAAAACGTTTATTTTATTAAAGGCTAAATAAACATTAAGATTTAACCAAAGTTATATAAGAGTGCTCAATGTGACACAGAGCAATAAAGACATTTTATTTAGATTTTTACTTAATAATTACACTTTAAATAAGTGCTCAACACTAGACAGAGACGATATTATAAAACATTTATTTTATTACAGGCTAAATAAACATTAAGATTTAACTAGAGTTATATAAGAGTGCTCAATGAGACACAGAGCAATAAAGACATTTTATTTAGATTTTTACTTAATAATTACACTTTAAATAAGTGCTCAACACTAGACAGAGCTGATATTATAAAACGTTTATTTTATTACAGGCTAAATAAACATTAAGATTTAACCAAAGTTATATAAGAGTGCTCAATGAGACACAGAGCAATAAAGACATTTTATTTAGATTTTTACTTAATAATTACACTTTAAATAAGTGCTCAACACTAGACAGAGCTGATATTATAAAACATTTATTTTATTACAGGCTAAATAAACATTAAGATTTAACCAAAGTTATATAAGAGTGCTCAATAAGACACAGAGCAATAAAGACATTTTATTTAGATTTTTCACTTAATAATTACACTTTAAATAAGTTCTCAACACATGACAGAGCTGATATTATAAAACGTTTATTTTATTAAAGGCTAAATAAACATTTAGATTAAACCAAAGTTATATAAGAGTGCTCAATAAGACACAGAGCAATAAATACATTTTATTTAGATTTTTACTTAATAATTACACTTTAAATAAGTTCTCAACACATGACAGAGCTGATATTATAAAACGTTTATTTTATTACAGGCTAAATAAACATTTAGATTTAACCAAAGTTATATAAGAGTGCTCAATAAGACACAGAGCAATAAAGACATTTTATTTAGATTTTTACTTAATAATTACACTTTAAATAAGTGCTCAACACTAGACAGAGCTGATATTATAAAACGTTTATTTTATTACAGGCTGAATAAACATTAAGATTTAACTAGAGTTATATAAGAGTGCTCAATGAGACACAGAGCAATAAAGACATTTTATTTAGATATTTACTTAATAATTACACTTTAAATAAGTGCTCAACACTAGACAGAGCTGATATTATAAAACGTTTATTTTATTACAGGCTAAATAAACATTAAGATTTAACCAAAGTTATATAAGAGTGCTCAATGAGACACAGAGCAATAAAGACATTTTATTTAGATTTTTACTTAATAATTACACTTTAAATAAGTGCTCAACACTAGACAGAGCTGATATTATAAAACGTTTATTTTATTACAGGCTAAATAAACATTTAGATTTAACCAAAGTAATATAAGAGTGCTCAATAAGACACAGAGCAATAAAGACATTTTATTTAGATTTTTACTTAATAATTACACTTTAAATAAGTGCTCAACACTAGACAGAGCTGATATTATAAAACGTTTATTTTATTACAGGCTAAATAAACATTTAGATTTAACCAAAGTTATATAAGAGTGCTCAATGAGACACAGAGCAATAAAGACATTTTATTTAGATTTTTACTTAATAATTACACTTTAAATAAGTGCTCAACACTAGACAGAGCTGATATTATAAAACGTTTATGTTAATACAGGCTAAATAAACATTCAGATTAAACAATAGTTATATAAGAGTGCTCAATAAGACACAAAGCAATAAAGACATTTTATTTAGATTTTTACTTAATAATTACACTTTAAATAAGTGCTCAACACATGACAGAGCTGATATTATAAAACGTTTATTTTATTACAGGCTAAACAAACATTTAGATTAAACCATAGTTATATAAGAGTGCTCAATAAGACACAGAGCAATAAAGACATTTTATTTAGATTTTTACTTAATAATTACACTTTAAATAAGTTCTCAACACATGACAGAGCTGATATTATAAAACGTTTATTTTATTACAGGCTAAATAAACATTTAGATTTAACCAAAGTTATATAAGAGTGCTCAATAAGACACAGAGCAATAAAGACATTTTATTTAGATTTTTACTTAATAATTACACTTTAAATAAGTTCTCAACACATGACAGAGCTGATATTATAAAACGTTTATTTTATTAAAGGCTAAATAAACATTTAGATTAAACCAAAGTTATATAAGAGTGCTCAATAAGACACAGAGCAATAAATACATTTTATTTAGATTTTTACTTAATAATTACACTTTAAATAAGTTCTCAACACATGACAGAGCTGATATTATAAAACGTTTATTTTATTACAGGCTAAATAAACATTTAGATTTAACCAAAGTTATATAAGAGTGCTCAATAAGACACAGAGCAATAAATACATTTTATTTAGATTTTTACTTAATAATTACACTTTAAATAAGTGCTCAACACTAGACAGAGCTGATATTATAAAACGTTTATTTTATTACAGGCTGAATAAACATTAAGATTTAACTAGAGTTATATAAGAGTGCTCAATGAGACACAGAGCAATAAAGACATTTTATTTAGATATTTACTTAATAATTACACTTTAAATAAGTGCTCAACACTAGACAGAGCTGATATTATAAAACGTTTATTTTATTACAGGCTAAATAAACATTAAGATTTAACCAAAGTTATATAAGAGTGCTCAATGAGACACAGAGAAATAAAGACATTTTATTTAGATTTTTACTTAATAATTACACTTTAAAAAAGTGCTCAACACTAGACAGAGCTGATATTATAAAACGTTTATTTGATTACAGGCTGAATAAGCATTAAGATTTTACTAGAGTAATAGAAGAGTGCTCAATGAGACACAGAGAAATAAAGACATTTTATTTAGATTTTTACTTAATAATTACACTTTAAATAAGTGCTCAACACTAGACAGAGCTGATATTATAAAACGTTTATTTTATTACAGGCTAAATAAACATTTAGATTTAACCAAAGTTATATAAGAGTGCTCAATAAGACACAGAGCAATAAAGACATTTTATTTAGATTTTTACTTAATAATTACACTTTAAATAAGTGCTCAACACTAGACAGAGCTGATATTATAAAACATTTATTTTATTACAGGCTAAATAAACATTAAGATTTAACCAAAGTTATATAAGAGTGCTCAATAAGACACAGAGCAATAAAGACATTTTATTTAGATTTTTCACTTAATAATTACACTTTAAATAAGTTCTCAACACATGACAGAGCTGATATTATAAAACGTTTATTTTATTAAAGGCTAAATAAACATTTAGATTAAACCAAAGTTATATAAGAGTGCTCAATAAGACACAGAGCAATAAAGACATTTTATTTAGATTTTTACTTAATAATTACACTTTAAATAAGTGCTCAACACTAGACAGAGCTGATATTATAAAACGTTTATTTTATTACAGGCTAAATAAACATTTAGATTTAACCAAAGTAATATAAGAGTGCTCAATAAGACACAGAGCAATAAAGACATTTTATTTAGATTTTTACTTAATAATTACACTTTAAATAAGTGCTCAACACTAGACAGAGCTGATATTATAAAACGTTTATTTTATTACAGGCTAAATAAACATTTAGATTTAACCAAAGTTATATAAGAGTGCTCAATGAGACACAGAGCAATAAAGACATTTTATTTAGATTTTTACTTAATAATTACACTTTAAATAAGTGCTCAACACTAGACAGAGCTGATATTATAAAACGTTTATGTTAATACAGGCTAAATAAACATTCAGATTAAACAATAGTTATATAAGAGTGCTCAATAAGACACAAAGCAATAAAGACATTTTATTTAGATTTTTACTTAATAATTACACTTTAAATAAGTGCTCAACACATGACAGAGCTGATATTATAAAACGTTTATTTTATTACAGGCTAAACAAACATTTAGATTAAACCATAGTTATATAAGAGTGCTCAATAAGACACAGAGCAATAAAGACATTTTATTTAGATTTTTACTTAATAATTACACTTTAAATAAGTTCTCAACACATGACAGAGCTGATATTATAAAACGTTTATTTTATTACAGGCTAAATAAACATTTAGATTTAACCAAAGTTATATAAGAGTGCTCAATAAGACACAGAGCAATAAAGACATTTTATTTAGATTTTTACTTAATAATTACACTTTAAATAAGTTCTCAACACATGACAGAGCTGATATTATAAAACGTTTATTTTATTAAAGGCTAAATAAACATTTAGATTAAACCAAAGTTATATAAGAGTGCTCAATAAGACACAGAGCAATAAATACATTTTATTTAGATTTTTACTTAATAATTACACTTTAAATAAGTTCTCAACACATGACAGAGCTGATATTATAAAACGTTTATTTTATTACAGGCTAAATAAACATTTAGATTTAACCAAAGTTATATAAGAGTGCTCAATAAGACACAGAGCAATAAATACATTTTATTTAGATTTTTACTTAATAATTACACTTTAAATAAGTGCTCAACACTAGACAGAGCTGATATTATAAAACGTTTATTTTATTACAGGCTGAATAAACATTAAGATTTAACTAGAGTTATATAAGAGTGCTCAATGAGACACAGAGCAATAAAGACATTTTATTTAGATATTTACTTAATAATTACACTTTAAATAAGTGCTCAACACTAGACAGAGCTGATATTATAAAACGTTTATTTTATTACAGGCTAAATAAACATTAAGATTTAACCAAAGTTATATAAGAGTGCTCAATGAGACACAGAGAAATAAAGACATTTTATTTAGATTTTTACTTAATAATTACACTTTAAAAAAGTGCTCAACACTAGACAGAGCTGATATTATAAAACGTTTATTTGATTACAGGCTGAATAAGCATTAAGATTTTACTAGAGTAATAGAAGAGTGCTCAATGAGACACAGAGAAATAAAGACATTTTATTTAGATTTTTACTTAATAATTACACTTTAAATAAGTGCTCAACACTAGACAGAGCTGATATTATAAAACGTTTATTTTATTACAGGCTAAATAAACATTTAGATTTAACCAAAGTTATATAAGAGTGCTCAATAAGACACAGAGCAATAAAGACATTTTATTTAGATATTTACTTAATAATTACACTTTAAATAAGTTCTCAACACATGACAGAGCTGATATTATAAAACGTTTATTTTATTAAAGGCTAAATAAACATTTAGATTAAACCATAGTTATATAAGAGTGCTCAATAAGACACAGAGCAATAAAGACATTTTATTTAGATTTTTACTTAATAATTACACTTTAAATAAGTTCTCAACACATGACAGAGCTGATATTATAAAACGTTTATTTTATTAAAGGCTAAATAAACATTTAGATTAAACCATAGTTATATAAGAGTGCTCAATAAGACACAGAGCAATAAAGACATTTTATTTAGATTTTTACTTAATAATTACACTTTAAATAAGTGCTCAACACATGACAGAGCTGATATTATAAAACGTTTATTTTATTACAGGCTAAATAAACATTTAGATTTAACCAAAGTTATATAAGAGTGCTCAATAAGACACAGAGCAATAAATACATTTTATTTAGATTTTTACTTAATAATTACACTTTAAATAAGTGCTCAACACTAGACAGAGCTGATATTATAAAACGTTTATTTTATTACAGGCTGAATAAACATTAAGATTTAACTAGAGTTATATAAGAGTGCTCAATGAGACACAGAGCAATAAAGACATTTTATTTAGATTTTTACTTAATAATTACACTTTAAATAAGTGCTCAACACTAGACAGAGCTGATATTATAAAACGTTTATTTTATTACAGGCTAAATAAACATTAAGATTTAACCAAAGTTATATAAGAGTGCTCAATGAGACACAGAGAAATAAAGACATTTTATTTAGATTTTTACTTAATAATTACACTTTAAAAAAGTGCTCAACACTAGACAGAGCTGATATTATAAAACGTTTATTTTATTACCGGCTGATTAAGCATTAAGATTTAACTGGAGTTATATAAGAGTGCTCAATGAGACACAGAGCAATAAAGACATTTTATTTTGATTTTTACTTAATAATTACACTTTAAATAAGTGCTCAACACTAGACAGAGCTGATATTATAAAACGTTTATTTTATTACAGGCTAAATAAACATTTAGATTTAACCAAAGTTATATAAGAGTGCTCAATAAGACACAGAGCAATAAAGACATTTTATTTAGATTTTTACTTAATAATTACACTTTAAATAAGTTCTCAACATATGACAGAGCTGATATTATAAAACGTTTATTTTATTACAGGCTAAATAAACATTTAGATTAAACCAAAGTTATATAAGAGTGCTCAATGAGACACAGAGAAATAAAGACATTTTATTTAGATTTTTACTTAATAATTACACTTTAAAAAAGTTCTCAACACATGACAGAGCTGATATTATAAAACGTTTATTTTATTACAGGCTAAATAAACATTTAGATTTAACCAAAGTTATATAAGAGTGCTCAATAAGACACAGAGCAATAAATACATTTTATTTAGATTTTTACTTAATAATTACACTTTAAATAAGTGCTCAACACTAGACAGAGCTGATATTATAAAACGTTTATTTTATTACAGGCTGAATAAACATTAAGATTTAACTAGAGTTATATAAGAGTGCTCAATGAGACACAGAGCAATAAAGACATTTTATTTAGTTTTTTACTTAATAATTACACTTTAAATAAGTGCTCAACACTAGACAGAGCTGATATTATAAAACGTTTATTTTATTACAGGCTAAATAAACATTAAGATTTAACCAAAGTTATATAAGAGTGCTCAATGAGACACAGAGAAATAAAGACATTTTATTTAGATTTTTACTTAATAATTACACTTTAAAAAAGTGCTCAACACTAGAAAGAGCTGATATTATAAAACGTTTATTTGATTACAGGCTGAATAAGCATTAAGATTTAACTAGAGTAATAGAAGAGTGCTCAATGAGACACAGAGCAATAAAGACATTTTATTTAGATTTTTACTTAATAATTACACTTTAAATAAGTGCTCAACACTAGACAGAGCTGATATTATAAAACGTTTATTTTATTACAGGCTAAATAAACATTTAGATTTAACCAAAGTTATATAAGAGTGCTCAATGAGACACAGAGCAATAAAGACATTTTATTTAGATTTTTACTTAATAATTACACTTTAAATAAGTTCTCAACACATGACAGAGCTGATATTATAAAACGTTTATTTTATTACCGGCTGAATAAGCATTAAGATTTAACCAAAGTTATATAAGAGTGCTCAATGAGACACAGAGAACTAAAGACATTTTATTTAGATTTCTACTTAATAATTACACTTTAAATAAGTGCTCAACACTAGACAGAGCTGATATTATAAAACGTTTATTTTATTACAGGATAAATAAACATTAAGATTTAACCAAAGTTATATAAGAGTGCTCAAAAGGACACAGAGCAATAAAGACATTTTATTTAGATTTTTACTTAATAATTACACTTTAAATAAGTGCTCAACACATGACAGAGCTGATATTATAAAACGTTTATTTTATTACAGGCTAAATAAACATTAAGATTTAACCAAAGTTATATAAGAGTGCTCAATAAGACACAGAGCAATAAAGACATTTTATTTAGATTTTTAATTAATAATTACACTTTAAATAAGTGCTCAACACTAGACAGAGCTGATTGATATTATAAAACGTTTATTTTATTACAGGCTAAATAAACATTAAGATTTAACTAGAGTTATATAAGAGTGCTCAATGAGACACAGAGCAATAAAGACATTTTATTTAGATTTTTACTTAATAATTACACTTTAAATAAGTGCTCAACACTAGACAGAGCTGATATTATAAAACGTTTATTTTATTACAGGCTGAATAAGCATTAAGATTTAACTAGAGTTATATAAGAGTGCTCAATGAGACACAGAGCAATAAAGACATTTTATTTAGATTTTTACTTAATAATTACACTTTAAAAAAGTGCTCAACACTAGAAAGAGCTGATATTATAAAACGTTTATTTGATTACAGGCTGAATAAGCATTAAGATTTAACTAGAGTAATAGAAGAGTGCTCAATGAGACACAGAGCAATAAAGACATTTTATTTAGATTTTTACTTAATAATTACACTTTAAATAAGTGCTCAACACTAGACAGAGCTGATATTATAAAACGTTTATTTTATTACAGGCTAAATAAACATTTAGATTTAACCAAAGTTATATAAGAGTGCTCAATAAGACACAGAGCAATAAAGACATTTTATTTAGATTTTTACTTAATAATTACACTTTAAATAAGTTCTCAACACATGACAGAGCTGATATTATAAAACGTTTATTTTATTACAGGCTAAATAAAAATTAAGATTTAACCAAAGTTATATAAGAGTGCTCAATAAGACACAGAGCAATAAAGACATTTTATTTAGATTTTTACTTAATAATTACACTTTAAATAAGTGCTCAACACATGACAGAGCTGATATTATAAAACGTTTATTTTATTAAAGGCTAAATAAACATTTAGATTTAACCAAAGTTATATAAGAGTGCTCAATAAGACACAGAGCAATAAAGACATTTTATTTAGATTTTTACTTAATAATTACACTTTAAATAAGTTCTCAACACATGACAGAGCTGATATTATAAAACGTTTATTTTATTAAAGGCTAAATAAACATTTAGATTTAACCAAAGTTATATAAGAGTGCTCAATAAGACACAGAGCAATAAAGACATTTTATTTAGATTTTTACTTAATAATTACACTTTAAATAAGTTCTCAACACATGACAGAGCTGATATTATAAAACGTTTATTTTATTACAGGCTAAATAAACATTAAGATTTAACCAAAGTTATATAAGAGTGCTCAATGAGACACAGAGCAATAAAGACATTTTATTTAGATTTTTACTTAATAATTACACTTTAAATAAGTGCTCAACACTAGACAGAGCTAGTATTATAAAACGTTTATTTTATTACAGGCTGAATAAACATTAAGATTTAACTAGAGTTATATAAGAGTGCTCAATGAGACACAGAGCAATAAAGACATTTTATTTAGATTTTTACTTAATAATTACACTTTAAATAAGTGCTCAACACTAGACAGAGCTGATATTATAAAACGTTTATTTTATTACAGGCTAAATAAACATTTAGATTTAACCAAAGTTATATAAGAGTGCTCAATAAGACACAGAGCAATAAAGACATTTTATTTAGATTTTTACTTAATAATTACACTTTAAATAAGTGTTCAACACTAGACAGAGCTGATATTATAAAACGTTTATTTTATTACAGGCTAAATAAACATTTAGATTTAACCAAAGTTATATAAGAGTGCTCAATAAGACACAGAGCAATAAAGACATTTTATTTAGATTTTTACTTAATAATTACACTTTAAATAAGTGTTCAACACTAGACAGAGCTGATATTATAAAACGTTTATTTTATTACAGGCTAAATAAACATTTAGATTTAACCAAAGTTATATAAGAGTGCTCAATAAGACACAGAGCAATAAAGACATTTTATTTAGATTTTTACTTAATAATTACACTTTAAATAAGTGCTCAACACTAGACAGAGCTGATATTATAAAACGTTTATTTTATTACAGGCTAAATAAACATTTAGATTTAACCAAAGTTATATAAGAGTGCTCAATAAGACACAGAGCAATAAAGACATTTTATTTAGATTTTTACTTAATAATTACACTTTAAATAAGTGTTCAACACTAGACAGAGCTGATATTATAAAACGTTTATTTTATTACAGGCTAAATAAACATTTAGATTTAACCAAAGTTATATAAGAGTGCTCAATAAGACACAGAGCAATAAAGACATTTTATTTAGATTTTTACTTAATAATTACACTTTAAATAAGTTCTCAACACATGACAGAGCTGATATTATAAAACGTTTATTTTATTAAAGGCTAAATAAACATTTAGATTTAACCAAAGTTATATAAGAGTGCTCAATAAGACACAGAGCAATAAAGACATTTTATTTAGATTTTTACTTAATAATTACACTTTAAATAAGTTCTCAACACATGACAGAGCTGATATTATAAAACGTTTATTTTATTAAAGGCTAAATAAACATTAAGATTTAACCAAAGTTATATAAGAGTGCTCAATGAGACACAGAGCAATAAAGACATTTTATTTAGATTTTTACTTAATAATTACACTTTAAATAAGTGCTCAACACTAGACAGAGCTGATATTATATAACGTTTATTTTATTACCGGCTAAATAAACATTGATTTAACCAAAGTTATATAAGAGTGCTCAATGAGACACAGAGCAATAAAGACATATGTTTATATATATATTCAAGGGAGACAATTTGTATATAGATCACATAATTATTAGAAGTTATTGTTTTTAATATATATATATATATTCAAGGGAGACAATTTGTATATAGATCATAATTGTTAGAAGTGATTTTTTTCATTGAAATAAATATATATATAATATATATTCAAAGGAGAGAATTTGTATATAGATCACATAATTATTAGAAGTTATTGTTTTAAATGAAACATATATATATATATATATATTTATTTCAATTAAAAAAATAGCTTCTACTAATTATGTGATCTCTTCTAATAATTATGTGATCTATATACAAATTTTCTCCCTTGAATATATATATATATATATATATATATATATATATATATATATATATATATATATATATTCAAGGGACAGAATTGGTATATAGATCACATAATTATTAGGAGTTATTTTTTTAATATACATATATATTCAAGGGAGACAATTTGTATAAAAATCACATAATTATTAGAAGTTATGTTTTTAATGCTTAATTGAACTTTAATGCTTAGTTTTTCTATCAATTGTTTGACTTGGGTTATTTTTTTTAATTGATACATGAAAAAAATCTATTTGCTATTCGAGACAAGAAATAAAAGAAATACAGAAAATTCTTACCTGTTACTTTCCAGGTGTTATCTCCACATTTTCTCTTTTCTGCTTCTTGCTGAAACTAATGGCAATTTTATGTTTGTTTGTGTTCTTTGTTACATATATATAATTTTTACTGTGATGATTTTTTTTCTTTTAATTATTTAAAAACTTTTTTTTTGATTTATATAATAAAGAAAGACAACATAACTAATGGATTTTTTTTTAATGATATAGTTAACTTTCTGGCTATGATCAAACACCCATGTACTACTTTTTTATTTTTTTTGTAGTTGCATAAGTTTGCTGATGAGAAGAAATACAAGCAGAACTGAATTCATTTAAATAAAGCTAATAGTTTAGAATTTGATTTTACCCAGATGTGCATGTACACAAAGAAAGAAACACTTACTTGAGGACTTCTGTAACTACAGGAAACATGTGGCAGCTAGGATAGCTGATGATGCTGGATTCAGTTGTTTTTTCCAATCCACATAATTCTCACAATAGCTGATAGTAGAATTCCATCATGATCAAGAGGAGTACCTGAAATTACAAAGATATACACACAGAAGGAAAGAAAAAGAATACTTACTCTATTTCTATGACAATGATTGCTGCCAACACTTTGAGATGCTAATGTTGGAAGAAACAGATAGACATACAGAGTTTGATTGTACCCAGATGTGCTTGAACGCAAAGAAAGAAATACTTGATTCAAAGTGCACAAGACATGTTGCAGACAGGAACGGTGATGCTACTAGGTTTCGCTGCTTCTTCCAATCTATAAAAAAGAGATGATATTTATAGTGTTGATAATCTACTGCTGTGTGAAAGCTGGAACAATGGAAACAGTTAAATTAAATTATCAAATCACAAAGACTGAAATCGAAATAGAAAGAATAAAGGGTGATACTATACTCATCTTCCTGTCGGTGCAGACCACTTGCTGGTGACTGTTTGTTCGCCATTAAACTGGAAAGTAAAACAAAAAATAAAGAAAAAAAACAGGTTCCGCCGGGGAAAGCTCTTGTCTGGGCAGCGAGGTGATGAACTCCCGAAAGGAGGGGCACTATATAAAAACAAGCTTTGCTGCGAACATCTCCTAAAAAGCGGTTTCTACTCAGAATAACAGGCGGAGCAGAAAACAGAGGTGTTCTCTCTACCCAACAGGATTCGTAAAGATACCACTAGTTTGTGTTCATAAGACGGCGATGATCGCTCACAAAACTGGCATTCCTACTATCATATCGGAGGACCGTCATATATAATTGCACTACCATTTCATATCGGAGGACCGTCATATATAATTGCACTACCATTTCGTATCGGAGGACGGTCATATATAATTGCACTACCATACCGTTTCGGAGTTCGTAGACAGTAGGAATAATAAAAGCGGCCTTAAAGCGGCTTGTGAGCACACAATCTAGTCGAACTCTAGTCGTCCTTAGTCGAGTCGAGGCAAGCATGCATTACATAGTAACACGAGCACGTGTCGCCTGCTTAGAGGGTAGCCCCCTTCGGGAGATTCGAAAGCGCACCTCACAGCGGAAGAGCTTCGGAACCAATCGGACCGTACCCAGACTTGCAGCTATTTGTTAACTTGGAAGTGGAGTCAACACCCCGACACTGAGAAAAGAGCTTTCCAAAAGCTCAAAACCAGTTGCATGCAAAGTCGGGGAAACTGGGAGCAGGCTGGGGAGAACACAGGGCCTTGCAGGGAGGCCCATTTTTCTCTTTCGTTCGGTTTACATCTTTCGGGTATTGTTCTCCTTTCAGCCTGCCCCCTTCACGCCTTTTTGCTCGCCACATGCAAGCGTATAAAAAGACGACCAGATGACGGACGCAACAAACTAATGCCGACATTTTCTGGATTTTTTTTTTTTTGCCAGAGCCCATTTAGCCGTGTAGCTGTTAAACTACAACGTTACACCCCCCTACCACGGTGAGGATAGGGTTGGACTTTAGGGGGGAAAATACACATCCAGAATTTTATCCAAGAACACCAGGGTTTATAAACTGCACAATTGTCACGCTAATTCTACAGTTTATTGACCGCCGTTAAATAATATTATATGCATGCTTTCATCTAACAAATTAAATTAAAAGACCTTAATTTAGATTTAAATAAAAATATTTTATCCAACAACAGCACGGTTTATAAACTGCACAATTGTCACGTGAAATTCGACAGTTTATCGACCGCCCTTAAATAATATTATATATATACTTTCACCTAACAAATTTAATTAAAAGACGTTAATTTAGATTTAAATTAAAAATATTTTATCCAACAACAGCACGGTTTATAAACTGCACAATTGTCACGCTAATTCTACAGTTTATCGACCGCCGTTAAATAATATTATATATATACTTTCACCTAACAAATTTAATTAAAAGACGTTAATTTAGATTTAAATTAAAAATATTTTATCCAACAACAGCACGGTTTATAAACTGCACAATTGTCACGCTAATTCTACAGTTTATCGACCGCCGTTAAATAATATTATATATATACTTTCACCTAACAAATTTAATTAAAAGACGTTAATTTAGATTTAAATTAAAAATATTTTATCCAACAACAGCACGGTTTATAAACTGCACAATTGTCACGCTAATTCTACAGTTTATCGACCGCCGTTAAATAATATTATATATATACTTTCACCTAACAAATTTAATTAAAAGACGTTAATTTAGATTTAAATTAAAAATATTTTATCCAAGAACAGCACGGTTTATAAACTGCACAATTGTCACGTGAAATTCTACAGTTTATCGACCGCCCTTAAATAATATTATATGTATACTTTCATCTAACAAATTAAATTAAAAGACGTTAATTTAGATTTAAATTAAAAATATTTTATCCAACAACAGCACGGTTTATAAACTGCACAATTGTCACGTGAAATTCTACAGTTTATCGACCGCCCTTAAATAATATTATATATATACTTTCACCTAACAAATTAAATTAAAAGACGTTAATTTAGATTTAAATTAAAAATATTTTATCCAACAACAGCACGGTTTATAAACTGCACAATTGTCACGTGAAATTCTACAGTTTATCGACCGCCCTTAAATAATATTATATATATACTTTCATCTAACAAATTAAATAAAAAAAACGTTAATTTAGATTTAAATTAAAAATATTTTATCCAACAACAGCACGGTTTATAAACTGCACAATTGTCACGGTAATATCGCTTGCTAGGTTTCTAACAGTATTTAGTATAATAAAATATAAATACCTTTAAATTTGTTTGGCATCAGAGAAATAGGCAGAAATAAAACAGCGGCAGGGCGGCGGCTTAGCTGGGTCGTCGGGCTGGTCATCTATTCTTCTGGAACATCTCTCGCTGCCACGGTCAAACTGAATTTGCAGCCCGTTTTGGGGCTCTTTTATATTTCACCATCGGCGTGAAAACCGTTAACTTTTTCCGGGAAAAATCAGACATTTCCCAGTCGACGTTACAAACTTTTTACCTTTTATGGAGTTTGTGTTACGTAGCTGTCTTTTCATTGGTTGATTTAAACTTGTTTAGTTTGAAGAGTGAATGTGGACGTGTGTGCGTCTTAGTATGTGTGTGTGAATGCAAGTGTGTGTGTATGTGGGTGTGTGCGTCGTTGGCGTGCAAGCAGGTGGACGAGAGCGTAGGCACATTCTCTCTCTCTTTCGGTCTCTCCCCCCTTTTCCCTCTCTGTCTGTCTATATAAGCGGAGAAGCGCGCGTGCGCGAGAGCGAGTGAGCGAGAGAGAGAGAGAGAGAGAGAGAGAGAGAGAGAGAGA